>NC_091406.1:6957500-7280607 GCF_032191515.1 Phaenicophaeus curvirostris
TTTGCTAAATATTTGGGTATGTTTTGCCATCCCAGAAAGTGCTGGGCAGCTGCACTCAGCGGCTGTTGATCTAGGACAACCCCAGTCCCAGCTGCATTGCCAGACAGTGGGAAATCCCAGGCAGTGTCCTGCACCAGGTGGCAATGTTCCTACTGCTTTTTTCCCCAGAGTAAACCTGTGGCAGCCACCTTTCCCCACAAGCTTGAGGTTTTTCCATGCACACAAACCTCCAGCACTTTACACAGCTAGAAACCATGCACCAATTCCTGGTCCTGTCTTCCAGCCTTCCCATGTTCTCACTCTATTTGCTATAGTAGAAACAAGCCTGGGAGAGAGACAAACGCTCTGTAACTAGGCAGTTCTCTAGAAGGACAACATTTTATGAACAAGCATAGGATGGACAGCTTTTTTTTTGCAGGCTGTGAAATGTACTGTGGGCTTGAAAGGGATACTTTGGATTGTTGGAGGGTAAGGATGAGATGGACACTAAATGTCAGGGCAGATGAATGTGATTCTCCTCTTCCCTGGTGCTCTTGCAAGGAAATAGGAGAAAGGAAGCTTTTTTTTTTTCCCCCAGACTGGAATGGCAAGATGTGACCTGCTTGCAGGGGCAGCCAGAGAGCTTCATGAATCTATTGGACCTTCATCAAAGTCACAGGGTTCTCCCACACCTCCAGCTGCAAGAATTGCACCTTTGTTTAAAAAAAAAATACAAAATAGGAAACAAACCCTGCTACCACCTAACCCTGCCCTTGCAGGGAATTGACTGGTTCTCCAATCAAAAGTGTTCTTTCATACTAGGCAACCCCATCCCTGCAGCCAGACAGCCATGTACTCATACTTATCCCCTGGCAGACCCACAGCAGTGACACTCAGAGTTGATGGCTAGTGCTGTGTCCTTCATTGCTGAATTTTGGGTCTTGCCTGAATAAAAGCAGCCCAGTGTTTGGTGTAAAAGAGCTTCTGGAGCCTCTACCTGCTCTAATGATGTTTCATCATCTTCTATGGAGATCACAATAGCTTGAGGTGCCATCACCCCGTGCTGCCAATGGTTTCTGGTCAGGGTAAAATAAAGGAGCAGCCTTGCTGGGATGCTGGGGAAATTTTGCCTTAATGCCTTTCAGCGAAGGAGGATAAATAATGACAAAGAGGATGATGGACACGGTGCCATGTTTGAGAGGAACAGACAGGAAGGTGCCTGGTTGCTGCAGCAACAAGGCTGGGCTTTCAGAAAGATGGGATTTTCTTTCTCTTTTCACCTGCCAATCTTCCCCCCACGTCAGCACTCTGCCGCTGCGGGAGATGAGCGGTGACATTTACACTCCCACTAACAAGCTGGTTTGGTGATGGGCAGCTCTGCGGGAGAGCATCTGGTGTCACAGAGCCCAAGCAGGGAGGAGGGGAGGGTCCTCTCAAGCAGTTCGTATATTGTAATTTGGGACTTTTTATAATTATAAGCATTATTAAGTTAGGAGCGTGCACAAAAACAGCAGGCAAAGGCTCAGTGGGGCACGCAGCATTTCCTACTGTTCCTGTGGGTCTGGTCCTGCAGCTGATGGCAGCAAGGAGATGGCGCTCCTCCATCTGGGAGAATGTCTCTGCATGTCCTGCTGCAAGAGAGAAGGAAATAAAAAGGCAAAGAAAAAGGAGAGAATGAGCAAGAAGTCAAGTGACACCACAGGAGCAAATTCACTTCTCAGCCTAACTCTTGATAGCGTGCTGTGTCATCAGCCATGCCCCCATGGTTCTATGTTCCTTGGTGCCCCACGCAAGCTGCCAAGTCTTTGGCTGCTTGGGAGAAACCTTGTTATGGTGGCAGAGGTGAGACCCAGGCTGCTCTCTCCTTCCCAGCAGGTTTGCACAGCACTGTGCCTCACCGCTCTCCTTTGCCTTCTGGATAAGGCAACTTTCAGTTCACCCACATTGTCCTAATAATAATAGTAGTAATAACAGTAGTAATATTAGTGATGATGGTAATAATAATAATAATGATGTTACTGCAAAGTAAATGCAAGAAAAATACAACGGCTCTGAAATTAATTGCATGAAATAGTGGTGCAGAAAACTTCTCTGCAGCATCTCCTCTCTCTTACCAGTCAGTTTGCTGCTGGCATCAAGGGGAAAGTGGAAATAAAGAACCAGCAGCCTTTTCTGGCTGCCAGATTGCTCTGCTGTTGTAGCTGGCTGAGGAGAGGACCATGACCCCCAAACTGGAGGTCGAAATACAAGAATATTGTGGCAAATAAAACTTGAAATTTATGTATTCCCATGCCAGACAGAGTCAAGGAAGCTGGGTTTCCTCGGGTTCTGAGGCTGCAAGTCAAAAATCCATGTAGAGTCTCTGATGCCTATTATGGATTGTAAGGACGCATTTGTTTGAGTGAGAGCATCAATAGTTTTTTTCTTCTCTCCAGTGTCATTCTTTTTCACAAAGCTTGGAGTTTCCTGATATCTTGGAGATCTTCACCCTTTTGTCAAATCACGGGGAAAGTGTGGGCTGAAAATTGTTAGTAAGACACAGACAAATAGGCTGCTCCACCTCCTTCCCTGTCCCCATCCTTCTCTCTGAGCACAGAGCATGTGGTAATCAACCACTTTTCATTAAGGAGCCAGGCTAAAAGATTAGGATGTCAAGGAGGGCAGCCCACCTCTAGTGTCTTTGTCCCTCCCTGAAGCTGATGCAGCCCCTTCAGCCTGAATTTGACAAGGCAAAGTTCCCGATGTGTTGCAACCCAGTTTTCAGAGTGATTGTTCTGCTTTTTTAAATCTTCACTAAAAAACTCCCTACATGTTTCAGCTGCTCAATAATAATCAGTAATCTGCAGAGAAGGGATGACTGAACAAACGTACAGTCAAGCCTGGGGGAAAGAAGTGCATGAAGGCAGATTATAAAAGGCCAGACAAATAATCCTTCAAATATGGAAACTGTGGAAACTAAGAAGATATTTGCAGAAGTGCCTCATTACTGAAAGCCCACAGGAAGCATTGGCAAGATTACATATGAAGACCATGCAAGGGAGAAACCAAACCTGTCCAGCAGTGGTGACCATCACTGCAGTGGTACAACGCACACGGTGACAGCAGTGAATCTCCTGGCAGAAATGTTAATCAGTGAAGCATGGAAAACAAAATCACTTGTGGAGTTTTTTTCCAGTGACTGAAAGTCTGCAGGGGTGATCCCTAACCAAACCTCAGCATCTTTCAGCAGAGGGTTCAGGATGGAAAGTTGCTCCACGTGGCACTGGAGCCTGTGGCGAGAGCTCCAGCTGAACAGAAGCTTGACAGATTGCATGGGCAGTGGGGCCAGATGAAGGAACATATAAAAAACATTTTTTTGTATCCTTGACAAGAACCTTCTTTTCTTCCTACTTAAATTTAAATAATAATAATAATAAAATAAGTTAAATTCTCTTCTGTAACAGGAGGGGCTTTTTAATTTTGAAAACTGAAATGTTTTCATGCTTTGTACACTATAAATTTTGCCATCAAACTCTAATAACTGGAAAAGACGGAATCTGTTTGCAAAACGCACTTGCCTGAAAGACAATACCAGGGCCAGGCAGGCTGATTTTGAAACAAAACCTTCCATGCTTTTGAGGCTGTTCGATTTTGCACCCTTTTGATATCACTCCCTGAATCCTGAAAATTGTGGGGTGCTTACCTAAAAACCAGCCAAGCAAAGCAAGTGACTCTGATGTCCTACAAGGGCAAGGAACAAGCTGTGCCTCCTACCAGTCCACATGTCTATCAAGTAGCAGGGAACACCAAGAACCATGCAGAGGCTTTATTCCCAACTGCAGACACTTCTATAGGCACAAATATTATTGTCTAACTGTGTGGCTGCATTTCAAATGATCCATATGCAATTTTCCTCCCACATCCAAGGAGCAGAGCTGTCAATGCTGGTTGCTCGAGCAGATTTGCACTGACCTGTTTGGTTTGCCCTGGGGAATCTGTACTGGCAAAGAGTTATCAAGTCAATGTTGCAGAGCAGCAACAAGCACAGAGCAGGAGACCTCTGTCTGATTGCACTATAGGGAAAGCACATCCTAGAAACAGGAGCCTTGTACACAGAGCTGAGCAAAGCTTTTGGATCCTTCTGCAGCCCAGATTATCCTAACACCCCAACTCCACCTGGTCAGCACTGGGGAGAAGGGTTTGAGACCTGCACTGAGTGACATCACAGTTAGATGTGGGGATTCTGTTTCCCTAGCAGTGAAATGAGTCTTTCTGAGACTCACTTCTTCCCCAAAGAGCCATGACGATTCATTAGGCAATTGTAAAATCAGAATGTAGCTGCTGACTGTGAATAGTGGTCCATTAATAGCCCTATTTATTGCCAACCAAATAATTAGCTTAGACATGCATCAACAGATCCTGATTGCTTATGAAATAACTGCCTTCTTACAAAGAAATCAAATGAGTTTCTGAGGACAGCTCAGGTGTCACCTCAACCTCCGTATTGAAAAGGAAAGAAAAAAAAAGGAAAAAAACAGCCATTTTGATGTGTTGCTCAGCAACAGAATTGCAGGGGAAACAATCTAGGAACGAAGGAATGAGCATTTCCAAGAGAACAGGTTATTCCAGATGAGGCATCAGGGACAAGTAAATGTCACAGAGGCATAGAATTTTTTTTCCTCTCTCCTTTAATCAATAATTTAAACAAGGCATTTTGGGTAAATTAAGCACTTAAGTTAGGTGATTGAAAAGCAGAGATCCCAAACCTTTACAGAGAGTCACGTCGATGAAAAATTGTTTATTTGTTTGTGTGAGGGAAACATTAGCTTTACTAGACATTGAATTAAAAATTGAAAATGCTTTTAGAAATGTCACATGTTCATTTAAAGAGGAAGATGATGTAATGTCAATGTTGCTGTATTGTGCAGCATCCCTCTTGGAGCAATCTCATATTAATTTTGTTGTTCTCCTTCCCATGTGCCCTTCCCTCCCTCCCTTCTCCTTTCTCTTCTAGGACAAGACGAGTGCTCTGAGTCTCAGCAATGTGGCAGGGGTTTTCTATATCCTCATCGGTGGGCTCGGACTAGCCATGCTGGTTGCCTTAATCGAGTTTTGTTACAAGTCCAGAAGTGAATCAAAGCGGATGAAGGTGGCAACCCATTCCCCGGCCTTTTACACCTTCTCTCTGAACCTACCCCAGCTCCAGAGCTGCCTTCGGAGACAGATGCAGCCCAGACCATGGGTGGAAAGCCAAGACATATAGGGATAACAAAGTGACTGTGTCACTTGCCTTGCTAGAAAGGAATAAGAGCATCAAAGGAAGCTAAAAGAGGGCCAAGTGGACCATAGTGGGGAGCTGATTCAAGATCAGACATGGCATAATGCTGGTTCAAAATCCAGATATAGAGCAGAATCGTAGCACAAACAGAAACAAGATCGTGTTGCCATTCCTCAAAATTAATTAAAACAGACTATGGTGATGCGTGTGCAGCATGGATTAAGTGTGCTGGGGGTTGTGTGATACAGCTGTTACTGCAATATGAAAAAAAATCCCCAAACCCAAGCAGTTAACAGCAAGATAAAACTGGGGCAGTGTGGTAATGAATCAGATCCTGTGGTTCTCTTTGCTGGCACCCTGCTGGCACCATTTGCAGGCTGGCAACAGTGATACATGCTCAGAGCATTGTTACCCTGGCACGGATAATGTGGGTCTCCAAGTTCAGAATTATGGGTCCTTTTAGAGAGAAATTGGCCTCTAATGTCACCTGTAATTTTTTTTTTCTCTACCCTGTCATGGTCTTGCAGAAGTGTACTTGCTATGACCCAGGAGATTTGTTTCAGTCCTTATTTCTCGTGCATCAGAATTTCAGAGTGCCATGTCAAGAGTGGATTAGATTTGAGAGTCTTGGGGTTACGTATTTATTGCAGCACTGTGGAACAAGCACATCTTGCCTCAGATGATCAGCAAAGGCAATCCCTTATAGAGATACCATTGTATATAAGGGTGCAGTGGGATCTGAGCTGTAAGACTCACACATTCCTTTTCTTCCTCGTCTTGACCTCTCCCATGTCCATGGAAGTTGGTATGAGTGCAGGAAGTACGCAATGAGTTTGACAGAATTTAGAGACATTTTCACTTCCCTGAGCACAGAAACAAAAAGCAAAGGAGCAATCATTTCTTTGGGTTTTGTACCACCATTTCACAGTATGCTTAATGTTTTGTCAGCAATAATTACATTTCTAATTCACTTGAAAATGTGCAACAGCTCTTTTCCCATTGAAGTTCAGAAAATTCTAGAGGCAGTGAGAGGTACATTGAGCACAGGGACAAGATAATGTGAGCAATTAATGTCCCTGAATATATAACAATTGAATTCTATTTGCTGTCTATTCAGTAAAGCTGAATATGTCAGAAATACACTGTAGAAAAAAAAACCAGAATGCAATAGCTCCATACTTTTAGTCTTGAGGTGATTTTGCCCTGCTGTTGGCTTTCCTGTGTTACTTGAAATGACCCACTAATTCACACTAGTGCTAGCATGCGGTGCTCATGCCATGTTAAAACCAGCCACTATGGGAAGGAACCGTTTCTCTCGATGTTAACATCTGTCCCTTCGGCTGGTTCCCACCATCAGAGGCTGCCCCACAAAGCTATTGAGCAGAGCCAACCAAGCGCCCATAAGGACAGGCCAGATCCCCATCTAAATGCAGCCTCTGTTCAACAAGTCCCTGCAGATCTTGCCATCACAGGAGGCTGCTCCGTGTCTGGCTGATTCCAAATTTATCTGGTCTGGGTAATTCTTCACCTGGATATCCCAGTCCAGAAAATATGATGTTGCCATTAAAGACAGCTTAAACACAAAGAAACCAAACTGCCTTAATCTTTTGGTATAATTGTTCGGAACAGGTGGTTCCCTTAGATCTCTGAAAGCAAATGTTTTGGATGGTATCTGGAACAGGAAGATGAGATTTGGTTTCCTGAATTAGGTTTGCATTTCCTGGTTACCTCAGTCATCGCTCTAGACGAAAACATAGGCACATGCTCAACTTCTCACATAAGGAAACTTAAACATATGCTTGCAGTGAGTCAGAGTCCACCACACATAACAGTGCTGGAGTAGTAATAGCATATCTATGGGGGAAGTGCGTATAATGCCTCTGCTCAGATCCAGGATGACTGTTCTGGTGTTGTAGAGTTGGAATAGTTTTTGCATATGGCACATATCCTTTATACCCTGAAATACTGCTGAAACATTTGATTTTGAATATAGAAGAGGTGCAAATTAACAGAGCAGATGCAGTCGGGACATGCAGAAAGCAAGAGTCTGAATGGAGACAAGGAGAGAGAGAGAACAGTGGCAGAAACACAACATTCATTTATATTGTAATTTCTCCAACATTGCTAAGGACAGGGGGAGACCCCCCCGTCCTTCCTAAAAAGGGTTTTTGTTTAATCCCACAGCAATCAATCAACGAAGCCATACGGACATCAACCCTTCCCAGGCCAGCTGCAGCAGGAGGCAGTGGAGAAAACGGACGTGTGGTCAGCCACGATTTCGCCAAATCCATGCAGACGATCCCGTGCATGAGCCACAGCACCGGCATGTCCCTGGGAGCTACAGGATTATAATTGGCCTTTTGACCCATTGCCTGGGTGAGAGCAGGGGCAGCCCAACTCCACCCCCTCCAGAGCCAAAAACAAACCCAACACCAACAAGACAAACGATGATGACAGAAGGGACAATTGGTTGGATGTTCTCAAGGAAATCAAATCTATTTCCCTTTTTATTTGCAAACAGATCCACTGGCAGGAGAACAGAAATAGGTCTGTACTGCAATAAGGAGAGTGTAATAGGATTTAACAGACTCGTGAACCATCCCTGATCAAAGAACCACTGGAACACTAATGAGGACTATGCCATTTTGTTTTAAATTGGTTGTTGATAAGTCTTAGTGTGTGCAATATATATATTTTTTCTTACTAATTCCTGTGGTGTCAGGGTAACATCAACCCTTTCCCTTTTCCCTGCTCAGTCCTTCAATCTGGTTTAGTTTGGGATGCAAACAATAATGTCTGAGCTACTAACAGTAAAAAAGAAAATCTGTTAAATGGCAAGCTGAACTCCCTCAAGGCGTCAGCATTGACCCCTTTTGTCCATCGTGATTCTGCCTTCCGTTGTTCTGTTGTGAACTCGGGCTGTGGAGTTACTGCAGTGATGCAGACAGAGCTGCAATTAGCTCTCCCTGCAACAGAAGATCTCAATGCAAGAAAGAACCTAAACAAAACACGAGGCTGTTTTACAGGGGCAAAGTCATGAGTGAGTTTGGAAACCAGGTGACCTGAGGACAAAGTGATAATTCTGCAACAGATGACGAGTGGAAGTTCAAGAGAAGAATCATGTTCCTGGAGTGGAGAGTGTCATGTGTGGCAGACTGGAGCGGATGGTTGGTCCAAGATCATGGTCAGCTGCTGTTTATGGAAGAGAGAAAGTAGATGCCGCATTCCCCTTACATGTGACTCTCCTGCCTAGGTTACTGGAGGCTAATAAGGAATTGTGAACCATTTCTTCATTGCTTAGCTTCTGTGTGTGCTCCCTATTTGGTGGTCGCATAAGGGAACCACCTTGAGCAGGGAACAGACCATCTCAAGACATCCAGTTCTAGATGGCTGCCTATTAACCAGTAAAACATGCTAGAAGTCATGGGGCTGCAATGGGAATATCCCTGCCTTTTTGCTCTGAAATCCTTTTATGGCCATTTTTCTAATTAAGAGGGACATTTTGTAGATAGTTGGCCGGAATGGCTTCCTGGAAGAAACTGCTGAAGCAAACCAAGGAGGAGACCCTACAAGAGCTTTGTTCAAGCGTCCATGACATTTGATGGCATCCGGGCTGGTCAAACAGAGCCTTCCCATTAAGTTGTGGCCTGTCTAGGTACAAAGCCAAAAGTAGCAGATTCCCACTCGTGTATCCTTAGGGAGGGGGAAGCATCCACAAGCCAGGAGAGCAGGTTGCTGACTGTAAACTTCGTATTGCAGAAACTGTGAGTCCAGCCACAGATGTGGAGATCAAAGGGACAAAGATGTTTTTCCAGAATCGCACAAAAGGATCATTCTGCGAATCACTGGCATGGACAGACAAATGCTGCCCACCTTGGTGGGCCTGAGACACCTCCCCAGAAGTGAAGGATTCCCAGGGGAGCATCTGGAGAGAGAGAAGGTCTCCGGGGCAGGGACTACTTAGCCTTGTCCCATCTCACAGGTCCATCACTGATGGCAAATAAAATACAAAGCTTCTCACAGGACCCAGCAAATATCTGTCCAAGGACTGAGCTGCTACTGGAATCTTATGAGCTGCTTTTTCTCATTTTTTTCCTTTTTTTTTCCTTTTTTTTTTTTTCTGCAACACAGCAAGAGAGGAGCAGGAAAAGAAGGGAGACAAGTGAAGAGGAAATGATGCAGGCAAATGACTGACACGGATCTATGAGGAGCATCTCTCTGTGCAGCTGTCCTAAGTATAGCTGGAAGCCACCCAAAAAACAGTTTCTGTTAACGTACGGATATGCAGAGCAATACATTTACCACCTTTAACACCAGCCTGGTCTGTGGTATCTGTCCATTTACACAATTGTCGTGCAGCACTTTGGAGACCAGCAAGTCAGAGTCAAGGTCCTCTCAGGCACAGCATGTCTTGTGCCAACATCTTTTCCTCTCTCCACCGCTGGAAACCCTTGTGATCTTCACCTCTCATCACTGAACATGAACTCTGTTTTCAACCACTCCAAACACCTCTCCAGGTCACTTTGTGTTGGCTCTCATTATTTTTTAATCCGCTTTTGTTAATTTTAACTTCGGTTCTGTGGAAGTGCTAGCATAGTGCAGGCATCCCACAAGCAGCCTGTTTCCATGCCCAGAGCCCTCGGAAGCATCTCCTGACCCAGCTCTTGCTGTATCCTGGACCTTTCCACTGCGGTGTGAGCAGGCTGATGAGACCCATAGGTGCCCTGTCATCCTCCCAAGACAGGACCACACGGCAGCAGGTCACGGGGAGCCCGAGTGAGCAGTTTGACAGTCTCGTGAGAAGCAGCACATCTGCGCTAGGACTGGCCGCCTGTGACGCAAAGATGTGAGATGCAGTTTTCAAAGGCTTTTGATCAGTGGAGGTGTTAAAAATATATATGAATAGGACAAAAGCGTGGAAAATGTTAACTTGTAATATGTATTTTTACTACACTTTTCTTAAAAATAGAGTAATGGTAAAACTCTTAAAGACATTGACATTTTTTCTCAACAGGAATCCATATTTAACAGTTTTGGCTTTCATTAAATTTTGCTCTTTGGTACCTGGATCTTTTATTTAACAGCTTTATTTGTTTTAACTCTCTTTTGGTTTTTCTTTCTTTTTTTTTCCTTTTGGCAGTACTGCAAAGGATTTTGCTTTATCAAATGCAATAGTGTTTTCTTTTCACATTATCTTTTTTTCCAAGCAACATTCTTATTGGTAATTATTATTTACATAAAAATGAAACTGTCACTTGGAATTTTAGCACCAAGGATCCATGATCCATTTTTCATACCTGTCCATGCCGTTTTGTGCCAGTGCTGGATGTGTGGAAATGAAAATTATGTTACCCCGCAGGCAATATTACCCAACCTGAATCAAACAAGATTTCCTTGATTATTGCTGTGTCTGACTTGTCAACAGCAGCCAAATAAAATGCTTCAGGTTGAAATTGGGAATCTATCTAATATTTACCCAAGAGACAGGAAACTCAGCATTCATTGGGTTCAAAGTTAATGATTATGCTTCATTTGGAGTTTTGTGGGGTTATTTTTGAGGAGAACTATTAGATGATTTTAGCTTGTGTTTCAGAAAGAGGAGACACATTCAGCTCAGACATAATTCAGAACCAGCACTGGTCCAAAAAACTTCACCAAGATCAGCTTTTCTAAGAGCTCCCATGCTGTTTCTGAGGCTTGGACACTTAAATGTTTCTCATTCAGTTTTCACACAACTGACCTCCTAAATTCTTTATCCAAAAGTTTGTTGAAGTGGAAGCGTTCAAGGCCAGGTTGGATGGGGCCTTGGGCAGCCTGATCTATGGGAAGTGTCCCTGCCCATGGCAGGGGGTTGGAATTAGATGATGTTTAAGGTCCCTTCCAATTCAAACCATTCTATGATTCTGTTCTATGATTCCCCATCCATCATTCCTATTTATCAGCTGGGGAAGCTGAGACAAAAAAGTGCCTTGGACCAGGCATCCCAGGGCTGTGGTTATAGATTCAAAGTCTCCAACATTCACAAGGAGGTTTTTTTACCCTCTGGTAATTTTTACAGAGTCAGCAAGGGGCAGAATTAATATGTTTTGAAAGGGACTGTGAACTCTCAGGCTTCAAAGCATAAGATGGGTCCTGAGGGGGAGGTTTCCCATGGGCAGGCTATGCTGGATCAGCCCATTTTGGTCTTCCACAATTGCTTAGGCATCCAGTACTTTACTGTGGGCTTGGATCCTGTCTCAAAACACTTTTGTTGCTCAGTGGTTAACCCTCTATTCCCAGTGAAGCTGCAGAAATGCGCAAGAAATGTTCCTTTCTATCTTGGCATAAATAGGACAAAATTCCCTCCTAGTGGCAAAAGCCACTCCTTGTAAGAAAGTCCCAGCAAGGATCCAAAACCCACTTCAGCAGCTGTTGAAGCAAAAGAACACCACACCTTGATGTGCAGCAGGTGAGGAACAGATGCGTCACCTAGTCCATCCTTTTGCTGTAGGATGCTTACGTTGGCATCAGGACATCCCAGCTTGGGATGCTCCAAAAAGAGTTTACTAGACTCGTTTGTCCATGTGCTAACCTGCTATCAAATGCAAGAACTTACTCATCTAAGCTCAGTGAAAGGATGGGGCAGGTGCACAATAAAGTTTGCTGTAACCGAGTGGATACCAATAACCTGTTCAACTCCAGCAACTCAGCCACATATCTCCATCAAAAGTTTTAGGAGACATGGAGAACTTTTTACTGTGAACACAGGCTCATGCTTAGTTCTCAATCACATGGTCAGTCAGCCAGGTCTCACACATAGCTCTGGAGGCACAAGTCAGAGCTTAGATTACCCATCACCATGCTATGTGGTACCCTTTGGAGAATGCTGATTCTTTTCACTGTCACAGCATGAGAAATAACAGCACAGACTGGATCTTAGCTAATGAGCAAAGCATCACCTTGGAGACTGAAGAAGATTGGTTCAGGCCCTTCCCATCAGTAAAGGTACTAGATTAACCCCAAACAGCTTTTAGAGATCTGTGTGGCCTGTTCTCTGTTGGCTTGTGTAGTTGCTGACCTCTCTTAAACACAGATTCCCCAGTTGCCTCCGTATTACCTATGGGCACAAACCAATTTCTTGGCCACCAGTGCTGGTTTGGTGTCTTGGCAGCCAACTGCTGGCTAAAACCCCTGTGCTTGGATCTCTGCTACCCAGTTAATTAATTAAATAACATAAATACAGGGAGGTCACTCTGTCGTGCACAGCTGCTTATCAGTCTGCAGAAGGGCAGGGCTTTTGGGGCAAAATCCACATGCAAACCCCAGCTCAATATATGCCAGACCATGCCAGACAGAACTGCTTAGGCTCGATGTTGCTCCAGCTTCATTGCAGAGATGGCACCCTTCACAGCTTCCTTCTTACACAGATCTGCTCTGTTCTTTTCCATGCATTTGGTCCTGATGGTTTTAATGCTTAAGAGGAATGAATTTAGGGTGCAAGGAACTGGAAAGTGTTCTAGGCATGGAGGAGTAGCTCAGGATGAATCTCTCCATCACAATCCCGACCATTCTTACTCTGGGATTCTCCTCTCAGCCCTGATGGCAGCATCATCTCCTATTTCTCTCCTGTCCATCTCTCCTTCATCTGTACATCAGTCTCACCCTCAGCACTGCCAGCTACTCCTCTCCAGGACCTGGAATAGGCTCTGGGTTATGAACATTGTGGTTGCCTTATTGCATATAAGGCTGTATCACTAAATAGCTTTAGAAAGCAAATGAACCCACTGGGTCAGGGGCAGAGATGTGAATCCAGCTTCTCACTGGGAGAACCCATCACCCATCACACTGTACTTAGGCAGCAAGGAGCCTTTCTGCAAATGGGGTGTTAGAGCCAGAATCTTGCAAAATGCTGTTATCTGGCTGTTCTCAGAGCACTTGGACTGATCTCCTTTTTGCTGGTGCATACATTGCAAGGAGGCATCAACATCTGTCTGCCAGGAGGTACCCCTGGCTGGAGATGAGAGGTAGGGCGCTGGACATCACCTCCACCAAACTGGTACCCAAGTGAACTCATCTGCTGAATGTGCACAAGTGGCGAGCTGTCTCTAGAGCAGTGAAACAAAGTAATCTTCACCTCTAGAAGGGATTCCCTAATCATGCACATCCCTTTCTTATTCATACACGCACATGCATACACAGATTTAAGAGATTACTTTGATGGCCCAAATTAGCTGTCAAGGTGCCTTTTCGTTCTTAAGTATCAATATAGTATAACGTAACAGCCACAAAGTATGTTCATTACTCTGCAGGGCTGGTTTAACATGCTTTCTGGATCCCTTTTGCAGTAATTCCTCCTCTGTTCGAGCTGGCATCAAAATTAATGGCATGTTGTGTTCTGTAAGTCCTGACTTTTTAGAGGAAAGGTACATAGTGTTGTTCATATCAGTATCACAGTGTAATAAATCAATGCTTTCACACTGGAAGGATTTCAGACGATTTCACCATTTGCTCTCAGGAACTCAAAAGACAATCTCACTGCCAGGCCACACGCCAATTAAAAAGAAGATTAAAAAAAAAGAAACAGAAAAAACAAACAAAAAAAAACCCAGAAAAAGGAGGGGGAAACAAAACCATTTCATTGCAGTATTGTTATCTGCTTTGTGCAGGGTGCTGTGGCCAGGACAGCAATGCTAAAGTTTCATCAAGCCCCAATACACAAGGTGATGCACAGCTTGAGGGAGCATCTTCCATGTCCTACAGTATGGACAAAGCCAACAGAGGCTGGGAGGGGGGACACAGACTGGTTTCACTTGACCAAATAGGAGCAGAGACAACCCTAGAACAAACTGCTCCAAACTTTCAGAAAGGTAGAAGGAAGGTGGAAGAAGAGTGAAGACTGAGCATGCCAGGACAGAGCACTCGGCACCCCCTGAAAAGTGCTCACAGAGTTATCGTTCCAGCTTCTTTGGTATCTGCTGCAAAGAGTGCAGTTCACTTACTTAACGACATCTTTACCAAGTAAAACTTAAATTCTCTTGTTCCCAGGAGCATATGTGCAAGACGGGAAGAAGCTGAATTTGAAAGGGGAGCCGTTTTGTTGCCTTAGATTAGCTCAAACTGTGTGACAAGCTTTACTCACTTCAAAACCAATGTTGTTAACCTTGAAATCTGCATTATTAATATTTCAACGTGAGTCCCATCAGGAGCTGCTGAAAGAGCTCTCCTGGACTTATGACAGCTCGTCCTGTTTGATTCTAATCATATATGAATGCATGAGTTAAGAAGACATCATTAAAAGTACATTAAGTTTAATTATGCTAGCAGCCACAGACAGTGGGAGCATCAGCTTAATGCAGAATGTATAATTAGATCAGGCCTAATCCATTAGATTCATATTTGTTAAAGAAAATGCTCCTTGTCTATAAGTGTCACTATGGAGTCATCCATAGGGTTTGGAGGAACAGCACCGTTTTCTAGGGGCTACTTCCCTCCTGCAGCCTCTCCCCCCCTCCCCGCCTACCACCCCTCTGCAAGCTGCTGAGCCCTCACTCAATTCCTTGCGCATCCGGGTTAACAAAAGCACACAAAAAGCCACAGCACGAAGATCCCCCACCCTGGCAGCTGAGCCCCAGGGAGGTGCTGTGGTGGTTTACATCATCATGGACCGAGACGTCCTTTGCAAGGAACTGGCACAGACAAAGCAATCTGTAGATGCAGGAGTGCACATAGTTCTAGGTGGATGGATGGCCTCACAACCTAGTTAGACCACTGCAGCCATGCTCGGAGATGGAATCAGGTGGTTCCAGCACGGCTCATGTGCTTTCACGGACTGGAGATGCTGTTGGCTGCAGAATGGATGGAGACAACTTTCTGAACAGAACAACAGAAAAAGAAAGAAGTAAACCAAAATAATGTAAGAAAAAAGCCTTTCAGCTCCTTCTAGGGCTGGTCCAACTCTCTCTACTAACACCAGCAGGGTGGGGGACTGCAACTTTTAGAGAAAGCACTGATCTTTTTAAGTGGACAGCAATTGATATCTTCAAAGTGAACACCATGTGCATGTGTGTTTGCACACGCATGCATCTGTGTGTCATTTAAGAATAAAGCATCACACCCAAAAAAATCAAAGATGATCACAAAGAGCAGCTCTTTGGAGAAAGAAATGTCAGAGCCTTTATATCCTCACTTCCCATTCCCTTTAGTGTGGTAATCCATACGGCAAGATGAAAGGGCAACCCCATGGCTGTTAATTTTAATTTGGAGGTGGGGGGAAACTAAACTATCAGAACTGTATCCATTGAGTGCTGAAAGGGAAATATAAATTAACCCCTCTGTGGCCAGCTTACCCGACACCAAAGAGGCATCCGTGGTGGAGGATGGGTTATAGCTGCAAGCCACGTATTCCCAGGGACTCATAAGTAAATTTTAGGCTCTAACAATACTCTCCAGGACCCCACAAGATATCTAGCAAAATTCAACATGACATTAAATATCTCCATCTGTGCTGCAATATATTTTGACAGGGTCCTGACACAGAAATATGACAATAGTGTGACCAGCTCTTAGGCTTCATGTGTAGAAATGGTTCTGCTCCGATGTAAGAGAAATCTACCTACTCCTTACAGACCATGTGCCATCTTTTTAGTAGATTATCCAAAAAGCATTAGAAAAACCTTAACACTGCCCCAGTGACTCACGGATCCTCTTTTACATTAATGAGCAGAGAAGGGGCTGTGAAGTCCCTTTCTGAAAAGGGGAAACTGAGGCACAGAAAGATTCCCACGGAATTGGGGCTACCCAAGGAGTCTGGGCAGAGGGACAGGTCACTGCCTAGTCTCCTGGCTCCCAGGAGGCTCCTCTCTTCTACAGTCAGCCGGTCACCCCACGAAGCCCATCTCAACTTTTCGGTGGAGCCCAGAACTCAATATTTCTAGAAACACATGGACATGCCCATGCTGCAAATCCTTGTCCTTTTTTGGAAAGACTTTGTGATGCTGTGATTTTGTGCCGGGTCAGAGAGGATGGGAATAGCCTGAGATTAGATGTAATAAGGCAAAGAGAAGCTCCACTTCAGCCTCCTCTTTCTGCTGTGTTTCTTGAAGACACTAAAATGTTAGTTCAGAAAGCTATTTTCAGTCTTAGAAAAGCAAAGCCCAGATTTGTATCTCTGTAGTAAATGCTGTTAGTTCAGCTGTTAGTTCAGCCTGTTAGATCCTAGCCAGAAGTCCACAACAGCAGTGTTACCTCCTTCCATGGGCCACAGAATTGGCTTTCCAGGACAGGGTTTTCATCCCTGGTGTTCCACCTGATACCATGCAGAGGATCATGTGTGCTGTGTGGTGGGGTGAAAAGGCCTGTGTCTGGAGGTTAGTGTAGAAAGGGTTAACACCCACCCCACCCCCAGCTATCAGCTGCAAAACTGGGCTACAATCAATGGAACTAGGCAATTACCAAGAGCTATAAAAGCTGCTGGGAGGGCAGGGAGGGTTTTCTTGGGATGGATGGGCTAGGGCAGGAGTCAAGGCTGGGATCTGGGAAGGCATAAGGCAGGCAATTTGCTGCCCTGGTCTCTTTTGTTCAAACACCACCTTCATCCTCTCTTGGACCTATGGAGGAGATGGGAGAAAAGGCACTCGCTTGTTTTTGCTGCTCCAGGTAAGAGGAGAAACTCTGTCAATGCCTTCCTCCTTCTAGCTGCTGAGCTGGTCTCCAAGCAGGCTTGTAGGAAAGAAAACTTCCTTATCCTGGGCTGGGGGACTAGTGGTTAATCCCTTCAATTGCAAGAACTTCTTCAGCTATTGACAGAGACAGGAGGCTGCTGTGCAGGAATAATGGGAGGTAGATTAAAAAGGCTCAAGAGAGATCCTAAAAACTGCTGAATAATGTGCCTGGGGCTTCATAGGAGAGGGTGGAAACGAGGGGGTGGAGGTGAATGACATTAATAGTAAAGGGAATCAGGGGCACAGCAAAGGAGAATTTCTATGCACTGAGCAGAGGCAAAACTCAAAAATGCATGTCCTCATCTGAGAGAAACCAACTACTTTCTAGGCCAACAAATACTATTTTGTAGCTAGAGTGTGTCAGGTAATGCTGTGTGCCGGGAAGAGCAAATAGCCTGTCTCCAGGCTGTAGAGGAGGAACTAAACTCATGAAAGCAGCCTGCAAATGAGAGAAAAAGCCCTGTGTGTTTTTTTCTAGATCACAACAGACTACCATGATTTGTTTTGTTTGTCTGTTTTTCTCCTGAAGATGCTTGTGTTTCTAAGCAAGGGAGGTGTGGTAGGTTTAAGGTAAACAAGCGTCACAAAAACATTTGATTTTGTGGGGAAGTTCATTAACTAAGATGAAGACTATAAAAGAAGAGCTGTCAAAATGAGACATCTAAAGAGAAGATAATGAGTTGTACTGCAAAGCATAACTGAGTGGAAGGACAGGTACATATAGAGTTTCTCTGAAGGTTTTGTCTTGCAGCCCCTGTTAATTCACAAGAAGAATTGAAGGATGTGGGACAGAAAGACAGGATGAAAGGCAGTGGTTCAATCTCAAAATTGAGGGACTGACTGCAAGACTACCTAGCGCCAGGAAAAGCAGATAAAGTGTATGTTTGCTCGTTGTTCCAAGGATGTTTGCTACCAATTGGACAAATGCTACAGTCATTAAAAAAGGAAAGGAATAAAAATCAAACATATTCAAAGGTCACAGAAAGAGAGTTCCAGCTAGGAGAAATCTTTGGTGCTAACAAAAATGTTATGCACAATACTGTACAACCATCATTGAAAAAACTGATTGGAAACTGGAATAATTGGAAATTCCATGGTGCAAGAAATCCTTTTCAGCCTCATTTTCATTCCTGCCTACCAGCGGTGTGGTGGCCATTGTCACCTAACAGACTCTTATCAATAAAATGTCTTCTCTGTGGTGTCCCAGGGGTTTGTGAGGTTACCGGGCTATAATCTCCCTGACATAGCTAGCCCCAAATTGTCTCTCCAAAAAATATTTCAACCAGCCTGAGAAATCTGTCCTAACCTTTATCAGACAGGAAAGGAAGATGGAGAAGGGGCCAAGGACACAGCGAGGTGGTAGAGAGGAGAAAATGAGAAAGAGGATGATGATAATACGGATGCTGATGCATAACGAATATCTTGTAATGAGCTGTGATGGAGCTCATTCCCCAACCAGCCCGTTTACAAGGTGCAACAAGGCTGTGAGCACAGCAACGCACTGAGCACGCCTGGAGGGAGCGGAAAGCCCATGACATTCCGTAGGTGTTACTTTCCTGATTTAATGAGCTTCGGCTGCTTCCTGCGAACGTGCTGGCTCCCTTAGGAGATGCCAGATATGTAACTGGGGCATCACCCCAGCCCCCGTTGTCAGCCTCTCTTGAAGGTGAGAGAAAATTTGTATGAGCACCTGGTTTGCTGGCTTTGAGAGGAGCCCGCCACAGAAATACTAGCGAGCCGACACGTGGGTCTCCTCCCACGCTTGGCAGGAAAGCAGGGAGGGAAGGCTTAAAAGCATCATTTGCACAGGAATAAAAATGCAGTGTCTTCATGCCAGTTGGCTAAGAGGCAATGAGGTGCAGCAGGGAAAATATGATTTTGTTTCATGTGTTTGTCATCTCTCCAGTAGAAACTGCCTTATAATTACCCCTTTTTACCACCACTAGGTGGATGGAGTGTTAGAGTGGTTTGTTTCCTACAGTGCCCTGATATGCAAATTGTGGAGCAGTAGGTTTTCAGCAGTATGTTTCTGAAGAGCTGTGGGGTGCCAGCAGTGACACCAGGAATGACCCTGTGGAGTAAGCTGGTGTCTTCTCGCTGCTCAGATCCAGCTTACCCAGAGTCCAGGTGCCACATAGCCTAAATAAATCCCTCATCATGGTCGTGAAGCCCTAAGCAGTTCTTCATCACTAATGCTGAAGGAGGGGAGATGCTCAAAGTGCAGGTGACTGTGAAAGTATTTGGAGACCTAGGTCAGTGATTGGACAATTTGTGAGGTTCCCCCATTTGACCTACTTTAGGAAAGAAAACTTCCTGGGGTTTTTTTCCTCTAACATTATAAGAATGGGAAGATGTAATCCCAGATCATGAGGGACCTAGCCATGCAGTGGCTCCCTGCAGTCAGTGACTACTGCACAGCAGCAGGGCCAAAAGCATTTGGGTCTTAGAAGCCGTGGAAGACCTTTCTTATGATGGGATATTTCTTTCACTACCTGATTGCTTTGCCTCCACCCCTCTGCTCTTTGCATATTCTAAGAGAAAATGACTCCCTAATGTCCCAGATACCACCATGTGTTTATAAACAGTTGTACTGGTCAGCGCTGCAAAGGGTAGAGGATCCAGATAACCTGTGAACATTGCACTGATCCTGCCCACCCTAAAAAGGAGAGAAGTAAGGAAGATCTCATCATGTTTGACTACTTGTTTTGAAACCAGCCTTAGGTCCCCTTGGTGCTAAACTCCTAGGACACCTCTCATTCTAACTTATAGTTACCACCACGAAAAGTTTTCCCTTGCATGACAAAAGCAGCTGAGAGAGGAACTTTGGAGAAGATAACAGCAACTCAAGTGTCTCCTGCTCGTGCAGTTCAGCGCAGCCCAGCTGCTGCACCACAGACGCTGCCTGCTGCCTTGCGTGGCAAGGGCCAAATGATGGGGATAATTGCTCTCCCAGCAATACACCGACTATGTACATTTAGGTTTCAATTAATTTGCTGGCTCTAAATGAACTGCCTCCTATTGCTTTCAGCAATCAAGTCTTGTTAATTGAAAATAGTGTTTATCTTATCTCTAGGAGAAGACTGGACTTAAGTAGGGCAACAAAATCCAGTGTGAAGGTAGCACCAAGTGAAAGAAAGAGGGGAAAAAAGAAGCTGAGAGAGGATGGCAGCCAGGGCGGCCAAGAAAAGAACTTCAGGCTTTTTGTTGCTGTTGTTGATGGTTTCAATGCTTTCAGGGTGTTCTGATTTGGAAGGAGGGTTCCTTTCACCTGCACTTGTATTGTCCCTCTTCCAGCTGGTTGTGCACTGTCAGTAGGGTTGTGTGTGCCCAGGGGGCACTGGCTCATGCTGCAAGGGCTGATAGTCATGGGGTTTAGCTCTGCTGCAAAGTAAGTCCTTAAGACATGAGATCTAGAACAGGTTTGGGTTTTGTTTTTTCTCTTTCTTGGTCCAATTACTTAAACCTTCTCTGTGAGCTTCCCACCAATTGAAATTTAAGTTTTCTTATACATACAGTCCTCATCCCACTAAAGGGGAAGTCAGAGAAGTTGACTTTAATAAGTTTAAACAAAGCCATGGGCTAGGTTCATTGCTCCTCTGTAGACCTTCTGGGAAAGCATCCTTGGAGAACTCTCCTGGCTGGTCCCTGATGTGATGGGCACAGAGACAGCTGGCAGCTCACTCAGTCTCTCCCTGGCGTTTCCTGCCAGATCTCTAGTTCTCTCCTTGCTGCCTAGTGTCCATTCAAGTTCAGGATTCTGGTTTATCCATAAGATTCAAGCAATATTTGTGCCTGTAGGTCTTTAAGGAAGGTGCTTCTTTTATTCAGTTGGCCTTTGTTGATGCTGAGGTCAAAGAGGACAGAACGTTTTTGCTGACACCAGCCCCAATCCGCATGCTTATAGAAAAGCAAAGCACTGTGCGTGTTCTTTTGTGAAGAGGGTGAAAGTGTACATTTCTTTAGTGGGATCTTTGAGCACTTATGAAAAATAGAGGAGAACACAGCTGCCCTGCAGCCCAGACTCACCCAAAGCTTATGCAAACCAGTCTGACATGATGTTCTGACCACCAGCTCTGCACTGGGGAGAAAGCCCAGGAGAGGAGCCCAGGTAAGGTAGCACAATGCACTCTACCCTCTCTATCTAATCAGAGCCCCTCATATGCCATTTTTGACCCCCATTACCAGTGCTCCCCAGCAAACTCTGCCCTGTAGCAGCAGCTCAGCCAAGGGGGACAAGCCAGCAGGGTCCCTGCTTGCTTGGTGTCTGCTGCTGGGTGGCCTGGGCCCTTTCTATGCCAAAATAAGACCATTTGGGGGAAAGGTTTTGTTCTGGCTTTGCAATTTCAGCAGTTATTTGTCAGTCCACATTAGCAGGCATGAGGGAATGCTCAGAACTGTCTTGCACTGTTGTTGCCCTTGGCTTCACATCCAGAGTGGTCCAAGCACCTCTGGTCTCCTGTCCTCCAGCCCTCCCTTGGCACAAGATTTTCCTTATCAGGGAAAATAATTTTAGAGCCTTTTATCACAGCAACAGGCTCTGCTCTGGCCCCCAGGACTCCAGTTCTTCTGTGACTACAGCAGCATTTAATTTCCAAGGCAATTTAGTTTTAGGCAAAAAGCAATCTCAACACCCCCAGCTGTTGCCTGCTGCCTGCAGCATCCCATGTCAGAGCAGCCACTCTGCTAATCAGCTGCTGGGGGGGAATTATGGCTGGGAGCCCTGGGCAGGAACACAGTCAAGGTGTTTGATGTCTGCCTTATTTATTTATTTACCAGCCACCATCTCTGTGAGACTCCCTTTCTGCAGAGGAGTGATAAGCCACTCTCGGCTCACACTTGCCCACCCCTGCTGATTCCATTTTCTGCCAGGCACCATCCGTTAGCATGCACCAAAAAGCCCCTGCTAACATCCTTGCCAGGCTGCCCTCCCTGCCCTGTCTCCAAAACACCTCCTACGTGCCATGGAAACAGCCGGCTGAGCTGCCAGGCTCAGCAGAGTGTGTGAAGGAGAGGAATGAGGAAGGTCTCCGGAGATGTCCTGGGAATCCATAAGATGGAGATGAAGCTCCAGGATTAAATGCCCACTGCCCTCTTTACATCTGGACTGGGTATGGTGTGTTATGCAAAACAATTTAATTAAGTAATCTTGTTTGCACAGCACTGATTTGCAGCTAAAGGTCAATGTGAAGTGTCTGGAGCTGCATCAGGGTGTCTGAGGGCTGAGCTCCACAGGACTTGTGCTTGGATCTTTCTGATGCATTATGGGGGGACCCAGGGGCACTGGGAGCATCAGTTCTGGCTGTGTCCATCTCCTGCCCTGCCACCTTCTCCTGCTCACTGCTGTTCCCAGTGCCCCTGGTCCCCCCATTGCTCCAGACCACCCTAAAACCTCATCATTCTGCCAGATTTGGGCAATGGTGACACAATGTTCCCATTGCAGCTGAGCTCTGCTGGGCAATGCTCCTACACCCCCCACAACTGGTTACTCCACACTGCGATGTCCCTGGCAACCCCACTCCCTCTCCAAGTCAACCTTGGCTGAGTAGCCAGCTGGGAGAGACACAGCTCAGGGGAGAATCTTTGTTAACAAGCACAAAGGTTTGGTAGCAATTCCCATCACAGCAGCAGGCTCAGAATACCATGAGCTGAAGAGAAAAGGAAACCTCTTTATCCAACAATACCTGGCAGGGCAGGAGGATGCTATTGCCCCGGCAACAGTCTTGTTCGTGTCACCAAATACAAGCGAGGCAGTTTACAACACAGCCTCTCCCATGGGCCAGGGCAGCACCAAAGAGACATTTGTTAACATCCACAGGCTTGTCTCTTGTGAGCACTGAGCGTGGGGATGCTGGAGCTACAGAAACACCACTCTAGTTGCTGAATTAACAGCTGCATGCACAAACCTTGTGCTAGCAACAGCTGGGCTCCCATCCCTGCTTGGACAGGGATCTGCTGGTCAATCCTGGGCAAATAGTCCTGCTTTCATAGTGCTTGAGAGCGACGTGTTGGGAAGGGCTGGAGGGGACAAAACTCCTCCTCGTAGAGCTATAATTAATCTTTGGAATCTACTGGCTGCTCTGGCAATCCCAAGCTACCCACACTGTGTCTGTGCTATTCACATCTCCTTTCTCCTGCTGCTTTGTGGAGGATATTTATTATTATCTTTATTAATTACATACCACAGTGCACTTAAAATGGGGGGAGGGCAGAGGAATGGCCAGTGCTTTCCCCCCTATGGAAAAGGAAAATGTTACATTTTGTACTTGTTGAAAGTAAAAAAGTCTTGCATTTCACAAAGTGTGAGATGCATTACTAATTGCACAATTATTTTGTTCCATGGTACTGACAAAACAGAACTTGGAGTGCTTTCAACTGCTTCTGGTGTTGAGGAAATAATGACTTGTTTCTTTTAAAAAGTACTAAATTAAGGGCTCTTCCTTCATGACAATTATTTCTTGGGCTTCTAGGATATTTCTTCCCTAATCCTTCCTAAGACAAAAGAAGCAAAGCTGGGGGCAGTGTGCGCTCTGAGAAAAGGGGACTGTTCACTGCCTGCTTCCAACCACCCCATGCAGCAGTTGAGCTCCCTTCAGTGAGGGTGTTGGGCTGCAGCAGGTCACTTGCTTCCTTTTGAAAGATGGTCCCATGAAGGCAAGATAACAGCCTGCGTGCCAAATTCGTCCTGTGCCCTGCAGAGGTGTCAGCAAACATCATGAATGCATATAACTGGAGCAGCTCTCACTCCCCAAAGACAGAGTGGGGTGATACAGGTGATCCAGCAGTCCAGAATGAAGCCTGAGCAAGGGAAAGGAAAAGGGTAATTTGTCTTCGCGTTCAGTGAGAGGGACAGTGATGGAGCTGGAATACGGCAGATTAATTCCTCTCACAAGATGTGCACAGACTTCAATATACAAATATTCCAAGGGAGGTGGATTTTGCAGGTCTTTAAATGTGGGGGTCCCAGAAGCTCTTCTAGAGTGAGAGGTCGGATAGCCCCACCTCTGCAGGGCTGGGCTGCAACATGCCCTTCCACAGCTGCTTGGTACAAGCCCACCCTGCAGCCCTCTCCCATCACACCATGGCCAGCCAAACTCAATTAACAACTATAAAACTACTGACATTGAAATTAGCTCTATTGACTTTTTCTGTGTTCTTCTGCCTTGCTACTCTCCCACCAGTACCACCACACACATCAGAATCCAATTGCTGGGCCAGATTCAAGTCTTTCTCTTCCAGCTTTGCCCTAGGCTGAGGGAGTGCCTGGCAGCACACAAGAGCAGCATGGGCGAGAGCAATCTCGCTCAGCTCAGCAGGTAAGCGCAGATGTTTGGAAAAATAACCTCTTCAAGACCAGAAGAAAAATAAGTCTGTTTCTGCAAGATTGATCTGCTGGCACCAGCAGAGCAGTCAGCTGGACTTCTAGGAGAGTGGCAACAAACAGCAAATTAGAAGGTGTCAGCCCGCTGAGATTTCAGACAAATTAGAAAACGAAACAACGATGTCACTACACTTTCAGCAGCTGCTGGCTAGGCTCTCCTTGCTTTCATGCAAGCCAGCCCATGACTCTGCTGCAGTGGCCAGTGGCCACATTCAAAGGTGAGCGACCTAGTGGCCAGCTGGAAGCTGTCGCCAGGACACCCTATGGGGATGCTGCACCCCCTACCAGCAGCACTGGTCTCGCTGAGGGGCATGGTCTAGTGTTTGATAGGAATGGTTGGACTTGATGATCCAGTGGGTCTTTTCCAACCTGGTGATTCTGTGATTTTATGCTCCTTCAAGCCAAGCTGTTCCTCAAACCAGCCAATTTGACTTTCTGTCAGTTCCCTATATTTTTAAAGCAGCTTGAAGCTCTTTCTGCTTGTCTTAGAAGGCTTTGATATGCAGCTACCCAAAACCCCAAATACCAGTGCCCCATGCACAGCAGGAGTGCTGGGCAAGCTCTGCAGGGCACTTTGATAAGCATGAACATGTGCAGTGAATGACCCTTTGGCTACAGCTGACTTTGAAGATGCAATTCCTGTGTTTACTAAGCAGCATCCCTGTTAACTCGTGCAGCCCAAAGGTACATCTGGTTTTCCCTTAATGTCCCCAAATTCCACCTAATTGTGATGTTTCTAAATCTTTTCTCCTGACAGCAAGACATTACTCACTGTGCAAATGAAGAGAAAGAGAACTGTGTTCAGAAACAACTGTTCCCCAGGGAGGTCAGTGGGTCAAACAACTTGAGTTACCTTCACAGACTATGATGATGTGATGACAGATGTTTCCACGAATGCATAATATTTCAGAAAATGTTGTTTAGCTGCACTAAGGAGGATCTGAACAAACCGAGGAAACTGTCCTCAGTCTCCAAAGCTGACCTAAAATATACTTTAAACTCTGATCCTATAGGAATGATGCGCCCAATGCTTCCATCCAGCAAAACTGATGTAGCTCCAGATGAGATGGACACTTAAAACATTGTTGCTGATCCTGGAAGCCCTCAGAATAAAAATATCCCAGATTACAATAGCACAGAAAGACTCCACTGAGGAGTGCAAGTTTGCAGCCGAATTGTGTTCAGATAAAGCACTTTTGAGTGTAGTTTTGTCTTTTTCTGAAGTCACAGAATTTTAAAGAATATTTTTGTCCTTGATACTAAGGACTTCACTTGATATTTTTAATTTAGACTAATGAAATCTGCTTCCACTCTTTCTCCTGTTCCCACTGAATCAAGGAAAACACTTGCCTTTTTCTCCTGCCACTTTTATCTTAGAAATTACTGCTCCTTTTTGGCTGAAAAGCCTGGAAGAGTTAAACTACCCCAGAGAAATGACTGCGATAGCTGCATGTGCAAGACAGAACGAAGGCAGAATGAAGAGTCTTCAAATGAAGTGGGGGAGGGAGAATGCTTTCAAGTGTTTTATAATTACTAAGGGTTCTTTTTAATCCTGTTTACATTTAACTTTGCACATTAAATCCATAACTGTGGTGTGCAACCAGGTGCAGCAGCAATATACAAAATCTTATTAAGAGGAGCAAATGAAGAAGATGGGAGGATTTGTGATGGGAAAGGAGGGGCATTGTGATGGAATTAACACCTGCTGATTTTCATCCTTTCTAACAATTAATTGCTTGTCAAAAAAACTCGATGGGGACCAACTTCTGTCAGTTAACTATGCTCTTGAGAAAAATAATTGCAATGCAAAATGCAAGGCTCACAGCAAACTCCAAAACGTCCTGGCTACTTGGGTTTCCATCTAGTGGGCTCTGCCTTGCTGCAGCTTGGCATTGTTCAAGGTCCTTTCCACTCTTCTCTTTCACTCACTGATGCTAATTGCTGTGGGGATTTTTACGAACACTTGTTCAAACCTAAATACAAAAGAGTCTTGAGCAGTCTGGCTGGATTGAACTGTTCTGTCTGCATCTTTTCAGCCCTGCCAGTGCTGTTTGAAATAAGAGAGTTAGATTTTAAACAGGTTTGCTGTTAGAATGGCAACATGCATCAACTGATTACTGGACTCACTTAGGAAAGTCTCTCAGCTGACACTGGTGCTTAAGCATTATCGGCCACTTCTTATTAATAGCTGTAGAAATTAAATTTAACTGTCATCATCCTTCTTACACAGAGGCAGAAGTCCTGCACTCAGTGAGAAGTAATGTATTAAGATTGCTCAGAAAAATAAGTGCTGAACCAGAAATTTAATCTCTACCTGGGCATTATTTAAAATTCTCTTTGCTGCCACAGGAATAGGAGAAGGACTCGTAAGGAGGAAAAAAATGGAGATGTGGGTATGCTTCAGGATTTGGATTTCTTTTACTTTTCTATGGACAACAGGTGCACCTGCTCCCATGTGAACCCACACCTGCAAACCCAGGGCTGAGACAATCCAGGCTCCCCATGAGCACCTGGGAAAGCTACACTTAGTGTTGCACAAGCCTAGAAGCCCAGCCAGACTGAGAGTTCTCTGGCAGCAGGATCTTTTCCATCACGCAAGAAAACATCTCCCGCAGAAAACAGAGGAATGAGAGTTTATCTCTGAGGTATGTCATCTCCCTCTGCCACCTTCAGCTCAGCATTATCGTGGATAGCTGCCGGGGGACTCTGACCTTTGTGGGAAAAGTTAAATCATTGCAACTTTCATATTGTTTAATATTGCTCATTGATTAGTTTCCTTCTCCCTGGAGGCAAAAGGATTTGACTGAGAGCCAGAGCTCAGCAGTACCCGGTGCTGTGGGTGGTATTGAGCTTTCAAGAGAGAGAAAACTGACAAAATAAAATGCAGCGAATGACTTTCAGAAATAAAGACAGCAAAACTAGTGACTTTCAGAACAGAGGTTTTTCCTGACCTGGACTAAAATCCTGCTACCATTTCCATAAAGCTTTAAGTTCCAGAGACAGACAGACACTGACAACTTATTTCGGCTTCAAACTATCTATTTAATTTGTTGTAGCTACAGAAATGTCATATGAGACTGGTTTGAGGAGTTTTTTTGCCAAGAATTGTACATATTTATTGTGCCCATCTAAGAGCAGGCTTATAAATGCATCAGCTGTGTGTCCTCATCAATGATCTGGGATGCTCGTGGCGTGATGCTGTGTGCTTGCTCCCTGCCTGACCACTCTCTCATGAGCAGGACTTCTAAATCTGACATCAAGCCAGCAGGAGGATGAAGAGCTGCCTGTTCAGCTGGCTCAAGCAGAACTACTGACAGGGAAATGGCCAGCAGAATTGGGGCACAGAGCTCAGGGGAGGCAGTTTTTCAGTGAGTGGGTGCCAGGGTGGCTCCTGTGAAGATGTCCTTTTCCTCTGGACCCAGAGCATCCATACTCACATAAATTCATCTCTGTGCTAGAAGTGCTGAAGGAAGCAGAGCTGCTGAGTAAAGAGGGGACCCATAGTTACAGCCTGTTTAATTGTCTCAAAGCTCATTTTGAGGAACCACGAGCAGTAATCTCTCTCTTAATAAAATAGCCAAGAATAGCCATGTCTGAGCAGCTCTTCCTACTTGATTAATCTCATCTCAGCCCTGACCTCCCTCTCCCAGAGCTTCTTCCACAAATTTGCCTTTTTCCACTGAGTCATGCACAGTGCAGATCTCTCAACTCCCAGGCTGTTTCTTCAGTTGCATTATATTTTTAAAGCCTGGCTTGGGTTTTTTCCTCCCCCTGTGTTAAGCCAAGTATAGGTTGCGGTCTGGTTTATGGAGTCAGGTTTTGCACCTCCTGCCAGAAGTCCTAGTTAACAGCTTCCAAAGGGATCCTGGTGCTCATCACATCCCATGCCATGTTGGCTATGCCGCAGCTTTTGGCGTTGGCAAAGGAGGAGCCTCATTGCAGCAGCCAATAACAGGGAACACGTTGCTCTTTTCTGCCCAGTCATTCCCTCCCTGGTCTCAAGCTTTCGGGGTCTCCAGCATTTTCAAATGGCTGTTACAGCCCTCAAAACTGCCTCCCTCCTGTTTTTCCCCTGCTGACTCCTGTGCTGCCGTGTTCATTAATGGGAACCTCCCACCCATGAGCCTGTGAAACCTCTGCTCTCGCTTCTGCCAACGAGCATCACAAACATGGAAAGAAAAAAATAAGAGGAAAACATCAAGTCCAGGGATGGTCATTGCTTTCATTGGTTTAAGGGGTTTGTGCTATCCCATGTCAGCTTAGATGAGGTCAATATAATAATAGCTGTAGATGACAGAGAAATACTGAGTATTAAGAAGTAGCTAGAAATTAATCTTAGCTTTATTTATTTATTTTTAAGTACAGCAGTGCACCTCCCAGCTCCCTTATCTTTTTGGGTGCACCTGGAACTGCAAAAGCTTTAAACTTGCAAATCCAAAGCTTAACCAGGCTAAATAGTTTTGCTTCAAACATTCCAGAACAGTAAAAAAAAAAAAAAAAAAGGAAAAAAATCCTACTCTATATTTGGCCTTTGGATTTGTTGCTCATGCAAAAGAGAAAGGTTCGGGGGAGCTTATGGATTTGTAGAGAAGCTGAAAATCTTGTGCCTGCTTAGCAGCCTCCATTGCAATGCAGGCAGAAAGGAGAGAGCTGCTCCTCTTCTTACTTGCTGGTGTGAGCCCCAGTGCTGCCCATCCATCCCTGCTGAAGGGTCCTGCTGCAACGTCAGCCCTGGGGTTTGATTTCCCCCAGTTCTACTCAATGCCTTTAAAAACTGCTTTTTAAGCAATTCTTTTCTCATCTCAGAATAAAACTTGCCTTCCTCCTACTGCAGTTATTTGTGGAAGATTTATAAAATGTCCGGGAAGGAGAATAATATTCGCCCTTCACTCCCAGGCCTTTCAAAATTATGGAAAAAAAAAAATAAAATTAACCATCATCATAGAAAAATGATGGTGATATCAGTGTGTCTGAGTGATGTCAGGAGTGGTCATGGAAACAGCCTGGTAACTAACCCCTGAAGGGTCCTCACGGGTCTCTGCTCCGAAGGAGTTGGTGAGTGGCAGAGCAGGGAGCTGTGCCCTGGCAGCGGTGCCCGAGGTGACTGTCAGCAGAGGTTGCTCCACCAGCGCAGATTTTCATCCTGCTGTTAGAGAACTCTGACAGCACATGCTTTATAAAGCCGGGTGTTTGCATCAGTCTAAGGATGCTGCCTGCATCCCTTGCAGTGGAAATACAGCCAGGGGCACTAGGAAGGGGCTGTGACCTTGAGGAAAGGCTTGGCCAGAGGGATGAGGACAGCTTAAGCTATTTCCCAGAGGCAGAGAAAAGGGGTTACAAGCCAAACCCCTCTCTTTAAGTAAGTTTTCCAGCACACTGGGTGCAGGACAGAGCGAGTCTGCCAGTAGTGCGGCATTTCCCACTGCTTGGGGCTGTCCAACCCAGGATGTTATAACCCCTCAGTCTGACCTGACACCTAGGAATCAAAAATGGGATTTTCACAGTGTTTGGGGTATGTCCTGCCTGATTCCTCAATGTTTGATTTTTGACCAAGATCTTGCAAGCTCTCCGGACATTTAAAGAGGACATGTGCTATGCGGTCCATCTTTCAGTGATTTGCAGCAAAACAGAACACTGCATATAAGAAAAAGAAGAGCCACAGCAGCAATTCACTGACTCGTGACTAAAATTTGATGAGAAGATGCCTCCTTTCAGTCCTGGCTACTTTTTCCATTTACATCACACTTCCTAAAGTACATGGTGGCTGATTGTGAACAGTGAGCATATCTTTCCAGAGGGCAGAGTTCCAGTGGACTTGAGTTTGATGTGGTAAGGGTTTTTAAGGTTAAATCCCCTATTTTTAAGGTATCTTTTGGAATTTAAAAGCAGGTTAATGTGCCGGTGGAGTCAGATCCATTTTTCAGCTTTACTTCATGAAGAAAAGACAAGGGTCGATGTGCGTTCTGCAGGCTCAAAGAGCAAGGAGTTGGAGAAGGCTTCCAATCTATTCATATTAATGATATTTCTTTCCAGTCTTGACTTTTACAGCACTTCCCAGTTTGAGTTCCTCATTTTTCAGTGTTTGGGGCTAGCTGGCAGGTTTTCACTTTCCATCAGTAGAGTAAAGCGGATGGTTACCCCTAAATGTCTGAGAGCACCCAGGAGAGCCAGAGGAACTCTGGAGGAGGAAGCGCGTTGGTGCCATCCTCGCAGTGGAGAGAATGAAGAGGGACAGCTTCACTACAACACCAGCCTACCTGCTGCTTTTCAGTAATCACCCAATTTAGCTGCTTTTTTTGCCCTCTCTCTTTTTTCACTATTAAGATTTATGGGGAGGATGATGCTCAGCTGTATCTGAGTGCAATAAACCTCTTGCGGCTGCTAAAAACCGAAGAGCTATTCTTCCAGCTTGTTAGCAGTCAGGAAGATGGAAGGAAGTGGGAGGAATCCAGAGGGTGAGGTTTTCTAATGCCTCGCTCGTCACTGCCAAACCCAGCGCTATTTATGGTGCAATTATCACCACAGACAGACTCCTTTATCATCCAGCCAATATTCTCACAGAAATCCTATTGCAGCTCAGCCACTCCATATATCAACTGGGTGCAGGCAAGAGCCAGGTGAAGAGGTTCACTTGCAGAGAACACATCAGCCAGACGCTGCTTGTCCCTGGCACTCCTGCTCACCCTGTATTTACAACCAGAGAGGAGGCTGCTGTCCTTCTGCCCTCCCAGCAGTCCCTAAAGCAGTGGGAGGAGGCAAGGATAGGGTCGGGCTGTTCTTCACAGCGATGCCAATGGGGGATTCCTGAGGGAATCTTCTCCTGTTGGGGCAGGACGGAGGGGTTTTCAGTAGTTACACAGAGCCAGCAATGAGGCTGCTGCACTGAGGATGGCTCAGGGCAGCAGGGGAGAGAGAAGGATTTGCAGAGTAGATGCAGGAGGTGAGTTTTGACCCTTCCGTGTTTTGATAAATGAACCACAATGCAGAAGAGGTGGAATTAAAAACCTGAGCAGCAGATTTCCTGGGTATCTGTGTACCCCCACAGCTCTGCTGCATCCTACTCACATTTTTCCAGGATCCATTGCCTGAACCAGTGTTGCAAGCAGCATCCTTGAGGAGTCACCTTGGGTGGGCATGACAGCTTCACTGACCAAAACTTCTCTTCCCAAAATTCCTTTTTCTCTAGGGAGGAAACTGCTCTTCTCTCCTTACTTTGTGCTGAAATCCCTCCCAAATTTTGGCTGTGCTTTTCCACAGAGCAGCAGGGTCTTGGAGTAAGCTCCCACACAGCCCACTCTTCTGGCTGGTTTGGAAAAAAAGACCAGAGCCGTTTGGCTCATGCACAGCACCAGTGAAGCTAGATATCTTCTTCAATAGCAGTCTGGAAAAAGACTGTGAGGTAGATTCTGAGGTAGTTACTTAAGTTTGAGCTTCCTCTCCCTACTGGCAGATGCATTTCTTTTCTCTCTTTCATTGCTTGTTTTCACAGACCTTGTCAGGACCTCAATATATCTGGAAGGCTCTTCCCCTGTGTCAAACGTGGGTGGTACTGGGCAGCTGCTAGTGGGAACCAGCAAGAACAGACGCAAGGCTGCTGAGTCACGTAGCTTAATTTTCCTGGAGAATTGGACTAAACTCCCACCCACGTCGCTTTTTCCACTACCAGGGCAGAGCTGGGATGTGCCCTGGTCTGCATTCCACCATCTCCCCTTTCTCTTTCACTGCGCAGAGACAGGCTGCATTTAATAAAGGATAAGCCTTAGTACTTGCGAGAAGTGAAATTCTTGAGGTAGAGGAGGTAAAATAATCACTGCCTGTTTACCTTCTAATTGTCACTGACTCCTGTCTTTTCACGTTTCTGATGCTTGAAAAGGGAAGAACAAATCTAGGCAATGTAATTTCATACCACAAACACACTGGCTTAATTGCAATCCCCATAAGCCAGCCACACAAACCTCTAAACAAATTTGATTAATTTATTTCAATTTGCACAAGTCTCCCTCTCAGACTATAATTAATGGAGGGAAACAATTAAGGTAAACACAGAACTGCTGAGAGAGTTGTCCTTGCTAAAAGTCACATTTTATGTTAATAATGCTATATTTATATAAGTTCCACACTTAACAAGTTCCCCCTTTCCTCGACATGTAATCAGTCCTGTAAATATTTTGCCTGGGATGAAACAGTTTTGTGAAATCAGAAATCAGTAGGGAGGATACGAGGCAGGTAGAAATCAAATCACCGATGGGTGCTTGGGGGACATGGGCTGTGGGCAGAGACTCAGGCAAGAGACCAATGTATTTGTAGAGTCCTTGATGATCTCCCTCTCTCCACAAGCTGGCACGCACCACCTGAGTATCAGCAATGGCTTTGCTGATGTTTGTTTTGCTTGGGGATGGTGCCCTACGCCAATGGAGACCTCACCGAGTAGGCAGTGCTCATTGCTCCTATCCTTGGCAGCAAACACTGCCCCTGTTCCCAGCCACCCGCTCTGACTCTTAGAATCCTACACATCTGGTCTGAAACTAGTTGGTGTTCATTAAGACTTAGATAGTCCCCAGGAGTCTCTCTGCATTGCTGTGCCATCCAAGGACACGGTCCCACCTGGACCTTGCCACAGCACGAGCAGGACAGAGCTGTTTTGGGGGTAATCCTGCACCTCCTGCCCAGGGCTCAGCCTCAGGTGTGTGGCTGTTATGGGACAGGGTGTTAATTCCTCCACCAGATGCTCCCCAAGGGGCTGAAATGTGGCCCTGAATCAGGTGGAGTGAGAGAGTTTGGAGACAGCCCTACATGGCTGCTCCCAAATCCACAGCTCTCCAACTGCAGGTTGGCAGCTTTGCTGGTGCGATGGTCCCAAACGGGTTTTATAAAGCCTGTAGGAAAATGCTGTTCCAATAAACCTGTTTACTTAAGGTGTAAGTGGCCCATGTCACACTGAGACAGCTCCACCTGATGTGTCTTCCCAGGTTTTCTGTTTGTGCTTGGATCAGGGCTTGGCTCTGCACAGCTCTTATCTGCAGCGCAGCCTGGGGATGTGCCAGCAAGGTGCCTCCAAAATGCTACCAAACAGGAGACAAAGGCATTTGCCCACTTACCACTTGATCTCTACTCCGGGTGACCTTCAGCATGTGTCTGCAACCACCCTGCTCTGCTCCATACATGGTAGAGACTGATTTCACACCAGACACAGCCTGACCGGAGGATGCGATGGAGCCATTTCTTCAGGGGGACAGGCAGGTCCCAATCCAATCACTTCAGCAACGACTTTGAGTCACTTTTTTCATCACTTGTCATTTTCTGCCTTTGAATACATCCCGTGGGTGAGTTTTCTTGAAAGAGACAGCACATCTGTCTTCATTGCTTTCCTTTATTTTTTTTTTTTTGAAAAAGCAGGAACAATACAGCTTGTCTTTCATTGCACAAACTTGTATTGCTAAAGGATGGAAAAAATCAGGTGCTGGTTTTCTCCCTTTTCTTCCCACCTTCATTAACCTTAACACATACTGTGCTCCTCTTCCAGCACCAGCGTGGCCTTACAAGAGAAGAAGATCTTAGCGTGAACAATGCCATGTTGATTTTCCACTGTCTCAAGCACTAGCTGGTCTAATTAGCTTGGAAATGCATCATTTGTTAAAGAAAGATGAGGTGCAGCCTGACACCTGCTGTATAAATTATTTGCCACTTTAACTAATTGCTTGCCTGCACTATTAGGTAGGGGAAGTTGTCACCGATGTCTGGAGTTGAAGGTGCCGAACGGGAAGGAAATGGGGTGGAATGGTGGACAGGAGCTCAGGGGAGCTGGAGGATGCACTTTGGAATGGTGGAAGCAGGGCCAGTGCTAGTGCTGGTTTATACCTCTGCAGGAATTTAAACAACAAGTGGAGGACACATCCCAATATCCACTGAAGTGAGCGCTGGATAAGGTGGGAAGGGGGACACACTTGGAGAGTGATTCCCTGACTAATGGGGACCTTGTTGGGTGATTCTGGGCAACAAGTTGTCTCTCCCCACCTCTGGCTGCTGCCTGTAAAGTCTGGAGAAGGATACGGATGTCCATTTGAAAAGCTCCAATGATGAGTGTTATATAAAGGTGAGAAATTACTAGGTATTGTCGGGATGTTCAGGGGAAGAACACGTGCAGAGATGGAAAAATACAGGGAGGAAACAAATTTGAGGAGCAGAAAGCAAAGTGTAGTGGCACATGACGGACAGAGCTTCCGTCGTGTGGGGCTGGGTCACTCAGCTTCCCTTGGACGCCGAGTTCCTCTGAGAAGCCTCCGCAGAGATAGACCCATTTCTCCACGGCTCTGGCTGCAGATGAAGCTGCTGCATGCAGCGCCACGAGGTCTGGGGCAGAGAGGCTGGAGGTGCCCATAGCTGCCAGTCCCAGCTGGGACAGACAGAACCAGATCTGGCCTCTCTGCAGGTTAGTGGTGAAGGACAAGGTGAAGTAGGAGCCTTTGGAGATGAGGAAGTAGACACCCCTGGACACCTTGGGTACTCTGTGCCCCCACAGACAAAGTCAAGTCTTAACAGCCTGGGTCCAAAACGGGTCTTGAAGGGAAAAGGAGCTCAGAAGGGGTTGGTTTGCTGGGAGCCAGTAATAAGCGCACCATCCACCTTGCAGTGCCCCTTGATGGTGAGGATGCCAGGGTTCCCTCACCTAAGTAGACATTTGGTCTAAGGTTGGGAGAGCGGCAGCACAGATGTGGCCAGGTCCCTCCCAACTGCTCAGTGAAGCAACGTGTCATGCCAATGGGACTGAGAGGCTGGGTCTGTATTTGCAGGGGGGTCTAGGACACTGTTCTGTCCCAATTATGTGCTGGGACAAGAAGGTTTGTCATCTCCCTCCTTTGAGCTGAGGCCGTGACAGCAAGAAGGGTGGCTGGAGGAAGGTAGAGTGGAGGACACCCTCCAGCTGATCCAGTCTCAAAGGGCAAATAAGATCTTGCTGGATGGAGTGGAGAAAGGGTCTCTCAGGACAGACTCCGTACATCTGGGAAAGAGGAGATGGCCTCAAGTGATGCTCTGTGCCAGTCTCCAGGTTTGCTTTGGGCTGTTAGACAGCTCTGGGTAGCCCAGCCCTACTCGCTGTGCAGGGCCAGGACTGATATTGGAGCTGCTTCTGGGGCTTGAGGTTGAGAAAAGCTTGGCCAAGGTTCTGGCAGCAGCTGATACTGTACATCCTCTTCACTGTGCCTTCCTCCTCACCCGCACTCAGACTCTTCCTGACATCTAGTGGGAGCTGGGCAACACGGCATAGGGAGCTGGTGCCAGCTACAGACTCCTAGACACACAGACACACACTAGTCACCTAGTGGGGCATAAGGTCTGGGCTTCTGGAGCCACCGAAGGGGCTGGCATTGGCCACAGCATCCAGCTGGGCTTCACCAGGGCACAGTTATTCCTTCACAGAGAATTGCTGGGCGTGAAATTCAAGGTATCATTCCTTATTAATGGCCTGGAACAGACTGTGGTCTGAGGCATGGGAACTTTTCAGGTTACCACCATCTCAGACCACTTGAGGCGTCCTCCTCTTTCCTAGTGTTGTCCAGGGTTCCCAGGCAGGGTAGAAAGCAGAGCTGGGCAGAGGAGGTTCCCTTCTTGCCCTTGGTTTTGGATGGCACGTTTGGGAGGTAGAGGCAAGGGATGAAGTGGGAGCAAGAGACAGGTGAGAGCTGCCCTGGCAGGACATCTCCATGCTGGGGTTTGAAGACAATCCCTTCTCCATCCAGGGCCACGCTCTCATTTTAGAGCCATGCATGTCTCCCTGGATGACACATCTCCCTAATCCCTAATGACAGCTGCCAAAACCAAACCTGCTCCCAGCTCACAGCCGTCTGCCCCCAGTTACAAAGGCAGAATAGGGACAGATGCTCCCCACAGCATTCAAGGGACAGATACCCTGCAAGGCATCCTGCCCTAGTCAGCATCTCTACCAGACTGGTCTCTTGATTTGGTCTTTTTGTATCAGCCCTCCCTTCCCCAAAGCCTTTAGCTGCAATGACAGGCAGGAGCTAGTCCCTTCTTCCACACACTCACTTTCTGGAAGCAAAACCAGCTTATTTTTTCCATGTTGCTACCTACCTTTGCTGGGTGCAGTGTTCACTGCATCTGTCTATTTTCCTGTCTGAAGGCCAGGGGGTCACCTCTTGCCACAGCCCCAAGTCTCCCTGGTGATGTGCAAGCAACTTGCATCAATCAGTGGGTAGAAGTTAAAACACCAGCAACAATACAACAACAAAAGTGGTCTTTATTTCAATGACCACAAAGAAAATTTAATTCAAAGAGCAAAGATATTAGTACAAATCTCAAAGGCGCTCCAAGCAAACTGGAGAGATTTGCATGAGTGCCCTCCCAAAGCAGCCAGGCAGACGCAGTCCTGGTCACTGCCTCTCCCCCAGTGGGGACACAGTGTAGACCCACCCTTCCCCCTTCCCAGAGGGACCCACAGCAGCCCAGGGTGCTCCCACACCTGGGGAACGGGCAATGTGGGGGATAGATGAGGGCCTTTGGGGGTCTCTGGGTGAGTTCATATTGACCCTATGGAAAAGAAAGGCACTTCCCAAACTTCAGTGGCACTCCATCACCTGCACGCACACTCTCCCCAGGACTGAAGTTGAACATCCATCATCTGCCCCTGCCCACCCTAATCCAACAGCCCGGGGATATAGGCCCTTAAGGGAGTCATGGTGCCCCAGAGAAAGCCGCGAAGTGGGAGAGGACATGGCTTAAAGGCAGAGGAGCAAATCCAGCTTTGAGTTGCACTCAGCTGCCCTGTGCTCATTATGGTCCCTGATGAGCAAGCTCTCAACTACCCCAACTGTCTCTCCAAGCAGGCACTCTGCTGGAGAGATGGGACTGAGACCTCTTGCTCCTGGAGAGAGTAAGATGGGGAAAGATAGTGACCCTGGGTAGCAACCTCTCTGGAACTGTGCCCAGAGTCTCCTGCCCTGGGCTGAGCCCAGACCAAGGAGGTAGGACCAGGACCAGCACTTCAGGATGCTGAGATGCATCATATGCAGCAAGGAGCGTTGTAGTCCCAACCAGATTTTCTTTCCCACACACACGTCCAACAGCCTATTGAGCCCCAAGATAGGGTGTGGAGCCTTTGGGAAAAGCAGGGATAAAATTCTGGAATTAACGTTAATCCAGTGACTCACTAAGTGGCTATCACTCCTAAAATTCAACCCAAAGCCACCGAAATTATGGATAGGAGAAAAAAAAATCCCAAACCTTCAGGATTTCATGGTCTAGATTTTTTGTCTGGACTGTCCTGGAGGATTGTCCTTTCCCTGTGTTTAGAGACAAGCAGCAGACAGGCACTTGCTCCCCTAATATGGGACTCACAGCCTCAGACACTGGTCCTGCCCCCTCTCTGACTCTCCAGAGATTTGGCTCCCCTTGACATCACTCTTTCAGTGAATGCTGAACTGTTCTGGGTCCCAAATGCAAGGATCCAGCCTCAGCTCAGATCCTGGTTTTCTCCTGAGGATGCAGAAGGTTCACAAGAAACACTGAAGACGGAAAAATTGCACTAGTCAAGGAGCAGAAAATCTCACAAAGCCACTTCCAGGCTTAACTCCCTCACACCATCAGCTCCTTCGAGCTCCCAGGCCTGACCCTGCAACCTGAACCCAGAGAGGCTCAGAACAGCAGCCTTTGGGTGGGAGCAAAAGCACCAATGCTACCAAATGTCCCTCTTCCCACGGCACTTCACAGCAGGCTTGTTGGCAGCTGGGGAAGCGGTCAGCAGCCTTCAGCAAGGCTCCAGCCCAGGGAAGTGGCTGGTGAACTTGGCACAGCAAACACAGCAGAGCACCAAGCAGAGCAGTGGGAAGGGAACATCTGGACCTGGGCACATTTGGAGAGAAGCACCTCCTCGCTGAGTGGCCATGGAGGTGGTTAGGAGAAGGATCATGGGTTTCAGATTGTTTAACTTAACCTTTCTTACTGTTCAGTTAGAAATTGAGTCAAAGTCATAAGCACAGGCAGAGCCATCAGCTCCCAAGGCTGGGGGAGAGACCTCTCTGCCTCCTGGTGCCACCTCTTCCAAGCCTCTAAATCTGCTGCACAGAGCAGGACCACCTATGAAACCCCCCCCATGGTGTCCTTCAAAGTGGAAGAACCAAAACCAAAGCAATCTTGGCACTACCTCTTCTGCCCTAAAGAGACTCCTCCTTAGCGCTGAAGCAGCTCAACAAGTTTCGCCTCCTGAGATGCAGCCCAGCTTTCTATCCCTGCTCCCCCTTGAGTGGCACAGCACAACCGTGTCACCAAGCAGCCCTTCAAGGCAGCAGGGACGGCAGTGTCGCTGCCAGTGAGGCATCAGAACCACTGAGTTGGGCAGAGGGTGCCTGGCTCATTGCTAGGGGGGCTCAAACTACGTGCAAACCCATGAAAGCAACACAGAGAAACCGAAGCAGGGGCGTCAGACACGGCCCTGGGGGCTGCGCTCAGGCAGCGGGTATTGGGCTGGGGGCTGCTGCAGCAGGGCAGTGAGGATGCGCTGCAGCTGGATGAGGCGGGCACGCAGGGAGGTGGAGGAGAAGAGGTTCAGCTGGTAGGATGGGTCAAGGGGCAGGATGGAGATGAGCCACCAGCACCACGTCGGGCCGTCTGCTGAAGCCTGGAGGGGAGAGAGGGAGAAACCCCCATGTCAGGGATTGAAAGGTGAATGTGTGGACTTTGGACAGAGCTGCTGATAGGAAACAATTGCTCTTGTCAGGACAGCAATGCCAGCTTTGGCTAAGGTATTCTGTAACAACCCTTTTGCCTGTCCAGTTTCAAAATTTCTGGATAAACTAATTCAATTTCCAGACAGGCATTCCCTAGGGAGTCTCCAGACACAGATGTAACCAGGAAAAAAAGTCTATAATAAAGAGGCAAAAATTATCTCGTGCGTCTCCTTGTTTAAGGCAAAGCTTGTTGTAAATACAGGCCAAATCCTGTGTGGTCAGTGTCTTTTGAGGCATTTGCCTTATCATCAAAGAGGTCAGATGTACATCAGGCAGGCACAATCATTGGGCAGTGCTTTTGTAAACCAGCTTTTTTAAAACCTGACCCAAACTAAGAGGGAAATGCTCAACTCCGCTGAAGGAGAATGAGTCGTTGCATATTTTTGAGCACATTGTTGATGCATTACTGGCCAGGATAACCTTAACCCAAGTCAGCAAGAGCATAGTTGTTACAATTCAGACAAGAAGCACTTAAAGGAGTGAAAACTAACTTTGGAAATGTTCATTTCCCTCCAGAATCTGAATTTGTCAGAGCAATTTAATAATCAAACTGGATCCTGCCATCTTAGCTCCTCTCTTCTGGCCAGCTGCGACTATCTCAAAGGAATGCAATGAGAAAGGAGACCTCAGATTCACAGAGCTGTGGGGTTCACTTCTTTGCCCATTTTTGGTTTGGTTTTTTTTTTTCTGAAGTGTTTTCAAACCCAGACAGCTCAGTTTCTCAGTTCTTATTTAGGAAAAGACTCTGGGAAAGCTTTTAAAACTCAGTGCTCAGTTTCCAAGAACAGTTTAAACCCACAAAGAAATTAAAAAGCTTTAACAAACCAGTCCTAACATCCCTCTGAGTGAGAGACGCCGTCACTGCTAACAGGATGGGAAAACAGGGTTTGTTTTGCTCATCTTGAGGGTGATCCAGGCAAGGGAGCAGGGTGGTTAGTGCAGGAAGGGCACTGCTTCAGAGGCTTTCTTGATACCCTCTCTATTTAGAGCACCCCTCTGCTCAAGGCATTACCTGGATATCCTCTTCCTTCTCCGGCATCGGTCCGTGCTGCATCAAAACGTGCCTGGAGGCAAGGTCTCCGTGCTCACAGAAGCGCTGAGCCAAGCGGTAGGTGCTTTCGTGCAGGCACTGCAACTCCTGCAGCTCCTCTCCGGCCACCTGTGTGGAAAGAAGAGGAACGGTGTCCATGGGGAGGCTCTGTCCCACGAGAGGGGGGACTTTAGCCCTGGCTGTGCCCTCACCTTCTTGTCCTCCAGGAACTCAATGTCCGCAGTGTTGTAACCATCCCTGTGTCCGCGGCTCAGCACCCGGAACCGCCGCCTGCCGATGGTGTCCACCAAGGACCTGCCATCCGCCAGCAGCTCGATCTGCCGAATCTCCAGCATGCAGCCATAGTCAGCAAAACTGGAGGAATCAGGGAGAGAAAAGAGGGACTGAGCTGGAATACTAGTGGTGAGAGAGCTGCTTCCCCTGAAGGCACCACCTCCAAAAGAGAGAAAGGCCCAGGAACAAGCTGGATGGGCAAATTCAGAGATTCTCTCAATTCTGTTGAGTTACCACTTGCTGCTAATGGGCAGGGAATAGTAAGAGCAGTGCCTGCACTCTCCTGGATTTGCCATATACCAAAAATACTTAGATCCTCATATCACCCTGAGGTCCAGTGGTGCTGAAGACACCATCCCTTGCAGAGACATCCTCCTAAACCCCAGAAAATGTTATTTATCTCATTTCACTTGAACAGGACTGTAGCACAGGCAGGAGATATTGTGTAAATACAGGTATTTAACAGAATACTTGGTTTAGGAGTCTAGAGACTGAGCCCATCAAAGATGAGGAGGTGACACCAGGAACATCATAAGGATAACCACACTGCACCAAACAAAAGTCCATTCAACCCTACATGCTCTCACAGCTTGTTAAGGACAAAGTATGAGAAATACCGCAGTTTTCAAGTGCTGACTAAGAGGAGCTGGAGGTCACAGCCAGGGAAACATGCATCTCAGAGACGTTCTGAGCCTGAAGCTGTTCCCACACGATCATATTTAACAGTCACTGCTTATTCTGCCCAGCTTCAACACTGGCCCCAGTCCTTGCCTGGCTGGTAGAGATGCTGGGAAGCAACAAGAACCTGCCGTGTGGAGAATGCATCTCCCTGCTGATTTTATCTGCAGAGTGCAGAGGAATAGGAAATCGCATCTGGTTCCTCCCCTCCAAACTATGCAGGACATTAAACATTTAGGACTGGGGCAGAGAGGGGAAAACCAACCAGGGCAGAGGGAAGCTGTCTTGCCCAGGAGCTCACCTTTTCCCATGCTCATATATACACATGCCGAACCTCCTCGTGCCGGTCTCCTGGCACCGCCGAATCATGAGGCGGTAGCGAGGCTCAAAGACGTGCAGAGGGCAGGCAATGCCCGGGAAGGACATCGTGCATACGAAGATGGGGATGTTCTTGGTCAGGCTGAGGAACAGGAGGAGAGATTAGTGTGAAACCTCCCAGAGCAAATCCCATCCCAAGGGCTTGGCATCAGCTATTCCCCTGAAACAGATGTGTCCTTTATGCTAAGTGATGCCCCAGCACAGACCTTTAACTTGGCCCCCCAAGAGCTCAGGGACAGACTCAGCCCACAAAACATCTTTGTAGAGATGGTCCCTCATCCCCAGGTGCCTGATGGGGCATATCCACACCCACCAGGCACTGCTGTGACATGGTACTAGAGGCAGGACAGACATCACCTGAGCAGAAGCAAGCCAGAGCAATGGTATGTGGTATGGACAGCCCCCTTTGGAGCCTTTCACGGCCCTCATGCATACACACACCCTGGAGCGGGTCCCAGCTTACTTGGAAAGCTCTGCAATCTCAGCCTGGTGCAGCTCCCGGCGCTCGGCTAGCTGTGTAGGGAAGGTGGCCAGCATGATGTCCTGCAGCAGCACAGTGGGGTTGTAGCTTCCAGCCTTCAGGTACTAAAAGACCCAGAAATAGGTTGGAGAGGAGCAGGGCGGGGAGCCCTAAGACCCTGCCGGGCTCTGAATCATGCTCATTTTTATTGGAGCTGAAGGTAATTTTAGATCAGAGAAAGTCAGGGATAAAACCTATTGGGGGATGTCAAGCTATCTAGTAGGATGGGATGTCAGCTCCACTGAGACCTCCAGACATGGCTCAGATGCAGAGCCCGTCCAGCACAGTGTCCTGTCTGTGGCAGTGATGCAGTCCTTGTATGACAACCTAATTTCCCTGAAGGTCTCATCCGAATCCCTTTTCATTAAAGATTAAATCAAATCTCCAGGCTAGCAGGTTTTCCATCCATTTCCATTTTTAAAAGTAATTAGCATTCGCTTCTTTCTTTCTCTCTCTCTCTCCCCCTTTCAGTCCTGTTTACAATCTCACTAAATCATTGTGGCATCTTGTGGAAATTAATCTCTTGGTCTTAATTATCAACTGTCTCATCATTCCCATGTGAGTGGAGCTGACACTACTGTGCCAGGGAGCTGCTAACATGTAGGCACTGCACTTTCCTACCTCGGCCCTGGGCACAGTGCCAGAAGACAGAGACAGTCCTTGTCTCTCCCTTGGGCTCCCTCCCATGGGACATGTGCCCTCACCTCTCTCAGGCTCTGTTTGCAGAGGGGGCAGTTGGGGCGGTGGTCCAGGCAGCGTTCGAGGCACTCCTTGCAGAAGGTGTGTCCGCACGGCGTCGTCACTGGCTCAAAGAACAACCTGCAAAGGGACCAAAGTCAGCAAACTGCAGAAAGCAATGCCTGGGAAGGAGCACGGGTAAGGACAGAAAAGAGAGTTCCACAAAGCACTCAGGGACTTGCAGAGACCCAGGCTGATGCTCCAAGGGTCAAGCAGGACAAAGTGGGCAAAGCCACGGGTACAGTTTCTGGCTATTCCCAGCCTTGTACCTGCATCTTCCTTGAATCATCTTGATGACAGCAAGCGATTTTGCTTCCAGCAGGAACAAGGCACTCCTCATGTCCCTTACCACCACTTCAAGATAAATCTGCTGCCTTCACCAGCCTTCTGCACTGAAGACAGTGATGCTACAGGGATATAATGCCATGGAAATCTATCTCATGCCCTGTTTTCCAAGGCCTGGCAGCCCACAGCCATGAGGCTCACTTTCACTAAGCTGCATTGGCTAAACTTTGCTCCTAACTCCTGTTAATTAAATGTAAAGGTTCCTAACTGGCTTATTCCTTTAATAAGAAGTCTTGGCTCAGGCTGTTGGACTTGCACAATAACATAAGATGAGAACTGTCCTGGTCCTGAGCACTGCTCCCCACCCCTGCAGGGTCCCCACAGATCCCATCAATACACACAAGGCACCCCTCAGTCGTGGCCAGGGCTGCAGTTCCCTAGACTCCCACAGAAGTGTGCAGCCCAAAAGGCAGCAATGGGAAAGTATATCCTTCTCACCTCCTCCAAGGGTAGAGCTGGCAATGAGCACTCAGTTTGCTCACAGGAGCTCCAGGATCAGAAATAAAATTAAGGTCTCGGGACAGCCCTGCTCAACAGTGAGTGCTGACTCCTCCTGAACATTACATTTCCCTGCTTTCAGAATCACAGAATAACCAGGTTGGAAGAGACCCACTGGATCATCGAGTCCAACCGTTCCCATCAAACACTAAACCATGTCCCTCAGCACCTCATCCACCCGTGCCTTAAACATCTCCAGGGAAGGTGACTCAACCACCTCCCTGGGCAGCCTGTTCCAGTGCCCAATGACCCTTTCTGTAAACAATTTTTTCCTAACGTCTAGCCTAAACCTCCCCTGGCGGAGCTTGAGGCCATTCCCTCTTGTCCTGTCCCCTGTCACTTGGAAGAAGAGGCCAGCACCCTCCTCTCTACAACGTCCTTTCAGATAGTTGTAGAGAGCAATGAGGTCTCCCCTCAGCCTCCTCTTCTCCAGGCTAAACACCCCCAGCTCTCTCAGCCGTTCCTCATAAGGCCTGTTCTCCAGCCCCTTCACCAGCTTTGTTGCTCTTCTCTGGACTCGCTCCAGAGCCTCAACATCCTTCTTGTGGTGAGGGGCCCAGAACTGAACACAGGATTCGAGGAGCGGTCTCACCAGTGCCGAGTACAGAGGGAGGATAACCTCCCTGGACCTGCTGGTCACGCTGTTTCTGATCCAAGCCAAGATGCCATCGGCCTTCTTGGCCACCTGGGCCACTGCTGGCTCATGTTCAGTCGCTGTCAACCAACACCCCCAGGTCCCTCTCCTCCAGGCAGCTTTCTAGACAGACTTCTCCCAGTCTGTAGCTGCATAGGGTTGTTGTGCCCCAAGTGCAGGACCCGGCATTTGGCCTTGTTAAACCTCATGCCATTGGACTCTGCCCAGCGGTCCAGCCTGTTCAGATCCCTTTGCAGAGCCTCCCGACCCTCCAGCAGATCGACACTTCCACCCAGCTTAGTGTCGTCCGCAAACTTGCTAAGGGTGCACTCGATGCCTTCATCCAGATCATTGATGAAGACATTGAACAAGGCTGGACCCAGCACTGAGCCCTGGGGAACCCCACTTGTCACTGGCCTCCAGCTGGATTTCACACCATTTCCCACCACTCTCTGGGCCCGGCCAGCCAACCAGTTTTCCACCCAGGAGAGTGTGCGCCTGTCCAGCCCAGAGGCTGACAGTTTCTCAAGCAGAACGCTGTGAGAGACTGTATCAAAGGCTTTGCTGAAGTCCAGGAAGACCACATCCACAGCCTTTCCCTCATCCAGCAGCCGAGTCACTTTGTCATAGAAGGCGATCAGGTTAGTCTGGCAAGACCTGCCAGAAGAGACATAAATTCACCTAATTCAGACTACCTACAGACTTGATCTCTCTCTCCCCTGTGCCATTTTGCTGCACCATGCCCAGACCTGAACAAAGCCACCACGCAGGAAACTCTGACTGTCTTGCACATCTGGCAGTGCAATGCTCAGCCCTCTGCCAGCAGCTGCTTGCATAACTGTTCGAGGTCCTGGGACATGCCACTAATAATAGCCTGGGTTCAGCATGCCCTGTGACAGCACCCAGCTCTTCCCCTTTCCTGAGTCAGCTGATGAATATGGACTGTATCCTAGCTCTTTTTCCATCTCCGGGCAAAGAGCTCAGAAATGCTCTACCCTCTGCACTTGTAATGCCCCCACCACTGACGGTATTTCCCTGGGGCAACACCTTCCTCTTCCACCTCCACACCTATGTCCCAAGTGATGCAGACCTAACGCTGCTGCGCCCCGAGACAGGGTGATCTGAGCTCTTACAGCCTGTCAAGGTGAAGCATGTCTCTGTCCTCCCCTGTTATCTGTTATATCTACCGAAACCTGTGTTTCAGCAGTACTACGGACTGAGTTTGCTATTAAGATGTGAAGAAAGATCCACGCCAGGAAAGAAAACCCAGCAGGTGTTAATTTGTCATCCTAAAAGCTCTCGCGACGGAGAACTCACCGTATGCAGAGGGAGCACTCCAGGTCAGATACACTCAGCAGCTCCCTGAGGCACAGCTGGGTACATGTTTCTGCTGCTGTTTCATCTTCATTACCTAGTGGTAAAAGAGAAGGAAAGAGAAGAAGACCCTCCACTTTGATACTGAAAATTAATCTTCGCTTTCTGACCTTGTTTTGAGGATCTAAATAGTTAACTGCTGAGGTCTAAGTAGCTAACTCCTACACTCTGAAAGTGCTTTGAAAGTTAAAACCAAAATTGCTAGGAAATGCACAGCATAAGCCACTCTATTAACCAATCTGTGTTCACCCATAGCTTTTACATCCACTGGGATGACTGCTCGCTAAGCTGGAACACAACACCAGCACTACGTTTTCAGTGCCAAAATGGATTTTAAACAAGTATTTTGCATGAGATGAGGTTTTGGTACCTGTAACAACACTCACCTACCAACTGCTGGTCCTGTCTCTCTGATGAAGTCTCTGGTTCCTGCCATCGCCCCGTGGTTGTCCCCTGGCTGAGCTCAGATCCAGCAACCCCTCTGCCATCTGCTGGCTCTCCCTCCTGATCCTAGACACAGCAAAGAAGAAATCGAACCCAAACCTCTTCTTCCTTTGAACACACTGCCTGATCTGCCCCACCAGGCCCAAGAGCACAGGGAGTTTTTCTGGTGTTGCTCTATATCAACTTCTTGCACTGGAGGGACAGCAGGAGAGTGTGGCCTTCAGGCATTCCAGCTCATCTCACAGTTAAAACATGAGTTTAGTCTCTCCAGATGTACCACCTGGTACTTGGGTGTATCTGAGCCTATTTTCTCTTCATTCCCCCCTTTCTCCAAACCTGCCAAATTCCTACAGAGAGTGCAAAGAATGGAAAAAAAAAAACCAAACCACATTAAAACTGATATGTTCTTTTCTATTTTTTTTCTTAATGTAGTGTGACTGTAGGTTTTTAAACACAATAACAGTCTAAACTCTTACCAGACATATTGCAGAAAAAAAAAAAAACTGAGAAAAGAGTGAAAGAGAGCAAAACTTTTTCTGCAGTCCCCGCAGCATCAGCTGCGACGATGTCTTTGCTCTCCCACCCTCTTCTAGCTGCAGCTTCTCATTGCAGCACACAACCACATGCACATGCCTATAGTCCTGCACAGCGTCTCCTTATCACACCTCCATTCCCATCATTGGAAATCCCCAATTCAGGATGTCCCAGAGGGACATGAGGTCCCATCACAATCTCTGAGTGCTGCAAGCTCTCTTACCTCAGCTTGTGGGGAGGAGGGTGGGAGCGCAGGATTCCCTGCATCGTCCTGGGGACTAGACGAGCCCTGGTGAGCATCACCTAGGCGTGCAGCAGCCGTGTGTGGCCGAGGAGCATCCTCTCGCATAAGGATCTGCAAAGAGAAAGCAGAGATCAGAGAGTGCTGGGAGGCAGGTGGGCTGCCAGGCTCCCTCTTTCCCCAAAGCAGCCTCCTGCTCACTGCAGGGCACATCAGGGTTACTTGTTTCAGCTCTGGCTGAGCTCTGTGTCAAAAAAGACTATGTGAGAGCATAAGACCCTGCCATGGCACGGCCCACACACCTTCTCCATCTCTCTCTGAGCAGGCTGGAAATGGGGACTGAGTGTCAGGCAGTGCTCCCATGCCAGCAGGGCTTCAGCTCTCCGTCCCATCTCCAGAAGCACCTTTCCTTTTCTGAAGAAGCCCTGCAACGCAGAAAAACCCACAATGACTATAAGACAGTGACCAGCTGAACATGTATCCCTTTAGCACCTGTGTGAGCTCCAACAAGACCTCCCTCCAGCCTCCTGCTCATCCCCATCCCAGGCCAAGGCACCTGGACTCCTTGCTGCTCCTGTGCTCACACTTGTCCAAAAAAGACAGGTCCACCTGCAGCCAGGTACCAATAAAACAGGGCTCTCCCAAAATGCAGCAGTTGCAAAAACCAACCAAACAAACCCTACCGAGACCTAGAGGAAGAGTTTCTGCTTTTGAAGCCATGAAACTGCTGCCAATGAGTGATTCACAAATTAGCAAGCGAGCTCTCATGGCTGATTTCTCCAAGGGCAGCTCAGCCTGGGTCCAACACTTCCCCGAGACCCCAGCTGTGATCCTGCACACCAGCACAGCTACGTGCCCTCAGTGTGGTGCTGGACATGGTACTGGTCCTCTCCCATTAGCGCAATACGGTGCTTCCAGCCTGGATTTGCAACTCAATGAGGTTGGCAACTGTATTTCTGAGGCAGATGAATCCAATGGCTACGTAATTCAGGAAAACGTGGAACTGCTCCAGTACAGTAAGACTGGGCTCCAAGTGCAGCCAACTGCTGGGATCCTCCTTCTACTCACCTCAAGCTTTCCAGGCTCAGCCCTGCACACAGCATCCAGGTCCTCCAGCGCCTGTGAGTGCTGACCCAGAGCCACAAAGACCTCTGCCCGGCACAGCCGCAGGGAGCTGGCATCCGGGGCTGGAAAGAGAAATGTCGTCACTTGTGTGATGAGTCCATGCCCAGTGAGGCAGTGAAGCTGGATAAGGCCAGGGAGAGGCCATGGTGATGGGACAGCTGCTGCCTCACACTGAGTACCCAGCTCCTGAGCTCTTCTTTCGCAAGAGTCACTGCCCTCATAAGTCTCAGTGAGGAATTTATTTCCCCTAAACATCTACTTTTAAACTCTTTGAGGCTCTTTCCTTCATTTTCCTCCATCTCCCCCAAACACCCTCAGCTAAGGGCCCCCACCATGGCCTTGGGGCTCAGTCACACTGGGATCTGAGCGATCATCCATCCTTTTGGGATGCAGCAAAAAGGCTGTACCATACACTTACTCCCTACTGAGGCTGTTGCCATGGGAGGCTCTGTGATGTGATTCATCTAGCAGAGCCACAAAAGCACATTACCAAACAAGCCTGCAGCTGCAGAGACCTGTGATCCCAAAACGTCAGAGAGCCTCCTGGACCTGCCCATCTGCTGCTGCTCTCCCAAGGCAGAAGGAAAACCAGGGGCAGTGCAAGGGTCTGCCCCATCACATGAGTCAGGGTTTCCAAGCATGAGAAAAGGCTGAGATGTCCCAAACAGAGGAAGAAAATTTGGCATCCAGTTCCTCATCAGCGAGTTGTCACTGATGGGATCTCAACAGTGGCAGGGACACAGCTTCTGCGGGCACTGCTGGTTATGACACCCCAAATGGCATGGTGCTGGATACCCCACACACTCCTGCCTGCTCCTAAATAACAGGTTGCAGAGGAACTCCATAAAGCCTTTCCTTCCACCAGCACTGCCAGCAGGAGAACTGGGGTGGAGGAGTCAGGGAAGTGCAAGCATGCCCCAAAAGCCCACATTCATAGAGTAACCAGGTGTGGTAATGTTTGTGGGTTTGAACTGCAGAGATTCTCAGACCCACCCCATTATATCACAGTTTGCCGTGGAGGTGACCTACATCCAGTGCTGTGCTGACTTTCCAGCTAAGGCAATGACTCTATGCACCCAGCCCTGCTTTCCATCCCAGCACTGAGCATCACCAGACAGCTGCTAAGGGCTGGGGTCAGGGACCAGCCACTCTAGCCATGGCTTTACTGGCCACGCTGAGCTGTTCAGCAGAGCAACATCTGATCCCTCAGAGCTTATTTTCATTTATAATGTTAGCTGGAACCTTAGGACTCCAGTCAGGAGACGTGGTAACTTGCTGCTCAGTACCCGCAAGCACGAAACCAGAGACGAAATATTACAGACCTAATGACAGGCAGAGATGAACAAAGGAGTACAAAGTCCAGAGGATTATTTTCCATGTGGGCAAACCCATTTAAACATTTGCACAGCCTGGTAATAAAGCGAATCATTTGGGGAAAACAAGATGTGTAAAATGGGGCTATGAATTCTGCATTCCACTTCTGCTGCAGCTATTTTTGATCTATGATATCATTAGACATTAGGGACGTGAGCCAGCTGGCAGCACTAACAGCTGATGAGTGACTGATAGTGCTCCCCAGCCTCCCAGCTCCAGGCACATCAGGAGACCTCCTGTGTTACGCGTTACAGCACATTGTTTTTGTTCATCTGAAAAATAGATGATAAAAAGTTGACAATCTATTTTCTCCCAAGCAAAGAGCTGCTCTGCAGGCTGGGATAAGCGAGGCATTGCAAACTGGCCCACAGCATGACAATGAACCACAAAAAAACCCAAAACCAAACATTCTCCTGGGTTGAACATTTATCTGCAGTTATGTTTGAAAGTGAAGGGGAGCCTGCAAGAAGCTGTGCAGCCTGAAAGCGGGGTGTAGGCTGCAGGAGCTGGAAAACACGTCCCAAAAGCACCACCCACGTGGCTGAGCCCAAGCAGCAGCAGCAAGCGCAGGTTTATGGGAGCTGCAGCTGTGACTGCAATTTCCTCGTTGTCCTAAGCCAGATTTCCCCTGTCCTTCACGGAATGGAGCATGCAGGGAAGACCGAGGACAGAGCTTGCAATGTTTCTTCTTCACACTCAGCAGAGGCTTTTTAAAGAGAGATACATAACCACACACCCTGATGAGGCAAACGCCTGGCAATAAGGAAAAGAGAAATAAAGAGCTGTGAATTTGCATTGAAGGACAGGCGTGAGGTGGACGCCTCTGGAGGTTGCATAAAGGAACCTGCTTTTTGCTGCCAACATCAGAATCAGCCGGCCCACTCAGCCCTTTGGTTCCAGGCATACTCTGAACCTCTGGCACTTGTCTCGCAGCGGGCGATGAATAAGTGTCTGCACCACGGGAGGAGAGCTGACTGCTGTCATAGAAACGCCAGCGGAGAAAGGACCTTCTGCCTTTGCTGTTCCAACCCCCTGCTCCAGACGCATTGTATAACCCCTTTTATTTAAGCATTACTTTCCAAGAAATCCACTTACAGCCACATATTAAAGCAGATCAACCCCCCCACACACACCCCTCACCCTCCGGGCCCGATCCTGACCCTGCAGGTAAATGTTTTGCTGGAGTTGGTTGCAGGAGGAGGCTGGGGGGCGATCAGTGGGGCTGGCACAGGAGCCCAGCCAGTGCCGTGTCCTGGCCAGGCTCTAGGGGTGAGGACACGCCTGTCCCAGACTGGAAAAGTCCCAGCCACTTTACATAATGTTCCTCCCCCCACTACCCCGGGCAAAGCTCTTCCTCTGACCCTGAAATATTGCTGGGCAGCAAAATGCAAGAAGCTGTCTGCAGCTCTTTCCTCCCCAGCCGCTTGCCGGCGGGACACGGGCTGGGAGCCCTGTCCTGGCAGCCGGGATGAGCACCCCGGGGCACCTACGGACACGGGAGAAACGCCCAGCAGCTTTATCCCCCTCTCCATCCCCACCAGCTCTCCCTCCCCAGGTCTTCCAGCTCCAGCGGGACAAAGCATCGGGCCCCACCTGCTCCACGAGCGCAGCCGGAGCATCCTCCTCTCGGCTGCAGGGCTGAGCATCCTCAGCCTCCGCACCACCCCTCCCCCCCCGCCAGCCCCCTCGGCGATGCTTACCCAGCTCGACCCCTTTCTGAGCCATCCTCAGCGCCTCCCGCGCGTCCCCGCGGGTGACACAGGCTCGGACGCGGGTCACCAGCCCGGCCAGGCGGCTCTCCGGCCGCAGGCATTTCTCCAGGAGGCCGCACAGCACCACGTTGCACCTCGGCGCCCCGAGCCCCGGCGGCCTCAGCCCCTCGTGGCACAGCGGGCAGCGGGAGGGCACGGCCCCCCCCAGGCACGGCTTGCAGAAGGAGTGACCGCACGACACGGTCACCGGCTCCCAGAGCAGGAGGAGGCAGGAGGGGCAGCGCAGCACGTCCCAGCCGGGGCTGAGGGGCTGCCGGGGTGGGGAGGGAGGGCTGCGGGGCCCGCGGCTCATGGCGGAGGCTGCAGGTGCCGCCCGCACCCCCCCGCGCATCCCCGGCTGCGGCTCAGCCCATCCTCCCCGCGCCTCCGCCGCGCCGCGTCCCGGGGCACCGACCCCCGAGCGGGACCGGCGGCCGCGCTGCCGGGGACACCGTGGGCTGCCGGGGACACCATTGGCTGCCGCCGCCGCCCCTCCCCGCTCCGCCCCGGCCGCGTTTCGTAACGGAGCCGGCGGGACCGGGGAGGAGGGGGGGAACCCGGCGTGGGACCCGCCGGGAGGCTGAGAGGCGGCTCGGGGGCCACCCCGGAGCTGGGGGGCGGAGGTGATGGGGGACTCCAGTGCTGATCACCCAGAGCTAAGATGCGGGGATGTTGGGAGCTGCCATGCTGATCCTCCAGGAGCAGGGATGTTGGGGTCTCTGGTGATCATCCCCCAGTAGCAGGGATGCAGGGATGTTGGGGGCTTCCATGCTGATCCTCCAAAGCTGGGATGCAGGGATGTTGAGGGCTCTGGTGCCGATCCCACGACCGGGATGCAGGGATGTTGGGGGGCTCTGCTGCTGATCCCCTAGAGCTGGGGTGCAGAGGTGTTGGGGGGCTCTGGTGCTGATTCCCCAGGAACTGGGGTGCAGAGGTGTTGGGGGGCTCTGGTGCTGATTCCCTAGGAGCTGGGATGCAGGGATGCTGGGGGCTCTGGAATAGCCAGGGTGCGGGGTGCAAGTCGGGGCACTGAGTGTGAAGCCACACAAGCGGTGCTGGAGAGCCCTCTGAACCCTCTCGGGGTGCTTGGTCCCCAGGGGGATCTGGGACACTCTGAAGCAGAGACAGGGTGCAAGGTGCTGGGGAATGTTATGAGGTTCTCTGGAACGGGGCCAAGGCTCTTTGGAGCCATCCCGAGGTGCGGGCTGCCCAGGGTATCTGGGATGCCGCAGAGCAGGGCTGGAGCACAAGTCCTGAGGGACTTGGGATGCTCTAGGATGGAGTCAGGAGAGTGTGATGCTCCAGAGTAGCTGGGGCACAGGATACTTGGGGTGCTTGGGAGCAGCCCACACTGTGGTGTACCTGAGCTAGCCAAGGCTTTCCAGAATGGGAATGGGGTGCAGGGTGCCCCAGAGCAGCTAGTGCTGCTGAGGATGGGGTGCATCAAGTACCCATTTGCAAAGCATGATAGGATTTATTTTAGAATCTTTTTTATTTTTTTTTCACTTTAAAGGTGGGAGACAGCTCAGGGTCAGTGCAAGGTGAGGAGTTCCAGGTGTTGCTACAGGAAAATACAGCTCCTCCTCCTCTGGCTCCCAGCCACGTGCACTGCTCGTGCTTCAGCTTGAGTAGAGCCTCACTAACATGGTCCAGATCATTGATAGGGTGATGTGAGGATTGGGGATTTCACACCAGCTATGTTTGCTGTGTTTGTTTCAACTGTTGAAATTCGATTTTAACATGTTAGGGATTAAGGAGTAGCTCAGAGGTGACATCGCCTTTTTCGTGCAGAGAGGAGACCTGTGTGTTCCTAAAGGTGTCTTCAAAGGCACCATAAGCACTTGCTAAACAGCAACATTCACTGGGAATGTCATGACTCCTTTTACACACAGCTGCCTCTGCTCTACCTACCAATCTCCTCCTTCACAGGTGAGTCTATCAATGTCAGACCTGAAAGTCCTGTTGCACAGAGGTAAAATTAGTCTCCCTGTTTCAAAAGCATGGGAAGGAGGAAAGTGTCAACATCCCACTGAGGAAGAGTAGTGTTGCCATTAGCAAGGGTCGTGCAGGGCTGCTGTGGCACAAATGTGTAAGAGCTGGTGCAGCCTGCACAGGATCAGGCCCTGTTTTGGTATGTTTTGGGGTTTTTTTCTGCTTGGTTGATTGGATAAGGAACCAGGGCCAAATCCAGCCTCAGCATCTGTGCAGAACCACTCCTGCCCCCATGCTTTGCAGCACCCTTTCAGCATCACTGTGCATAGATCCCAGCTTGTCTGCAAACCCTGAGAGTTGCCCTAAGGAATTATTTACACCTCAGTGCTTGCAAATAATATGCAGGGCATTATTTGCATCATACCCTTCCCAGCCTGTCAACAAATACATCACCTCGCTAGGATTTTTGCTGTCTTTGCATCATAATATTTCTAGGTCTGGGATGTCATTCAAAGACCAGGTTTCTCCATTTGCCACATGCAGTTAAAAGCCAGTCCTAATAAGTGAAGCAAAAGGAAGTGGAAGCAGGTGATGTGGGAGATTTCAACAGCAGCCACGGCTCATCTTTTATAACAAGCACCTTTTCTTTCAGATCTCTGTATGCAATAAGGGGAGCTGCTCCATGCCTGGTTTTCTCTTTGGCAGAGGCAAGTAGGTTGCCACACTGCTCCTTAATGTTTGGTATTCTAGGTCTGCACGTTGACTAGGGTTGGGCAGGGAGCAATCATCTAAATTACATGGTCTTGTTCCTGGATTCTGAAACTCTGCTGCTTGAGAGCTCAGAGAGGCCCTCATTCTCTCAGTAAGGAGGATCACAAGTAAACAGGATTGGAGAATTAAAGAAAACTTCAATATTTTCTTTGAACAAAAGCGTTAATATTTTCCCTTCTGAGTCATACAGCTTTGCCTAAGGCATCATCATTCCTAGAGAAATGAATTGGCTATCATGTGGATTGGCAGGACACAGAGCTGCGATGTAATGTTACCTCATTGCTCATGTAACTGGGCTTATGCCTGAACTCCTGGGAACTGGAGAGTCACAGGGGGACAGCCCAGATCTGTATCTGGTTCATTTTACACTCTTGGGCCAAACATCTTGGCAAAGAGGTTGGTAGGACATTATCACTTGTTCTTGGAAGCAAGACCCACATAAAATGCATTGAAATGTCCTTTTCCGTGGCTGGTCATGTACTCCTGAGAAGGGACTACTGCTAAAAGCCAGGTCAGAATTGTTGCTGTTATCTGAGCAGGAAGCCCTAGGATAAATGCCAAGAGCTTGGTCTGCAGTGCAGGGTGCTGTAGGCTTGCCTTGATGCGTTGCAATTGTTTCATCGATAATTCAAGGGCAGCTGAAAATCCTCTGTCTGGAGGAAATCCCGTGGAGGGGCCCTAAGTCAGCATGGCTCATTTAGCACCATCTAATCCTCGTAAGGGCAGAATAACGTAACCGAATGATCAGAGGAGGAAAACCCAGAAGAAACTCACTCTCCCTGGGCATGACTCTAGCTTATTGCAGCAAGATCCACACTTCCAAGGGGATTAGTGTGCGCAGGGAGCTGCAGTTTGGACCTGGAGGTCACATCACACACTTTGTCTTCTGGCTAGGGAAGGCTGATTTGTAATCAATTATTAATAAGGGGACAGACAAAAGTTACTGGCTTCACGAGCTGCTGTGTGTCCATGTGCCTCACCTGGGACATGTGGCTGGGGGTGACCCCATGGTGACCCATCACTGCAGCTCGAAGAACTGCCAGGCTGCCCTGCTCATTCACCACCCCGTGTGGCCTGGGCTTCTTTTCAAGCAGCGAGTACGTGACGCTTCCCTCATTTCTTCCTTTTTCTTCCTGTTTAGTTCCCAACAGGGATCCAGTGCTTCCTGTTCACTTTGCCAAAAGAGGATGCAAGTGGCAGTGGGTGGGCCCTGTATGTGGCAGAACCTGGTCTGCAGTGATGCCTTCATCCTGCTCTGGTCAGGTCAGGTCCAGGGTCCAGAGAGTCCCATTCATCCAGTATCTTTATGGGTGACAGAAGGGTGCTAACTGGTGGAGGAGCCCAGCTCCCCTTCACCAGGACACTGGCTGGAAGCGAATCTGCTGGTGCCAGCAGTGTTGTCTGGCATTGCAGAGCGATGGTACAGGCGAGCATGGACAAGCTGACTGTCCTCTCCATGAAAACTCTTTTGCAGAAGCCAATAGCTGCTGGGTGAGTGCTCACCCTGGCTGAACTCTCTAGGGAACTGCAGATCTTACCCCCTCTCTCTGCTCTTTGTATTGGCTCCTGTACAGGTGTTTTTGCAGATTAGCTTTTATGTGTATCTCCATCCTCTGCCCCAGGAGTTTTATCCTTTATCTCCAGCATCTCCACAACCACCAGCCTGATAATTCAGTGTCCTTCTTGGTAAGGACAAAAGAGCTCTCGCAAAGCCAGCGGCTCAAATTCTGGCTAAGACCCATGCCTGACCGTGGAGTAGAAGGAAGAACCTTGGAGACGAGAGGAGCAGTGCAGGAGGCTGCTCAGGGTCCTCCTGCACCACCCCTTCCCCAGAGTCAGATGATGTGAAGCCCTAAATGCAGTCATTGGGCTGAATTTCAGGCAGGGTGAGCAATTCTCTACCACGATTATAAATAGCTACTTGTGGGCTCCCTTGCTGGCTGCAGCTGCGCTGGCCAGAGTAAAGCTTTCTGCCTGGGGAGCAGATGAGTATTTCTTGCTGTGCCTTTTGTGGTTTTTTTTTTTTCATGAGCTGCTTCACCTCCACCTCTTGCTGCACTTTGGACAGCAGGTGAATCGTGTTTGGGTGAGTCACTGCCCTTTCATAACGCACAAACGTCACGGCTGTTAAAGAGGTCAGGTTGTTGGTACTCAGTGGAAGATCTGTCACCCAGAAACCTGTCCTGGTGGATCTGCCAGAGCAAATTGCAGGTTTTCCTTCACAAGAAGCCCAGCACCATTTCTGTGTAGATTTTAGCAATGGATTGCAGTGAGGTTTGAGGAGTCACGAGCTCACTCTGCTCTTCTGAAAGAGCAAATGCAAGAGTCCCAGAAGGGTTTGCAGGGGAGAGAAGGGTGCTCTAAATGTTGTGTATCCTTAGAGTCATTTTTATGAAAACGAATCGCAAGCACTTCAGTCAAAAAAGCTCTGCTATAACTTTTAGCTGCTAATTAACATAGCAAAAAGTCTCAATTCATACATTTTCAAACTAAGAGGACAAGATGCAGAAGGGTGCAGCCCAGAGAGGAATGAATTTAAGCACTGTGCAGGGAGCAGGAGCAGAAGCAGATATCTGACCTTCCAAAACACCCTTCACTTGCAAGACCCAAGTTCTTCTTGGTCTTTACTTTTCTTATTATTCAGCACAAAAATAGAAGAGTCGTTTCACAGGAAACCTCTGCCTGGCACTCTGCAGAGATTAGCAGATCATAAGCAGGCCTGCAGGAATCAGCTTTCCTGGGAAAGTCAGGATTTCTAACTGTTTCCATTTTTTTGTGGAATGAAAAAGCAGCTTGAAAGTCACTTGGGAACAGAAGAAAGATTTATTTTTGATCTCTACTTTAGAGAGGGTTGTTTCCCTAATAGGACACTTTATATAATAAAGTCTTCAGATGCAAGATGAAAAATTTCATCAGAAAATAAAAGGCCAACCTTTCTGTTCTGAAATTGCTGGCATTTATATAAAAAAGGCTTTCCTTTGCAGGCAGCTCAGCATGAAAGGGTATGGAAATCAATTCTTTCTCAACACCTAAGCCCTCTTAGCATCTCTGCTGCTAAGAAGGCTGCGTGCCACACAGATACCCCCAGATGTTGTGAGCAAGGGGCAGCACAACCCCTCCTGCTCCCCAAGTACCAGCTGAGGTTATTATATAAAGAGGAGTAAATGTGTGTAAACAAGACTTGCTTAAGTAATTCCACAGCTGCCAGTTTCTCTTGCTGAACTTTTCCTACTCCACCCCTCCAGAGCCTGACACGATGGGCATTCGGCAAGGCTCTGTCTGTGCTCCCCTCCCAGCTGGCTGAAGGCACATCAGCTCCAAGTTGCCCCAAGCTGAACCTTGCAGATGCTTCAAGCAAATGAGGTGGTTAAACATCCTGATGAAGTCAGACCTCATGCCCAGCAGTGCTTAGGAAGCTGCTGGCTGTCACGTCCATAAGCAAGCACCCATCTCAGCTCACAAAGGTCGTGCTGGGAGATGTGTCCCACAGACCAGCCACTGTACCCCTGTGGCCAAAGTTCCCCAGCATCCCCAAAACCCAAATGTTCCACCTGCTTTATGCTTCCTCACCAAGTGTTTTTAGAGCCCTAATCCATGTGGCTGGTGCAAATGCTCATATTATACGTCCATTCATGTCACCTGGCTTCAAGCCAGGGCTGAGATGCAATGAGGACTGAGGAATGCCAGATAATTTTAAATTGTTTTCTCCACTGCAACTTTCCGAGGAAACGTGACCAATTCAAATCATGGCAGCACAGGGGCACAGCGAGGAGAGAGAGATACGTGCAGGGCAAGATGCCGAAGGCAGGACAGAGAATCTCTCAGCCACTGGAGGAGACGCCTGGATGCTCACACAGCTGGTCCTTGGGTGTGTTTTGCTTTTTCCTCTTGTGCCACTGGGATCTGGCTGCACATGTTATGTTTGCACAGAGCTTAGCACGGTGGCCTGAAGCAGTGACCATAAAACACAAACTACAAACAGTAAACTTCACCTGGCTCAGCACTCTCCGTCACCCAGTAGCACAGGGTGTACCCAGGTCATTATAAGAACACATTGGTGGGGGCAGCTGCAGACAGCCACTTGCAAACTTCAACTAGTTTGGAAGCTTGGGCACAAGGTGCAGAGAACAATTTTAGGGTTTTTAGCTTGTTAGATGAGATATCTGTCATCAACTGAAAAGCAGAATCTCACTCCAGTGAGGTATAACGCCTCTCAGCTCCAGCTGAGCATCTACAGGCATGCTTGACCCCAGAAAATAGAGTCTGATACAGCAAAAGTTTCCAACCTTTAACTTAAAAAGCAAAAGCAGGATCTCCCTTTTTTCATGTCCAGATGCAGAGAATTTATTCCAAGAGATTCCTATCCTGTGGGAGTGTGGCCAGAGGAGACTATAAAATGCCACAACACCATATACTGTTTGGAAGTAGGTTGTGTCTTGTGCAAGAGTCCTGCATATTTGCACAGAAGGGAAAGTAAAATATGGAAAATAATCCCAGACAGGGTTATTTTACATTAAGGTGCCCTTGTTCACAGAGCAATACTGCACATAGACTCAGCCTTTCCCTGCTGAAGTGCTTTGAAATCTAGTTTACCTTTTGGGGTTGTTTATTTTTCCCCATCTTTGTGTTTTCCCTTTAATCTTTGTGCCGGATAATTAAGACAACATTCCCCAGCATCTTTCTTGCTGTTTGTTGTGATTATAAAAGAACCATCTGCCTTTGTTCCATGAAAACAACATCTAAAGCCACGTTCTGTGGTTTCTGTAGACTCTTAAACTCAAGTTTGTCCAAAATCTGCATTACTCTGGGAAAATACCTTTAAAAATAGACTCCTCGGGGAAAACAAATCAAAGGCAGCGATGCAGCTGGGAGAGCTCGTGCTCAAGTTTGCATTGAAATTTTGATGGAGGGGAAGAGCTCTGGGCTTGGCCGGGTACCAGGAGCAGCAGCGGTGGCTGGAGGTGCTGGCGCTGCTCTGGGGACACCACCAGGTCCCTTGGGCTGCAGAGTGGGACCCCCAGGCACCTCGGACCCCGGTAAGATCCCTGTTGCGGGGGCCTTACAAAACAGCCGAGCGGTTATGAAACTCAGGGACCCGCTGCCACACGTCCCACCCCCGGCAGATGGCGGTGACAGCTCGTTTTTCCCAATTTTCTTGCTTTTTCCTCCTTTCTTTCCCAGGCGCTGCACACGTTCAGCCCCCGTGCTGGGGGCAACAGTGCAGAAAAACGGGGTGTCCCCCGTAACTGCTTTTGATACATTGGATAAATTTTCATAAACTGTTTTCTACAAATTTGAAATGACAGTCATGTAACAGCTTGCACAACCCATCTCTCCCCACTCAGGTGGCTCCATCCCATTGCAAATGGCCTGGAGGGGACACAGAGGATGTCAGTCCTACCTAATTTTGGAGGACTATGCAGATCCAGGCAGCCAGAGCCCTTGGATTTCTCCCCACGTTCTTTCATGGTCTGGAACAAGTGGGGTTCCCCAGGGCTCAGTGCTGGGTCCAGCCCTGTTCAATGTCTTTATCAATGACCTGAATGAAGGCATCGAGTGCACCCTTAGCAAGTTTGCGGATGACACTAAGCTGGGTGGAAGTGTCGATCTGCTGGAGGGTAGGGAGGCTCCAAAGGGATCTGAACAGGCTGGACCGCTGGGCTGAGTCCAATGGCATGAGGTTTAACAAGGCCAAGTGCCGGGTCCTGCACTTGGGGAAAAACAACCCTGTGCAGTGCTACAGACTGGGAGAAGTCTGTCTAGAAAGCTGCCTGGAGGAGAGGGACCTGGGGGTGTTGGTTGACAACCGACTGAATATGAGCCAGCAGTGTGCCCAGGTGGCCAAGAAGGCCAATGGCATCTTGGCTTGGATCAGAAACAGCGTGACCAGCAGGTCCAGGGAGGTTATCCTCCCTCTGTACTCGGCACTGGTGAGACCGCTCCTCGAATCCTGTGTTCAGTTCTGGGCCCCTCACCACAAGAAGGATGTTGAGGCTCTGGAGCGAGTCCAGAGAAGAGCAACGAAGCTGGTGAAGGGGCTGGAGAACAAGTCTTACGAGGAGGGGCTGAGAGAGCTGGGGGTGTTTAGCCTGGAGAAGAGGAGGCTGAGGGGAGGCCTCATTGCTCTCTCCAACTACCTGAAAGGAGGTTGTAGAGAGGAGGGTGCTGGCCTCTTCTCCCAAGTGACAGGGGACAGGACGAGAGGGAATGGCCTCAAGCTCCACCAGGGAAAAAATTCTTCACAGAAAGGGTCATTGGGCACTGGAACAGGCTGCCCTGGAGGCGTTTAAGGCACGGGTGGATGAGGTGCTGAGGGGCATGGTTTAGTGTTTGATAGGAATGGTTGGACTCGATGATCCGGTGGGTCTCTTCCAACCTGGTTATTCTATGATTCTATGATTCTATGATTCTATGATTCTATGATTCTATGATTCTATGAACAAGACCTCCCTGCGCTCACCCAAATCCCAGCTCCCCACCTGTTGCCTTTCTTTGGCTATTTTCTGTTCAGGAGGGACAGATGGCACTGGGGAGGCAGCAAGACTGGATAAATAAACAGCAGTTCTCTTTGGAGCACACAAATACCTTTATTTGGCTAAAAGTGGCCAAGGTGCCCTCCAGCACATGCTGCTGTTTGCATCCACACCTCCTCAGTGTGTGCAAGGCACACGCTGTCGCTCCAGCTTGGAAAGGCTAATCCTTGTCTGCCTTATCATCCTTGTCACTGCCATGGACCTAAGGCAGGAACAAAAAGAAAAGTGACAGCGCGTGAAGGGAGTGCTGAGTGTTTTGTGGCCCATCCCCTGGTACCTCTAGGTATTCGATCACCCCCATGGGCCAGGACCCAGCACGGAGATGGTGATGTGGTTACCTCCTCCGAGTCGCTATCAGAGCTGCTGCTGCTCCTCCTGTCCTCTTCTTCATCTCCCTGCAGGGGCAAAGAGAGGTGTTGAGCTCACCCTAGGCACCACGCTGGGGTATTTGGGGCTGGAAACCCTCTGGTAAATAGTTCACCAGCTGACCTGCAGAAAACTGTCATTTCCCTACCTTTTCCTCTTCCTTCTTCTCCTCTTTTTCTCCCTCAGTCTTTTCCTTCTCTTCTACTTCCTTCTCTTCTCCCTTGTCCTTTTCCTCTCTTTCCTTATCTTCCCGTCCAAACCCTACAAAAGGGCACAGAGGGAGGTTCATTGCCAGAGTGCAGCATCCAGCACACACAAACCCAGCAGGTCCCCCTGGGTTCACACCAAACACTCACATTTCAGGATTGTCGACATTTCACCGAAGCCAAAAAGCTCTGGGGCACAGGACCGTCACACCTAAGGCACAGAGAGAACCTGAAGGAGCAGCTGGAGAGTGGAGTAAGGTGAGCTTTTCAGGGAGGAAATCACCTCCATTAATCCCACTATTTGGGGTTCTCTTCTCCATGGGAGAAGAGGCCCTGAGCACTTCCTACTCCTCAAAACAACAGGGAAAGGGATAAAGCAGCCTGTAATCTCCAAAAAAACCAACCCAGGACCAGACCTTGCATGCAGCCAGGCAGCACGCATTGCCCGTCACCCAGGGAAGCAGCAAGGGGAGAGTGACAGAGGCAAAGAAATCTCAAGGTGAATGTGCAGGGAGATGCCTTAAACACCCCAGGAGCAGGTGCAAATTACAGAAATATTTAAAATTAAATGAGGATGAACCAACAGAGACCAGGTGTTGGGGCTCCCAAAAGCCTCAGCATAAAAGAGACCTTCCCCTGGGACAGGGTGACTAGGAGGGAGGGAGAAGGAGGTGAACAGAAGAGAAACCAAGAGCAAGAAAACTCTGAGCATTGATCAGGTGTCTGAAAGGAGAGAAGAGAAGAGAAGAGAAGAGAAGAGAAGAGAAGAGAAGAGAAGAGAAGAGAAGAGAAGAGAAGAGAAGAGAAGAGAAGAGAAGAGAAGAGAAGAGAAGAGAAGAGAAGAGAAGAGAAGAGAAGAGAAGAGAGAGAAGAGAAGAGAAGAGAAGAGAAGAGAAGAGAAGAGAAGAGAAGAGAAGAGAGAGAAGGGATCTTGCAGACAGCAGGGGTGAAGGATGAGATCCCTTCTGCTCGCAGGGCAGAACAGTCATTCCCCTCCTGCAGGAGGTGATTAGGAAACAGTTTCTCTTCCAGCCACTGATGGAGGGAGGCAGGATATTAACGCTTTCCTTTAATGTTTTTTCAGCCACAAAATGACATCATCTGGTTGGTATTTGGGCTTTTAAAAGAGCCAGTTGGCCTCTGAGCCGATTACATTGATTTGTATTTTCCAGACAGGTTTTAAAATTCCCAGGATGCTGCAGGGAAGCAGGAAGCATTGGGGGAGAGGCAGGTTAGACAGGGAGGTCAGGAGTGTGGGAGATGGCTGATAAGAGGCGTAATCAGTGCAAAGTTAAAATCTAATTAATAATGAACAGTAATCTAATTCATCTCTGTAATTAAGAAGTGCAACTACTAATTGAAAATAATTACATTTTAATCTAAAATCATTAAAAATAATCAAACTTTAACAAAAGAAAAAGTAGTCCCTGGGAAGGTGCAGGAGAAGTCATAGATGATACCCAGACCCCAAATCCTGCACACCAAAGCTACTCTGCAGCTCCCGTGGCAGATGCCGAGCCCCCAGATCCGCAAGGGATGCCCCTGCCTCGTGCCTTCACTGCCAGGGAATGATCAGCTAGGAAAGGCACAAGGTACACAGGTCCACAGAGGTTGACCTCAAGCTTTGCACTAGGAGGTGGGCAACCAGACCAAAGCCCAGCAGCCAGGGCTGAGAAGGGATAGTGCTGCCCCAAGAACATGCTAAAAAATGCCACCGTGGGTGGTTACAACCTTTTAATTCCCCACCACACCAGTAACTCTGTCCCTGGGCACTATCCCAGCCAATTTCCAAGAGATCAGGTGGGTTCACCTGCCCAAGGGCTCTGCCACCTTCCTGTCCTGTGGTGCTACCCAGTACCCTGTGTAGCCCCCAATGTGGCTGGTGGTTCAGATGATGGCTGCCAAGGCTCAGCTCTTTTTCTCATCCTAGACCAGCAGATCCAGTTCTGCCTGTTCCTTCAGAGCCTCATTCCATGCAGGTAGGTCTTTCCATCCCAAATGAGCTTGTTACCAAAAGCCTAGGCAGCAAAACCAACAAAACCTAGCAGCTGGCTCTGTGGTCTCCACTGATAAGATGCAATTGTTCTCCATGGCCAAGCAAAACGGAAGGTGCACATGGAATGGACCTCTGGCTAATGAAGCAAAGTTGTGCATTCTTAACTCACCATATGTGATAGCCCAGGTGGCCCCCAGACACAACAGGCTTGCAGGTCACGATGTTTGCACCCACATCCATCTCACCCGGGGACTGAAGTCCCTCCTTGTGAGACTCAGGCATGATGCCCAGTCCCCATCTCCAAGACTGCACGGAGCATGAACCATCCCAGAGATGCTCCTGCTGCACCCTCTGCTTCACCCTTCCCTCCCGCTCAGATCCTCCAGCCTGTAAAAGGGATAAGCGAGTCTGTCAATCTCCTCAGTGGCAGAAGGGGGACAGGAGAGTGCCTACCTGAAGCTGAAAAAGGCAGGTGGCTTCCTCGATGCCTCTCTGGCAGCTACCCTGGATCTGGCTATTTGAGTGGTGCGGTCTCCTCCCCAGTCCCACTTTCAGAGCAGAAAAACTGGCTCTGCCACACGCCATAGACAGCACATGACACTGGGAACATGACTGGTCGCATTCATACCCACAAGAGTCATTGCCTCCAGCACAGGCAGGAGCAGAAAGACCTCCTGACCCCTTGCAAGCAAGCCAGGGCAGCTCTGGAGGCTTCAGACATCTGCAGAGACCAGCCCTGGGACCAGGGAGGGCACTAGGGACTCAGTCTGGGAATATAGTCTGCTATATATATAGAACTGCTATAGTCAGGACCCCCGCTGGGAGCAGAGAAGAGGCAATTTAGGAGTGTCCTTAAAACCATGGTGAGAGGAACCTCCAGAAGGTCCTTGTTCCCCTTTTGGTGGGAGGCATCAGGCAACTGTAGAAGGTCCAGGCAAGACCAGACCGTGCAGAGCTCAACGCTCCCAGCCCCCTCCAGTGCTTGTCCTTGCTGCTGGCTTTCACTCCAACATATCATTAAGCAAATACCTGTCAGCAGAGAGCAGTTACCAGCAGGTCTAAACACTTGCATAATGTGCTTCTCCTCTAATGCAATGCCCTCTTTTCTAATAGCACCAATATGGGATAATAACACTAACAATAATGTCAAGAAGGGCTTGTGTACCTGAAAGCTAATTTGTTTTCTCCACCTAATAAAAGATATTACCTCTCCCACAAGATTCGCCCTATTTAAAGCTTTCAACTCTACAACAAAGTTGCTCCCACAGTCATTTTATTTTAATTTACAGTAATTGCAGCATGCGTGGAGCCCCCCCTCCCACCAAGTGAGACTAACCCTGGGTAACCCATGCAGGGAGCAAGCAGCTTCACAGAAGTCACTTTTCCTAAAAACGTGGCCATGTTTGACCCAGGCTTCTTCCACTGCAGCCCACACTGTCCCCAGAGAGTCCCCTTGGCTGGTTTAGATCAGGGATGTAAGTAGTAAGGGATGTAGTAAGGAATGGGTTTAACTGCAAGGGTGGATAAACCCTGGAAGAGCTCAGCAAAACCACTGGCAGAGTCCCTGTTGTTGCCAATTTTACAATTGGTAGCGGGGGTGCTTTCTAGCAGAGATGCATCAGTTCACATAGAAATCACTTGGGGAACTCCCTGCATCCAGTGCTCAGTCTAGGGATAAATGATGGCCCCAATCCCAGACAATCCTAGGGTGACACAGCTGGACTCTTGGGGTATGGCATGGGATCTCGGTGAGGAAGTGCACAGGGAGCACAGTGTGGGGTCTTGGGCCAGATCCAGGGGAGCCGTTTGGTGTCAGGACCAGTTGGCATCCAACCCCAACTCCTCTGAGCAGCTCCTGCCACCACTTTAGGAAGATCCACACCCACAAACACCACACTTAACCTTATTTTTAACTGATGACCTCATTGCTCGCTGCTTGCCAGATGCAGCCTAGCTCTTGGTACTCTGAAGTGAGGGACCTAAGCCTGCAGCATCCTCCAGTTAGATAAGCCAGGGGACAGCCCTGCCACCACTCGTGGACCTGGAAACACAAAGCATCACCTCACAGAATGGGCTTTCAGGGACTGCCCTGACCATTGGGCCAGGCTGCAGACACCAGCACTTTACAGCATGGGGGTGGCTGCCCCCACCCAGCAGGACAGAGGAGGGTGGCAGCCACAGCCACTTCCAGGTCCCAGCCCCTAGACAGCACAGGCTCCACTCTCACCCTGCTGGACGTGAAGGAGGGGGGCAACCTGCCAGCCAGCATCCAAAACACTGTGCATGGCCCTTTCCATGCGGCTGTCAAAGTGCAGAGATGTGAGAGACAAACAACACTCCCAGGAAATAATAATTAGCTGAGTACTGGGTAATTACACTCCTCATTCCTGTGCCAAGGAGCCTTTGGCCACAGATCAATCCCTCTGCTTAAATCACATCATCATAGACCTCTGTTTGTTTATTCAGGATCCATTGTGGACACCTGGGAAAGAAATGCTGGAGCTCTCCTCCTCTTCCTGCCACAAGTGCTCCTCTTTCTGCCTCTGAGTCAGGCCACCTAATTGGTGCTGTGGGTGACCTGGGACAGCTGTCCCCTTGCTCAGGGCCACCAGTGGCAAGGTAGCTGCTGTTTCTTTCAAATGAGGCCAAGCGATCATCCTGCCTGTGTCAGAGGTTTTGGTGCTGCTGAACACGTATGTTTTAATAATGAAAAATGAGTCCCTGGGAAGCAGGTTGGGCAAGGGTTGGGAGCAAGTCCTGAAGCCTATCAAGAGGACCGAGCCTTTTCTGTTTTAAACCTTTCCACAGCAGCTGCCAGAAAGCAGCTTTTACAGCTGCAAGTAACAGAATCCCTCCCAAGGAAAGAAAATAATTGTGGAAGTCTCTTTTTTTTTTCCCCCTCCAAGTTACTACCAGCACCCTAGCTAACTCTCATCTATTCTCAGCCACCTCTCACCTCCCCTAACACTACCAGAAGTGCTCACATTACTGCCAGCTCTCATTAGGTCCATGCACAAGGCAAGGTGGGGTGATAAGACCTCCAGACAGTTGGATGCTAAATTCTGATGAATCCTTTGGGTGGGAAGATTTGAGCAACAGTGGAGTTGTTTTTGTTGGCTATCTGTTGCAGTCCTTGCACCGGCACACAAATAAAGCCAGTGCATGTTTGATTATTGGCTGCTATAACAAAACCCAGGTGGGCATCTGACTGAAAGAATTACTGTCTGCATCTTCAAAAAAAAGATCACCTCATTTCCTTTAATTATTAAACCACTCTGCGCTAAAGCACTACAGGTCAGTAGAATTTATCTTCAAGAAAAGCAGCTGCGGCTTCAAAAAAAAGCTGTTATCTTTATTTCTTCTGACATTTCTGTAAATGTTGGCTTTGCAGCAGGAGCAAAGCTGCCATTTCGCACCTATGCAGGAATTGAGAGCTCAGCTGTGGAAGCTCCCACTCCCCAGCCTCGGTTCAGAGCTCTCTTTCCTGTGAGATGCTACCCTGCCATGAGAAAAGCCCCAGCTGCCCCCATCCCAGAGCAGCTCCCAGTCCTGACCTGCTAACCACAATCAGGACTGAGAACTAAAAAACACCACAGTTTGTTCTTCTCATTTCATTTGAGCCCAGAGCTACCTTGACAGCTTTTAACTGAAATGGTTGTCAAAGCAAATCCGTTCCTTAACAATGCTATCAACATAAGAAAAATATTATAGCATTTATTGCAGTGTACATTTTTTGATCCCAGACACATCCCTTTCAAGTCCTGTTTTCCTTAAGATGCAAAAAAAAAAAGGTTCTCCCTTTAGAGATCTGATCAGTTTAACCAGGACTAAGGCAAGGTTTTTCTATATATATAAAATCAGAGGAGTATTAGCCAGAAGATATTCTAATAACAAAAAATACTCTCTACTGCACAAATAGAGCAGAGGAATGTTAAGCCTTCAGTACAGCAGAAATGTGCAAGACCTGCTAAAACCCAGAGGATTTTCAAAATGAGATTTGAGCATCATTGTTACCAATGAGCAAGTACAGAGTCAGGTGTGGTACTCTGTCACCTCTGGTTAGCTATTCTGGACTTCTTAAAGTTCCATTTTAGCTGTGCATTTGTGCTCTTGTGATTCCAACAGAGGTGCTCCCTCCCAACGGGCAAGCTCAAAAGATAGAAATTGCAAAACGAAAGAAAGCAGGGAACTTTCACCACACAAAGAAACAGGTACCATATGTGGAGCAGCTTCTGAGACAAATTAGGAATCCCGCTAACAGAACCAAATTGCTTCCTCTCCCCCTACTTTTATATAACTTCCAAGAAGGAACATTGTACTATAGAGGTTTTATACAGAAAGAGGAGAAAAGCGGTATCTGAGTTTGGGAGCAGTCTGTGGCTGACAAATCAAGCTGCACTGGAAAAGAGGAGCCCTGCTAAATTCTCACATTAAATTGCCCAAAGACAAATCAATCCCTTTTAGCCAGTTCTCATTTATTGCTATAAAGAAAATGCCCACATTCTTAGGGCCAGATCAGCATTTTTTCCAGCTCGTGCTGAAGCAAGCACTCTGCAAGAGAATGAGAAACAGCACCCTAGTGAGATTTCCCATCCTACATCCCTGAGTCATTAACAGACATCTTCAGGAAGCCGGGGCTTCTCTTCAGCAGCGATGGCTCAATAAGGGATCCCCTCTGCTTTATTCTTTCCAGCCTAGGAACTGCAAGGTTCACAATCATAAATATTTGCCTTTTCTTGCACCTCCTATCCAATATTCACTTCAACACCAACGCAGACCTATCAGGAACCTAATTATGTCTCTCTGACTTAAAAATCACACCATGATTTTAGCCAGCTCTTTAACTAGCCAGCTGCTACTCTTTTCTCCAGAACTGTCTTCACAGTCCAGAGAGCCTAGCTCGTTAGCACATACAGCAGAGGGATTTCAATGAAAAGGTACAGACAGTCCATGAAAACAGAGAAACAATCTGCACTTTAAGTCTATCATGTCGTCCACCAGCCTGGACTATGCTAATCGCATCTCACAATGTGCTGTAAGAGCTGTCATTGCCAGACTGCACTTAATTATCATTTTTGCAGCAGCAGCAGAGTTAATCTTTTTCCCTTTAATAACAGCCATTACATCATTTCCAGCATGGAAAATATGAAGTAGGAAGGTCAAAAAGTTCTTAATTAGGAGTTTTATTGCTGTGATGATAGTTCCGTTCGAGCCTCAATAAGAGAGATCTGCAGTACAGGCAGCAATAGCTGGAAGGCATCTTGGATATATGAAGCACTGTTTGAAGCCTAAGAAAACAAAAATCAAAATACACACATGAATAATTATGCTACCAATCAGCTTTACTAACGACATACTTATTTCAAAGAGCATTGATTAACGCACATAAACAGAAGCCTACTACTTGGATTTCTAAGTCTTTGTCCTAGAAATCAACTTAATATTAAGTTTTTGAGAGGCTTTATGCCACTAGGCAAAAAAGCTAGTGGCTTAAAAACTGCCAAACAAGATCCAATGCAATCCAAATGTAGGTTACAGTTTTTGATAACGGATGAGAGGAATTTATTTCAAAGTAAAGCATATGCAAGTTGTAGCAGTAAGGAAAAACACACCATCAGGAAACATCTATTTCCTACCACACCTCAGTAGTTTACAAGCATTGGGACCAACGCAGCAGCTGGGAAGCGTTGGGACTCTTGCATACTAATTTATAAGCTTGTCTAAGGTTTTACTTTGGACATTTAAATTGTAGAAATCCAGACTGCCAAATTTAATATGTGTCTTCTGACCCAGCATAACTGCCAGCTGAGACCACATAAGGCTCGCTCTGCACTAAATTACTCATGTCTTGTGCAAATCTACAGACATTTATTAAAATTTTTAAGTTATTAGAGAGGTATGCAGAATCTTAGACCATAGGTTAGAGAACTTGGCATGCATAAGCATACTGAAGTGGAAAAAAACAGCGTATCTATTTTTTAAGTATTAGCTTAAAGTTTTAACTTTAGCATAACTGACCTCCAAAAACACTCCAGTGATTAAGGGATTAAGCACATCTGCTTTCTCTTCAACCTGCAGAGATCAGACATATATTATCCTGATTGAAAATTTGATCACATTTCTTCAAGCAAGATAAATCTAAATCCTCAGTAAGTTCAAAACCACCACTACTCCCTTGGCTGCAGGAAAGCTAAGTCACAAGCTGCAGAGGGCGGCCTGCCTTGTGGCGGGCGAAGAACAACAAAGTAACCCACGTATGCCCAGAACCACTGGTATATGAATACACACTTTACACCTTGAAATGAACTGTGGACAACTAGAGAATTTAGAGATAATGACATTATCTTCAATAACACTTGAGTGTTTTGGAAAATCCACAACAGGATCAAATCCCCTAATTTCTTCTATCTCCTTAGTACTGTTAGCACTGATCCCCACCTCCACTCTGTACCAGGCTGCAGGCAGCAAAAGGCATTCAAACACTCAGGACACATTCAGCTGCCACAATTTGAGGGACACTGACCTAGCTGATCAGTTCACGGGGCAAAAAATGGTACATATAAACGTGCGAAAACAAAAACCACTGTGTGGTGAAGATCCCAACTAACCACATCTCCTTTCTCAGAACTACGGTGGTAACTCTTACCCCTGCAGTTGTTAAGCATGTAGTAAACTCTTTAGAGAAAGCTGACAGTTCTTTACACAGCACAATTGTCATTCTGTGGAAGAAGAGTGGGAAAATCATGTAGTAAATACAGTCTACAAGAATAATGTTCTTATAGCATTCCTCTAAAGCACAAATACCTTGTTTTCATGCATATAAAGCTAAACTAAAACAAAATTGATATAGAGCATATAAATAGTGTATGAAGATCCAGAAGCTGTCCAAAGAAATTAAGAAAAATAAATGGTTAAAGCTGAAGATATGAAACAGCATTCAGAGGACAGACATGTCTATTCAAGAAGGAACAAGACTAACTTGCTTTTTTTTACTGACAAGCGTCATTTTCTGAATTAGAAAGTACTGCATATTTCATGTACTTGCCAAGTATCTCCTGACATAAAAGAAAAATCTCGTGTTACACATTATTGGCAAGAGCAATCCACTAATTAGTTGCAGTAGTTTTACAATATCACATACCTAACATACTAAATTATTAACAAAGATGTAATTAAGAATCACTTTTACACAACTGCTTTGTCATATTTTAAATGCTTATCTACCAACTAGCACAAGGTTACCGCAGACATTCCTGGCTATATAAAAGACTTCAAGTAAAGTTTCTTCTTTCTTAGCAAGAAACATCTTTAAACTGGAAAAAGGAAGAGACTGCTGAATTCTGCTGGGAGATAGCAATGCCACCCATAGCAGCTTTGAACACATGCAGAATACGCCCTGCATCCCATGGATCCACAAAGAATTATTACAGTTTAATCAGTATCTAAGTAATTACATGATACCCATTTACTAAGAGATGAACTTACTGTGAAAGGGACTTTGCTCTCTCTGTGGCAGTCACCTCTTGTTTCTCACCGTGCAGAAGCAAAGCAGCAGTTTTGTGAAACATTTCGATGGAGTATGCTGTCAGTTCAGCCAGATTCCTTATGGCAACCGCATGAATATTCTGCAAAAGTTTAAAAGATTCCCCATACCATAGAAAAACTAGCAGCTTTTATTATTTAAAATAAGTGAATCACACAACATACTATCACTACACTGTTCTTTCAGACCTCAGAATCTGCACAGAAATAGAAACCCATAAACTCTGAGAATCACAACTGTAACTTAGCAGCCAGGTAAACACCCTGTGGTCAGACATTCTCTTCCTTCATTACTCAATTACCTCTACTGATTCTCCAGCATCACGGTCACCATCTCTAGATTCTACTTCTCGGTTTTCTTCACTCTCATTTTCTTCTTTCGGAAGACTACTGTTGAATCGTGCTATCCATTCATGAGCAGATCTTTGCACCTGTATGAAGATGTGCCATAGTATTTAACGACTGGAAAGAACCTCGCTTGCACACCACAAAACACAGACTGTTGGATCTCTCTATGACTCCTGAGCTATTGAGAACCAGGACAAATGATCCTAGGACCTTCAGGACTTTGTAGAAGGCTGGCTGTATGGACGTAGTTGAGAGCAGTCATTTCTCTAGCACTGAGTGCTGAAGTTTACCAGTGAGAACCAGACTAACAGAGATGCTTTAAAAGTATGCCTGCAGAATGCTGCTGCCACTTGGTGGATCTGAAGGGTAGTGAAACGAAGGCAAGAAACACAATTCTACTTCATACCAACTTCTAAACACAGTAAAACCAACTGCTTTGTACCAAAAGGCAGACTGTAGGTTGATTTCACTGTTGTGGCTGAAGGCTTACTGTTCCTCGTTATCTTTGCCACCGCCACCGCTTATTACTGCCAGTGACAGTGCAACGACACAGTGGTTTCTACAGATTCAGAGCCAAAGACATTATACAACATGATTTTGCCCCATAAAGCCAAAGGAAAAGGCTCATCTCTTGCCTACCATTATCAAAGGATCTAAAACATGACTTTCACTTTTCATATTTTCGCAAGCAAAGCAGGAATGAGAAGCAATTCCTGCAAGGAATCTCTCCAGCTTTTAGAAGATGGGAAATAACTCACCATTATCAGTTTGTCTGGCTTTGAGGAAATACCCAGTTCTGAAAACAACTCTGTTACTTGTTTTGTGAACTCTTCATGTCCTAAAGGACAGGAAAGGTTAAAGAATCCACACAATGAACAGATACAGGAATAAGCCATACCTCAATGCACAACTAGTCTGCATAAGTCTGTCAACTGTTTCCTTTATTTCTCTTTAAATTACCACCTCAGGCAAGAACATATCAAACCTGGTTTTTTGTAAACACAATTTATAAGGCAAGTTCTGAAAAGGTGTAGACACCAGTGCCAGAAAGTTAGCTTTTGCCTTCTAAGTTGTAGATCTGTAGGTAAGACAATTCCATTTTTTACTTTTCTACAGGCAGCATTTTATAATGCACTAACTTGAGCATCACCTTGGAGAGAGTAACTATACACAGCAGGGCAGATGTTAACAGTGGGGGGAAGGCTGCAAGATCTATCTGTATTTGCATTTATATGCAAATACAAAAGATACATTAAATGTTAAATGATAGCAAATGCAGGTGTGTAAGCCCTCCTCAATGAGCCATTTAGCTATAAGTAATGCAAGAAATTTACATTTAAATCCACATAAGCCTCAAGAATCAGATGGCTCTTGTCTATAGAGGCACCTCTGAGACTTTTAGTCTGTATGTCTAACTCTCTTAATTAAAAAATAAATAAAAAGGCTTTTTCTATCCCACAGGTTAGACAACTGTATTCACCTGCTTCCCCTTGTGGTCAGGGGAAGTGGTCAGCATCTCTTCAAACTCACATCTTGGCTCAAGGTCAGTTGTACAAACTGCCCAAGAGTCAAACAACTCTAATCCTCCTCTGGCAAGAAATTGTTTCTGCTACAGAATTAATGCATAGCAGCTTTCCAGAGCTCCTGACATGCTCCTGGCCACAGACGGCTTTAGGATTAAGCATCCAGCTAAAGAATAACTTTGGCATCATGCCCATTGCTAGTGATCAGGGCTGCTTGGCTCTACACTAAGAATTTCATTGAGAACCAGCTTCCTCTTCTAAAACCTGGGGCTCTTGTACCTTGCTTTTCTTCCTCTTCTTCTTCAAACAGTTCAGGTAAAGAAAAGGCTTCTTTGAGTTGTTCCATTTCCTCCTTCAGTGTGTCCAACTCTTCTCCAGAAAGGGCATTTAGAACCAACTTCACCTAGTTAAGGGTAGCACAGCCAAAGAAAGAAACATAAAGCCAACAAGAAAAAGAAAGGGGATGGAAGATGCAGCACTGATTTACAACGCACATGAAAACATCTAACACTGATGTTAATGAGAAAGTAGTATTTCCTTACAGGTAAAGAGGAAAGGGTAAAAGACCTATCTGAAGCCCTGTTAGGTAATAATGGATTCTTAGGGAGCTATTCAAATTTCTTTGATAAAAAAAGTGAATGATTGCTGAAATTGCATGCTGATCTGCCCTTCTCCCTCCTCAAGACCAGACAGGACAACCTCTGCTGTGCTTACTATACTCTCCTCTTCTCCAGAGCAAGGTAGCAAATGTGTGGGTGTAAGGAGAGAGTTACTTGTGAAAAGCTGTTGAAGACATGCAGGAACTGAGGCTAACTGTGTAAAGAAAATGGCTGTAGGAACTGAGGACAGGATATAACACTCCCAAGGTAAACACCAGATCATAATGCAGGGGTCAAAGCAAAGCTATGTAATCAGTCATTTTATAGCAAGTTCCAAGAACTTGATTTTACATGCATATACACATATTTCTCATCCTTTTTCCCTCTGCTCAGCTGAACTCAAAATAGAAGGCAAATTGCTCAAGGCCATTACCTTTGATTCACTTTCTCTGGAAAGCATCTCTAAGGCCTCCAGATGCGAAAGACCCTGAAACTCATCAAACAGTAACCCATAATGGGCTTTCTTCTCTGTAGCCATGGTAACCTCAGTAGCTGTCTGCTGCTCTTCTTTCTCCTTTGCCTCTCGTAAGACCTGAAAAAGAAAAGCACAGGACCCAGGCACCTGAAAGTACAGAATATGGGAGGAGAAGGCTTTTGGTTCAATAATGAAAATGGTTGCTTAATGACAAGACCGCAAAAGAAGGGAGAAGAAATGAGAAAAATCAATGAGAAGCCAACACAGAACCGCCTTACCTGAGATAATGTAGAGGTTCTGTTCATTAGGCCCTTTGTTTTTTTGAATCCAGGGTCTCCCTCAGCTATGACATCCATTGTCTTTTTCCCGATGAATTCCAATGCATCCAGACCTCCAGTAATAACAGTTTTTCCCTAGGAAACAGATTTGGATATAGACAGCATGTAAAGCTCACAGAAGGCTATACAACTGAAGAAACTGCATTAGGGGGTTTATATTAGCAATGTTATGCCAGACACTCACATAAAAGCCAAAATGTTGGTTCTTTCCACCCTAAAATTCAACCCTAACTGCCACAGAAACACACAGAAAGAACCGCAACATACTACCATCCAATAGTTTAATACAGCACACAAACAGCTGCAGCAATCTGATGAGAAATACATCCTTATTTTGTGAACAAGCTGGTTCTCAACACATTAAAGTATTTAGTTCTCTTCCTTCCAATCAGAAAACACTAGCCCTGTGGGTTTTGGTTGCTAACTCTGGTTCAAGACTTAGAAGCAGCAGCAAGCTTTCCACTGCGGCTCTTTCAGATTCATGGGCAAATTGACAAGACAGCAGATCACAAAAGCACAGTTTCTAAGGGTAATGGGTTCCTTTGAAGTGCATTTCTCATGGTCACAGAAGCAAGCTGATTTCCAAGCAATTTGGGCTAGTTTCACAGAAGTTTTTGAAGAGGAGAATGGATTTCATCTCTAGACAGTTCTGTGGAAATCAGTGGAAATACTCTAGGAACGAGTCTGACCCTGCATTTACCTGAATACTCTAAAGGAAAGGAGCAAAGACAACAGAGTACAGAGGTGACACGCACAGGAATGCAAGCACCACGGAGCCCACCTTTTGGCTTTTTGGTTATATATCAAGATTTAATACAGAACTAACAAAATTTGAGACAACTTACACAAAATGCCAGTTACAAGCAAGGCACAGGATAAAGGTTTTCTGGAGGTTGAAATAGTTTCTTACCATGCATCCCACTAAAGCCAAACTTAAAATATATCTTATGATGTTTCAATGAAAGGTAAAAACACCAACATTCTCTTAAACCCATTTTCTCCTGCATTCCCAACTCACTCACTGTGCTTTGGACAGCAGTAGAGATGGTTGATAAAACTCCAAGAGCCCCAGCAATAGGAAAGGAGCTGCCATCATCAACTGCATCCGTGCTGCCAGCACCAGGATCCCCACTTCCTGCATTAGAAGGCAGACAATTAACTTCCTCAACTCCCAAAAGATCCCGTCTGCTGCAGAGCAGGGAAAATCAACAGACACCAAGTGTCAGCCAGGAGCAGGGAGAGACTCGGCATTCTTTTCCTACCCACTTTTCACAGCTAACAGAAGTAAGCAACAGACAATTATTTAAACACAGAGATATTAACTTCATCATGCAAAATGCAGAGTAAGGCGATGTTGTTCTAGGGCTGATTATGTTATGAGAAACATTTCAGTGTTGTTTTTATGCAATAAAAACTGACCTCTTGTAGCATCTTTAGTTTCTGAATATATATCAGTAGGACTGGGGATCCCAAGGGTGGTTTCTGCTTTTTCTATGACATTTGAAATACCTTGACCTAGAGAAGACAGTAAAATTATTTTAACTATGAGATACACCAGAAATCAGAACAGAAACAAGATTAGGGCTGCATACTGTTTTTTATTATTCTGGATTCCTCCTGTTCAATACAGTTTACTTAGCACTAAAACCTATTGCTATCCAGTCTGCTTACCAATATAAGGCACTCAGGTTTCATCTCAGCTTTTAAATCAAGTTGTAAATAACAGCTGAAAATTACGTAAACACCTTAAAAACATGAAAGTAATTTTGGTTGTGCCTATCTCCTTAATCTCACTTCACCGTTTAGTATGAGTTTTTCCCTTTATCTGAACAATTCTCTTGACATTTTTCCAATAATTCCTGCTATAGCAGAAATCCTCTTCTCTAGAAACAAGCTCAAAAGCACTAGCTTGAGACATGAAGCATGGTTAAAATATTTATCAAATACCAGAAAGAGCCTTACCTACAGTAGCTACAGTAGCAGATGCAGTTGAGAGAAGAGATTTTCCCCAGCTACCCCAGTAACCCCATCCTGTCTGAAATGCAGCAGAAGAATCAGAGACCTTTAATGAAAAAAAAGCAGAAGAGAGCAATGCAAGTATTACTGTGAGGAGAGAAACACAAGCAGTCTGTGATGCTTAACTTTTGTGCAGCTTTTCTTTTCAGATAAACACCAATGTAAATTTTCAGAAAAGGAGTGGGGCTTATGCTCAGAATTATTCTGCGCTCAAGGCCATGAAATGTGAAGTCACATCATTCAGAGCTAGTACAAAAACTTACCTTAAGGGTTTCCGCTGCAGGCTTTTCTGGGGCAGCAGGCTGGCTTGGGGGTTTGGGTTCAGGTCTTTTCCGAGTCATAGGCACAGGCTCAGGTTCTTGCTCTCTCTCTTCATTGCTCTCAGTGCAGCCAAGTTCCTCTGCTTTCTGTTCATTTTCATCTCCATAAGAGGTTTCTTCTTTCAGATTTTCACTGCTGCCTTTCTCAGACATGACTACAAACATCCACAGAAAGCAAAGCAGATAAAATAATCACTCCCTTGTACATTTTGACATTAGCTCAAAACCATGACATTTGTGTTTTAAATAATTAAACACAACTAAGACAGAAAACCCTTCATGTTGCCAGATCCATCCACATGAATAGATTGTGTTTTTAAGCAAGGTATGTACACCAAGTTACATCTGTCTAGAAGAAATGTCACACTTGGAAGTTTAAAGTCCCACAGAAAGACATGGCTTTATCTAACTGACACGCCCTCTCCACAAAAAAGAAACAAGCTGCTAGCTCTGAAAAGCAAATGAAAGGTACAAAAGGTCCTCAGATAATTAAATCCATTACTTGCTTCACCAAAAAAAAAAAAAGTAAAAACAAATTGCTTAGGATGGCTGCTTTGAAGGGTGTCAGATACAAATGGGGATAGCTGTCAGAACGCAGGCAGGTAAGGAGGCAGCAACTGGTTCACTTCTGTATTTCGGGCTGAGCTTCACCAGGGCATTAACACCACCCAGTATGTGAAACACACTCCAGCTGGCAGAGCAACCAGCCCTGACATTGCACATCAGGGATGACGGTGTGTGTGAACAGGGCTGCCATGCTGCAGCCTGCTCACAAGGGCAGAGGTTTCTCCCTCCTCTTGGCTTCTCTGGCAGCACCTCACCAGCTCTGGGGCAGTAATGTGAAGGCAGCAGCAGCTGCAGTCAGGGACAGGCTGAGCACCCCACAGACCCCCAGCATCACTGCTGGCATGAAGTTAGATCCCTGAAGAGGTGGCCACTGATGTCATCAGGGCAGCTACCCCCAGAAACAGGATTTTTCTGGCTTTAAGGAACAAAGGAGGCCAACACTGTGGGATGGACAGCTCCGGGTGACGGTGATCCCCATCCCATTTCCCTGGGACCCCGTGCAGGACCTCCTAGCAACCTCGCACCCCCAGGCCATGCCAGCTGCGGTCCTTCCACCGGCCCCCGATTCTCCCTCCACGGGGCCCAACCCCCCGGGACCCCTCACTGTCCCCCCGGGGCACCCTCTGCACCCCCCAACCCCGGGGTTCTGCCTACACCTCCACTTCCGCGGGAAACCCCCGGGGACCCATATCCCCACACGGGGCTGCCTGCCCCACAGGTGACCCCAGGGTCCCTAAAGCTCCCCCGGACTCCTGCCCCATACAAGGCCCCATAGCCCCCCCATGGCCCCTCCTGCCCCACGGGTGCCCCCCAAAGGCCCCAACACCCCCTCCCCCTGGGACTCCCCGCCCCACAGAAGGCCCCTTGGAGCACTTGTGCCCCCGGTCCCCTTCGTTCCCCCTCTCCTCCCACTCCTGTCCCCCCTCACCCGCTGGGCCAAGCTGGGCCGCCAGCGCCACGCTCCCCCCACAGCGGGCGGACCGTGACCATCGAGGCGAGGCACAGAGCGGCAACCGCTGGCTGAGTCCTCCTCCCACACTGGGAGGACAGAAAACATAGAGACGACGCGCAGAGCGGTCCCCGCCGGCTCACGCCGGAAACGCGGACCAGACCGGAAGGGGAAGCACGGCCGGTCGGCGGTGGCAGCGGCAGCGGTGTGGGTGGGCCCGGCGCCTCTCCTCCCGGTGAGAGCGGCGTTACCGCTACTTCACCGCGTTATGGTGACGCCAGGGCGCACCCGGCAACATCAGAGCGAGGGAGGAACGGCGTAGCGGCGCGCAGGGCCTCGCCGGTGGGGGAGAAGGCGGCGGGCTGTACGTTACCTCGCTGTTTTGTTGTTGAAATGCGGGGGGGAGGGGGGGGCGGAGTTCGGTCTCCTGGCTTGACGTCAGGCCTAGGTCCCCTCGGTTGCAGTCGGGGGGAGGCCGTGATTCCCGTCGCCTTAAACGGGGCATTTCCACAGGCGACCATGGGCGCATCTGGGGTCAGGGCCGCGGGGGACACGGTTCCCGTTCCGCTGAGTTTTGTGCCTGATCAGTTTTAGCCCACAGAGGTAAAATGCTTGTTCTCGTGTGCAGTCCTTCCCAAGCCCTTCCTGAGCTGCCCTGTGACCCGTGTCAGGCAGCCAAGGGGTCATGCATAGGGCAAAGCCCCGTGTCCCGTGGGTGAGATCCACGCTGCTCCTTTGCAGATCTGCTTTTCACACTGGATTTTGGGCTGCGGGTGCAGCCACTCCCGGTGGAGCCTTCGCTGATGCTGGCAGAAGGTTAGCCCTTCTTACAACCTCTCTTGCTCTGGGAACACCAGTAAGGGTTCTTGTTGAGACGATGCCATCTCTTTTCACAAACTTCCCAGGAGCTCATGTCTGCAGGACTCTGCTGTGCACGGCTTCTGATCTGAAGGAGGGTCAGAGAGGCTTCACGGGACAGTCACAGCAGCCTTGTTTCTGCAGGGCATCACACAGCAATTAAGAAGGTGTAAAACCGATCCATTTAGATTTGCTTAGTGTGTTATTACCAGTTAGCCTGTTGTAAATGTCACAACACATTTCCATGTCGTGTGCCAGAAGCAGCAGTTGGTTAGACTGGGCTCTGCCGTCTGTATCTCAGTTTATTGCCTCACTTTTTTCCAAGTATGCAATGATGTTATGAGCAGCAAATATGAAGCTGTATAACCTAGAACCTCTTGGTGCCTTATAAATGTGTAATTTGAAGCACTATCAGTACTTCCATCAACCTCTGTGGGACTACTTGTACTCCTCTCAAGTTAAATGCAGATACACTTTTTCAGGATAAGAGCCAAAGATGTCTCATACAAGCATATGTATCGTGGACTTTTATCTTTCCACTGCTATATGTTGATATAACATAGGGTTTAATAAAGGTTAAATATGTTGAGCTCAGCTTCAGGTTCAGTTGTAAAATAGCCAGTGCCGCACATTTCATTGTACTTGGATGTAATGCTTTCTTGAAGAAATGTGATGTTGGCTGTGCTCATGCTTTGTCCTTTTTGGATCCTTTATCAGCTTCGGTAGCTGTTTTGCATAAGTGTGATGGTTGAAGAATATGGATTTCACAGATTGTTTCATTTTTCCCAGTGCTCGGCAGTGACAGATCATTGTCTGCTTAGCAGTAATGGCTTTTCCAAAAGGGAAATTTGACAAACAATTTATAATAAATCAGACCTCGAAGACTCTAATAGTAAAATTCAATGACCCATCACCAATGTTTTATACATTATGCAAGCTCAATGCAAACATAATGAAGAGCATACGCAATTACTGAAGATAATTACCTTATTCTTACAAGGGAAAACGTTGCTGAGCATTTCTTGTGTTAAATAATTGACTGAAGTTCCTAATGTCATTTTAGGAGCAGTGTCACAGATGCTTGGAAATAGAACATTTTAAATTTAATAATTTAAAATTACAGTAACACAGGCAAAGTACAGGAGGTACTGGAATTGTTCTATAATAAATCTAAAACATTATGGGTTGGGAGATTATTGTGTTAGAAAACTGTAAGTTATTCTCTGCCTTTGAGTCAATACTGAATATGGCGGTTTGTCTTCGCTGTCGTTAGTTTTAAGTGCCTCAGATGCTGTTAAGTCAAGTTCTGATGCATGCAAAAGCCATTAAGCACAGTGGCATTTTTAACTGTGTGGTTGAGCGATGTGTGTTGAAGATCTGTGGCCACTGCGCCTCACTTGCTAGCAAGAGCTGTGACAGTCCCTCAGACAATGACTCTAGCAATCCAAATGTCAGTGGTCCCCAAACTGCTGACTGTCTGCAGCCTGCCTTTAAGAGATCTGCACAAGGTTACTGAAATAAGCAGATCAGTTGTCAGCAGCCCTCTGAAGGCTCTGAAACACTCTGAAAATACTAGGCATCTAAAAAAAGGAAGGTTAGAACCACTCCCTCAAACATCATAGTAGTTGCTGATCAGCAGCAACCTTAGTATTGGGGGTTTTCAGACCTATGCAGTTGCTGTAGCCGGGACGGTCTTCTGCAGAGGCAGAAGAACTCAGCAGCACTTGCCCTCAAGTACAAGTGGTGGAAAACAGGAACGGAAGAGTCCTTGGTACTGAGTTTAACTATTTAGCTGTGAGAATGTAATTTCTTCAGCACAACAGTATAATTAAGTTCTCAGTGCTGGTCTCATCTTAAATGAATGAACAAGAGGCACAATACAAAAGAGAGTGGGGCCAATGAAACAAAAAAAAAGAGAGGACAGATGAAAGGATTGCTGTTTACAGGGAAACAGGCAGAGGGTCTGCTTTCCAGTTTCTCTTGCAGGATTTGGTGGGTGAGTTGGTTAGTGAGGCTTGAAGGAGAGTTTTACGCAGCTGCCATCTTTGCCTTCTTTTTTTTAAACTGGTTTTGGCAATAGCTGCAACAGAAATGGGTCAGATACGTGTTTCTCATCACATGTCAAATCTGGAATCTGGTTTGACCTCTGACAAATTAGCTTTAACTGAAAAAATGCCTACTCTGCATAGTGTGTTGCCAGCAAATTTTCCCATTCCTGGATATGCTTAAATTTTCTCTGCTGAAAAGACAATTAGTACAAATCACCTGTACTTATTTATAGTAAATTAATTTTCATAAATGATAAGATTTGTCTGCTGTAGACTATTAACAAGTGATTCTGGAAGGATGAGAAGTGTCTGCATTATTTATTAAGAAAATGTATTCCTTTGTACTGTGATATTTATGAAATTCAGTTCTACTAGCATTTGTTATTGGTAGAAGGCAAGATGATAAATTTGAAGTCACGCAGTCAATGGGATGAAGTGAGATGTTCTTTAAGATAACATTTTGGCTTGAGGCTTCTGTGCTTTGTTATTTGTTGGTTTAGGGCTCTGCAGCAGTGTAGATGGAACCATAACTTCAGGGAATGCATAGTGAATTAGAAATGTTCTTGAATCAGGCTTCCAGGAAAATTGATCACAGATTTTCTCTTATTGGCGTCATCTCACTTTGTTACAAGTTGGTTTTTGTTACAAGCTGGCTTTTCAGTGTGCAGAGAATGTAAAATTGAAGGCTGCATCCTAATGTCTTAAAATGCTTAGTGCACCTTAATTTGAAGACCAAAATGGTTTGACAAAACATTTTTTCACATTGCTGTTAAATAAGGGATGGCATTTAGGTAGAGAAGATGATAAACAAGATGTGACCACTGAGATACAGCAGCATAAAGTAGCAGATTTTCAGCAGGAACTTAATCTAAAACAAACAAGGCAAAAAAAATAAAAGAGGCAGTTAGAAAATACAGCAGCAAGTGGTTGTGAAAAGAGGAAGTGTGTTTAGCCATCAGCATTCTGATATTCAGAGAGGAACTTCCTTGCTGTGACTGTAGATAATTGCCAAAAGAGTTTTACCCACACTAGGAGTTATAAGCGTATTATGTAGTATTTGACATCTAGCACCAATTATGGCTCTCAAATCAACTAAGTAGATGTGTAAATGCTGAAATTGAGATAGGTATGTGCTTTGTTTTTTCCCTAGACGCTAAATGAAAGGCTTTAGCAAACCAGGCTTAAAAGCAGTTTGATATTCATGGAGAGGGAGGCAGGAATTATATCCTTTCTTGCTTTTCTTGCTCTAATAAGAAGATACTTTTTCTCCATCAACCAATGCAGACCCTAAATATAGTTACGCATTTCCAATAGTCTGAACATTTTTTTCATTTTTAAAACCTATTTCCCTTTAGTGATTATTGTTCCTGAGATTATTTATTTGGATGGAAAGATGAACATCTAGAGGACTGAAGACTTTTCTAATGCCTTGTTACCCTTGTTTCATTACGGTGTGCTGAGCAAAGCTCTGATATGGAACCTCTAGGCTGACAGTTTATATTACGCTAATCGAAATCTGTTTACTGGAAATGAAACTTGAATGCACCGTAAGCTTGCTATCATTAGTAACCTTAATTCTTTTTTTTCTTTTCAGTTGGATTTCCAGTTTCCACTTCTACTGTTGATGGTCTTGAAAGTGCATTTGGATCCAAGACATTTTCTATCACCAAACAAATCAAGAGCATCCTCTCATATCCCAGAGCAGTACAGACAGCTTAATATCACATGACCTCATTTCTCCAAATTAAATGAAAAAAGAATTTTTCTCATTTTTCCATGAAGCTCAGATATTGCCTGTTAATTTTGACTGTTAGTGCTGATCTTTCACTTGGATTTACACTGGAAAATGTAGCTTTTAATGGGACAGTTGGTTTTGTGTCTTTCAATGCCTCGCTTCATGCAGTGTCTCAGGCTTTAGTCAGTTCTCCAGCACACCATGATATCATAGCCAAAGAGGGGACCAGTGTTTTAATTGAATGTAAACCAAACACCAGCCAATATGAATATATTCTTTGGTATAACTCCAGAGGACACCTGCTTGAACAGGAAGATGAAGGTGAGCTTTCCTGACGTTTTCTATCCTTCAGTATTCCCCTTTTATACAGTGTCCGAAAACCTCTGAGACTTTATTATTTTCCCTCCCTGTCCTCCCATTTTTATAGTTGGGAGCTAAGGACAGGGCAAGACAAAGCCCTTTGCCCTCTGACATGTGAATTATACCTGAGTTCTTCTATCCTAGCCAATCCATCCTGCTATGATATGCCACAGATTCATCACAGCATGCGACACAGAAGAAATTAATCTGCATCATACCAGATACTGATGTTTCTATTTATTATTGCTCTGGTTTATGTTATATTTTACCTAACACATGAGTTAAACACAATACTCAACAGCTTCTCCTCTGCTAGTCGGTGCTTTAATCTCGTTACAGGATTTTTTAAAGCATGGGGTAACTTAGTACATTTATTTTCTGGTTTATGCACCAGTGAGACTGGAAACTAATGCAATTTGTAAAGGCTAACAATGAAATGCATGCTATTTAACCCTTTTGTACAGAGGGAAAATATATTTTCCTAGTGATTAGCTCTTATAGTTCTGTCTCTGTAGTTTTTAATTTCAAAAAAATAATGTCTTTTAGAGATGCATGTGGTTTTCTCTGCTCTATTAGTGTTAATGAAGGTCATCGAGCTAATTGATAGGATCTTCTCGGAGGCCATCTTTCTGCCTTAAGTATTCAGTAACCTCTTTGTAGTTATAATGCCATCTGGAGATTAGTTCAAAGTAGAGTAATTAGAAGAATGAGTTATGAAAACAGTTTTCCCCCTAAGTTATTAACGCATAGGAAGTACTGTATAAAGCCAGCTTCTTTTATTGATTTCTTTTTACATGGGTTTGGTGTATCAGCACTGCGGGCTCAGCAGAAAACTGTGTCTCAAGAAAATCCTGGGTTCTTTTGCCAGCAGAGCCATTTACAGACTGATCTTTTTCATGGGTCGCTTGACTTTTGACTCAGAACATATGGAAAATTAGACTTTATAGAGAACAGTCTTTCAGCGTAGGGTTACACAGTGGGTGAGAAGCACTCGTTGAGAATTAGGTTCCCTGTCATAAAGAGCTAGCAGTCCAAAAGCACACAAGAAAGTGCAGATGAGAGAAAGGAATAAAACCAGAGTAGCGAGTGTGCAGAGTAATTTAATATTAAACAGTAGGATCGGTAACTGGGTTATGGTTTCTGTATCACAAGAATGAAAAGGAAGCATCAGTCCTCGATGTGCTCTTTGTATTCTACTAGAAATGAACTGCTTACCTCCAAGCTTTGTCCTCTGTTGATGGAGCAGGCAGTATATGTCTAGTTTACCTAGAGATTTTTGTTTCATTAGCTCAGTTTATTTCTTTTGAATCTCCAGGTGGCCGGTGGAAGATTGCTGGCAATTCCATTAACATCACAAAGGTCAACTTTGCTGACCGGGGGCGATACACGTGTGCAGCTGTTAATCACAATGACACCTCGTATTACACAGTCACCCTGAGGGTTATCTTCACCTCAGGAGACATGAGTATCTACTACATGATTGTGTGCCTCGTTGCCTTTGCTATCACCCTCATTTTAAACATAACCCGTCTGTGCATGATGAGCAGTCACCTCCGCAAAACAGAGAAGGCTATCAATGAGTTCTTCAGGACGGAAGGGGCTGAGAAGCTTCAGAAGGCTTTTGAGATAGCCAAGCGTATCCCTATCATTACATCTGCCAAAACACTAGAGTTGGCCAAAGTCACTCAGTTTAAGACCATGGAGTTTGCTCGGTACATTGAAGAGCTTGCCAGAAGCATTCCCCTACCACCTCTGATCCTTAACTGCAGGGCGTTCATGGAGGAGATCTTTGAGACTGTGCGAGTTGACGATCCCGATGAAGTAGGTGAGGAGGAAAAACAGACCCAGGCCTGTGGTACCCAAGCTGCAATATACCCCAGCAACCCAGAGATCAAGCGCAGCGATTCACCAGCTGGGGATTCAGATGATGGGTCCATGAATGAGCAAGGTCAAGAGATAGCCGTTCAGGTGTCCATTCACCCGCAGTCAGAAGTGCAGAGCATCGACACTGTTTCTCATGACAGCTGCCAGTTTGCACCTTCTGAAGAAGGCATCTGCTGAGTCCAGCGATATGCAGCTGTGAAGGAAGCACAGGGGACCCTTGGATACTGCAAGAAAAGGGTCTACAAACAAGCTGCCTCAGTCCCATATGCACAAATTTTCCGAGCTGCAAAGTGCCAGAACTGCTACTGAAATCTGTATTATATTCTGTCAGTGTTGATGTAACAATTTCAAGTCTGTTCAAGAAGACAAATTGGAATATTGTGCAGTGGCTTTTCTTTTTAAAATAAGCTTGGCATACTTAAGTTATTTACAAAATAGGAATTCTTTGTCCTTGGCTCCTCAGTACCTTCTGATACTTGTGATCTGTATTAGAAGTGGCTAAGCTGAGCAGTACAACTTGCAATAAAATCTTTTCCTTTGTAAGCTCTTTCTTCCTTCACAAAGTGGAGCCAGAATTCCTTTGAGTCAGTGGTGTTGTCCTGATTAACTGAGTTGTGTGCTCTTTTTGAATTGCATCTTGGTGTGTGTAGCCCATCGGAACCATGGTGAGCTTGAACAAATCTGTTTTATGTTGTGTGCTTCTATGTTGCTATCAAAACGTACTGTACTTAGGAAAAGAATACTACCAGGCTCTACTGCTGGATTAAATGAATTGTTGCTGTTTCAGAGCAGCTTAGAAAACAGCCAGGAGGTCTCAGTTTTCCATGCATCTGCAGAAAACTTGTGGATACTCTGATGTGCGGACAGCAGATTGTTGTTACAAAGCTTGTCGCTTAAACTTGGTGCTGACTGCCAAAGCGCCTTACCCTGGTTCTGTCTTACAGAATGGAGCAGTAATGATGCTGTCTTTCTTTTGACTTTGATTCCACTCACTATAGAAAATCCAAAGTTTTATATTGTATTTGACATTGCTGTGAGAAAAGAATGACAGTAATCATGTAGTGGCATAATTTAAAAATTAGTTAATCTACAGATCAGGTGTCTCAGGCAATTCTTTCTGAACAGCATTAAAGCAAAGGAGGTGTTGACATTCATATTGCTCTAGCAAGTGCTTTGAGAAGGCACTGGAAATGAGTGGTGAGTGTTGGAGCTGGCTGAGTTGTTTGCCAGCCGCTGTTTACAGGAGTGGAGTAACTGGCTGTGCCCTGTCTTATCTGCTGAGGAGGGGTGGCAGGTTGGAGAGATGCAGGTGCTAACACATGGACACAGCCTAAGAACATCACAGAGGATCTGCCAGGTGGCTTCCTCAGCCACAGAGGTCGAGCCTCGAGGAATCAAGGGTGCAGATGAGAATGTTGTTTCTTCTTTCACTCCGTTGCTGATTGCTGATTTTTTTTTCTCCATAACATTTGTTAAGTTGTATCACTTAAACAGCGTTTTATATCCTGTTGAAATTTAGTAGATGTAAGGCATGTAAGCACTCCACAAATTAATTTCTTACAACTACTGGAAGCATATTGCCATATAATTTTAACAACTTGGCAACAGGAGCACCATTTAATTTCCCACAACTCTTTTTTTCTTTCCTTATTATTACAGAAATGTCAGTTGAACAAGTGAATCTGGATGGCTGCTCAGGATTCGTAAGAGGAGTTGGCATCACGTTTATATGAGTAGAGATGGAGAACGAGCAGGCACAGTGCGAATAACTGGGTGGGGCCTTATGTTGTAATAGATGCTCGTAACAAAGTTTCTGAACAAATTGTTATGAATCAAATTATGGAATCCTGTTAGAGGATGGGGAACTGAAGCATCTATTCCCATTTTAAACTACCTTCTGAGGAAAGTGCTGGAGTCTGCCACCACTAAATGCAGCCTAGTTGCCTTTGGTGTGAGCTAAGAACAGTGTTTGTCAGGAAGGAAGAAGATTGGTTATAGTGGTGTTCTCACCAGGGTTTTGTCATTACCAAGACTGCAGCAAACTGTCTGCTTCAGGGGAGTCAAGCCTTCTGTAGAGACTTAACAGTGGCTACTGCTCTCAACAGTAACTTCTTTTCTTCTTCCATAGTTTGATGGCACTTTACGTCCAAGTGAAAGATTTGTAAAATTTTGTGTAACCTGTCTGTCTAAGTTTTTTGAGGTGATCAGTGTTAAAAGATACTCTTATGTATAAATGCCTCGTTCTCTTAGAAGCCCTGCTAAGATGCTGCTGGCTTTACTTCTGTACTATGAGCTCTGCAGGTTTCTTGCACATGCACGAGCGGAGGTTTGGGGGTTTGCACTTTTTCGGATGTCCTAGTGTAAAGAGGTGAAGGCTACATGAGAGAATGACCAGTTCTAACCTCCTTTGTGCCACAGGCCATCAGGATTGTACCTGCATCTGCCTTTTTTCTGCATAAAGGCTCTTCTTGCTTCTGTGAAACTGCTGCATTATATGCGGCAGTAGCATCTTGGGCATTTTGGCCCTAACTACATACACAACGTGGAGGTGCAGCTAGAAAATCAAAGCTCCTTTGAATTGCTTCCTAAGAAGCAGTACACAATTGTGATTGACAGATGTCTCGTCAGAAGTGGCAGCTTACAGGCAGCAGAATGACACTCGAGATGTGTCAGATGGGTGTCAAGAAAGCAGTTTCTAGATTAATTCAATCTGTTCCTTAATTTTTATACTTTTATACATAGCTCTGAGTTTTTGCGAAGCACAGTTACTTGGTGTCTTCATGTGTCCTGTTGCTGGTGGAAAGGAAAGAATGATCGTGCATGAAGGTCCTCAGAAATGCAGTTGCAATGTCAGTTGCTGGAGTTTTCCTGAATTATTACAGTATTTTGTTGGCTAAGTTAATTTCATTCCTGGGAAGGAGGCTCTTTTGTGAGGATTTCAGTAAATCAGGAGTACTTATTAAATGTAGGAAGTGATCCTACTCCCACTGAATTAGATTAGAGCAGATTTGAAGCTCTAGTGTATTTTGCAAATGATATTACAGGATTTTTATGCATCTGAAAGCAAGGATGATGGTGATGTTATACAGCAAATGTAATTTCCAGAGAAAGGAACCTGACACTGGTTTCTGAACAACTCATGAGCTATTCTTATTATCCTGAGTAGATGTGTGCTTTTAAATTTGTTGAATGTGTCTAAATGAACATTAACATCGAAAGACTGCATAAACATCAGTGATTGTATCTTAACTTTTTGTAGGACAAGGAGAGTCTATAGTGGTTTCCTTGCTTTAAACTAAATTCTTTGACAATCACAAGGCTATTTTATCTCTTCTTTGTGACTTCTTTTTATTTTAAATAATGTAAAATCTACTTGTTATCCAAGAGTACTTAAAACTAACTTTGTAGTGGCTTATTTTTATTACCTCAACTGTAATGTAGCTGTTTAATGTAACCACATAGGATTTCATACTTTCATAAAATGAATTGGTAGATTTGCAAAATAAATTTTAATAAAAGCTTTGTTTTGTTAGGGTTTTCTTTTTTATCTGTAAGGGTTGATGAGTAGCTGTCTATCCAGTTCTGGATATCTAATTAAATAGCATCTATATTCAACTAAGAATGTTGTTAGCCAGCCTGACAAAGGTTGCTGGGATGTTCAATCATCTGGTAGAACATTCCTGCTATGACATCCTTGGGTCTGTCATTTTTTTATGCCTCAAAGTTCCCAGCAGAATCCATAATAATTGCTACCAGCTGCATAAACAAATGATTACAGGCCTGAAATGGTTTCAGGAAGGCCCATGCGTTCTCCTTGATTTCACTTCTGCAAGCTGAGAGGGTGATTGTGAAGTGCAGTGACCTTCAGCCGCAAGCCTCTATTTTCTGTTCTTGCCTGTTTCACAGTGTTGTGTTGTTCTGTATTGTAACCACCGCTTGTTTGTTTATCTTGCTGAAGATGCAGTATATTTGGACACAACTTACCTCCTAAAGGGCAACACAAGCGCAGAGTATCAGCCTTCATGTGACCAAGTCTGTGTTGCTGCTTTTCCAATGAGTTGCTGAGATGGCATAATGGAATTTCCACTCCTGTGCCAAGGGAAGCACGTGGACTGCTCTCACTCTGTATCCCTAGAGCTGGAAGAGACATAGGTCCAACTTTACCCATGCTTTGTTACCACTAGTTTATTAAATTACACAGAGAGGAAATACAGTCCCCTGGAGTACTGTGGTAAGGATGGGAGGAAAGGGGCCGCCCCACCTCATTTTGGTGCCCAGGCTTGGGTTCCCGATCCCTTTGCAATCAATTCAAAGTATTGAACTATACCAGGGGATGATCCCAAGCCCCTAATCAAGTTGCTAATCTGTCAGCACTGGTTACACTGGGAAGCTTTATTTCCCATGTGCCTGATGTTGCATTATAATGGATGTGTTCTGCGTGGGCGTGTTCTTTGTGGGCACGTCCTGCAGCTCTGGGTGCCAACCTGGAACACAGAGTAGAAGTGCCCCTAGCTAAGTTTAAACTGTGATTGCCCCCACCCCAAACACCAAAAATCCATCTTGCTGAGAAACCCTCTGTGATCCAGTCAATGGGGCTGTGCCAGTGCAAATGAGAGCAGACTTCATCCACGCTGTTTATAAAGAATAGTTTCTGGTTGCCAGTTTCTGCGTGAGGCAGATAATAGAATTAAAGCCAAATCTTGTGGATTTTCCCATGAGAATCAGCTTCTTAAAAGAAGAATTATCGGACCCATACTCCTCAGGCTAGGTCAATGTTCAGTCAGCATCTACTTTCTATCTACGTGTTACATGAATGGTAACAGTTCAGTTTCCTAAAACTCCCATAACCTGACTCTTCATGATCCTATCCAGAGGAACAAATTAATCTGCATGAATTTAAAGCACTTTTCCAGTTGGATAAAACCAGATCATTTGAAAGGGAGCTACATTAAGGATGATTGGACTCCTTAAAAAGTATATTTTCTCATAATGTTGCGGCACGCTTGTCTTCTGAGTCAAGTCTGCTGCAGGAGATCGACACCACTGTGTCATTCAAGTCAGGTGTTACAGCTTTATCGACTTCCATTCAGCCAGGTCATTTCACACCAGCTGGGTCTCTCTCCTCTTCAAATTTTTTTATTGTATAGCAGCTCATTCAGATGTCTCCAAATGCTGCCAGCTTTTTTGCATGTGTAAGGGAGAATTGCACCATCACTCCACAAAAAAATTGTTTTGCTAGATGTCCAAATATCCAAAAAGCCAGAAAGTTGTGCTTTATCCCTGGTAAGACAGTGCCTATTCTTTGGTCACGCCTGGCTGCCAATGATCATAATAATACTGAGAAATTAGACCTTTCATTTTCATTAGGCTAATTAATTGTTTGCACAGTGCCCTGAATATGGAATCATTTTCCTTTGGAAAGAATAAAAGGATTAGAATGGCTTCATCCCAAGATGCTCAGAATGTGTTTTATTTATTTTATGGGAGAAAAACTCTCTCGTGCCCCAAGTGCAGACCGTATACTTGAGTGCTAATGCCTGCGTTGGGCCGTTTACATTAGCAGAGATGCACACAGATTATACATATGTCCATCCATCTGCCTCCATGCTCCATATGGTAACTGGGGTTTCTGCTGCATGTCAATGAGTCCGCAAAGAGGCTGGAGTCATCGTGTGTGCGCTGCCGGGTTTGTGTGTCAGACGTAGTTAGATGCTGGAAAAGGGATGAACTCATCCCCTCAGAGATCAGCTGTCCACGGCACAGACGTGCAGCACGGTATTGTGATAGCGCTTGGAGGGCAGAGCGCTGAGCTGGATAAATGTACTGAAGACTGTCTCAAGAGGTTTATTCTTTAAATCAAAGGCAAATGAAACCTGGGCTAGGATTTCATGAAGAAGGATACCCAGTGGATAAGATACTGCAGAGGCTATTGCTCGCTCTGACGTTCTTTTATGTTTGTCCTATTCAGAGCCTCTTGGTGCTACACTATCATTTAAAATATATTTCCTATTAAATCATTCCAAGTGTAATACAAGCTTGCAGAAAGCCATTTCAGTGGAAAGTCAGGGGATGTATTCAGTCTTAAATTTAAGGGAGAGGCTGCCATGACACAAACTCGCAGTAAAGCAGTTGGAGATAGCTAGCTGGAGTTCCTTTTACCTTTCCTGCTCTCTGTCTCTGGCCTGTTGTGGGCCATCTGCAAGAAAGGAAAGTGAAAATAGTGTCCTGTGCTGCTTCCCCCTCCTTTAAAGAACAGGGGACTGAGAACAGCCATGGGTTAGAAGGGAGCAGGAGAGGCCACCCAGGTCATGTTCTCAGCCACAACTGTCCATGCCATCTTAGAAACAGCCACTGGCAGAGATGTTTCATCTCCCAAGCAACCTGTTACCCTGCTTAACTATCCTGACTACTGGAAAGATTTTCCTAATATCTGCCCCCAAGCATCTCTGAATTCATCGCCAATCTTCTCCGATCCATGTCTACTGCTCCGACAGCTGCAACCTGAATCAGGGCCACTCCGAACACACAGGAAAGGAATTGGATGGTGACATAAAGCAGGACCATTGGCTTTATGTGCCTGCTGGGTTTGATGAGGTCATGCTGTGTTCCGGCTAAGCCTGCAGAATTTAATTGAAAGTCAGGTTTATTTTGTTTGTTTAATACTTGGATGTCTGACTGTTGCTTCTTGAGCTTTAGACCTTCCTGCTGTCTAACTGTGCTGGGTCATGCAAGTGTCCCTGACATCAATGTCCCTGCCCCCATTCATGTCCAATGAGTAAATCCAGTATTTTTGGTGCAGTGTTCTTGTGATAGCTTTGTATGCACACGTGGTAGGGGAGTGAAAGCAGCCACTGCAAAGAACACAAGCATCTCTCACCATTATCTCTCACCCTGTTCAATGTCTTCATCAATGACCTGGATGAAGGCATCGAATGCACCCTTAGCAAGTTTGCGGATGACACTAAGCTGGGTGGAAGTGTCGATCTGCTGGAGGGTCGGGAGGCTCTGCAAAGGGATCTGAACAGGCTGGACCGCTGGGCTGAGTCCAATGGCATGAGGTTTAACAAGGCCAAATGCCGGGTCCTGCACTTGGGGCACAACAACCCTGTGCAGTGCTACAGACTGGGAGAAGTCTGTCTAGAAAGCTGCCTGGAGGAGAGGGACCTGGGGGTGTTGGTTGACAGCCGACTGAATATGAGCCAGCAGTGTGCCCAGGTGGCCAAGAAGGCCAATGGCATCTTGGCTTGTATCAGAAACGGCGTGACCAGCAGGTCCAGGGAGGTTATCCTCCCTCTGTACTCGGCACTGGTGAGACCGCTCCTCGAATCCTGTGTTCAGTTCTGGGCCCCTCACCACAAGAAGGATGTTGAGGCTCTGGAGAGAGTACAGAGAAGAGCAACAAAGCTGGTGAAAGGGCTGGAGAACAGGCCTTATGAGGAGCGGCTGAGAGAGCTGGGGTTGTTTAGCCTGGAGAAGAGGAGGCTGAGGGGTGACCTCATTGCTCTCTACAACTACCTGAAAGGACGTTGTAGAGAGGAGGGTGCTGGCCTCTTCTCCCAAGTGACAGGGGACAGGACAAGAGGGAATGGCCTCAAGCTCCGACAGGGGAGGTTTAGGCTAGACGTTAGGAAAAAATTCTTTACAGAAAGGGTCATTGGGCACTGGAACAGGCTGCCCAGGGAGGTGGTTGAGTCACCTTCCCTGGAGGTGTTTAAGGCACGGGTGGACGAGGTGCTGAGGGATATGGTTTAGTGTTTGGTAGGAACGGTTGGACTCGGTGATCCGGTGGGTCTCTTCCAACCTGGTTATTCTGTGATTCTGTGATTATCTTCAGAGCTTTTCAACATTTCACTCACTTTCCTTCCTTGGTGCCTTCTCATCACTTTCCTTCATGGTCAGTATTCTGAGTATCTTGTCTGGCCAAAGGAAGAATCCCAGGGTTTCATTTTCCTTTCTCCTTAATTATTCTTTTGTGAGATTTTCTCAAGCTTAACTCTCCTAAATAATGACTAGGAAAGAAGACAATGGACCAGAACAGACATGAAGGAGTTTGGACAACTGTCCTAAATTAGAGGACGAGTTTGCTTTGGATATCCTATATGCATCACACTCTGTTATAGAGAGTTGGCTTGAACGGCAAATCTCTTGCAGCAGAGTGTCACTTCACTTCCATACATTTCTTGAAATGCTTTATTAATTTGATGACCTCGTGGGCTTTCAGAAAAAGCCATTTATCAGTGTTTTGAGGAAAGAAAACTCCTCTGAGCTAAAGGGACTGTTTTGTTGCTCAGATTTATTGCTTGGCTGACTTAATTCACCATTCAAACATGATGATTTTTAGCTGCTGGGCAATGGCCCTTTCAATGTTGGAACTAATTAACTGCTAGAACTCTTCTTAGTAAGGTTGTTTTCTTACTGTTTTGGTTTTCTTTTGGTTTGTTTTTTTTTTTAATCCACAGAAATAAAGCAAACATGATCCTTGAAACACAGGTTGCATGGATACGGTATCAGCGCAGACACAGCACCATGTTGAATGAGTTTGTGTTACAAAGGAAGTAAGGCTGCCGCCTGTCCCTGCTGCCAACGCAACACTATACAAAGGTAAGATGAGAAAAGAGACAACATCTAAGACACGAGAAAGGAGGGACACCAGAATCATGACAAAGTGAGAGCTCAGAGAACAACAAGAGAGGTCTCTGATACACAGCTAGGGATCCACAGCCAGAAGAGAGCTGAGCTGTGGACCTTGCTGGCAGGTCAAGGTCCGTGGCTGTGCAGCTGGGAAGTCCTTGCTCCTCTCTCCCCTTCCTTCATCCCTCCCTGTTGCAGCTTGTACTTCTGAAAGAACCTTGTACTTTATAGCTCGGATAAATCATAGGGACTGCAGTGCCTGCTGTCAGGACCTTGTCAAAACTATGCATTGGAGGAGAAGGAAGGGAAAAGGGGGTTGCTGGATGTCAGGACGTATCCGGTTGCAGAAAGTTTAGTTACTGGTTGTTATCTCATCAGGGTATTCTACTCATGAAAATATTTTCTGGGAGAAGTTTATACCCCTGCAATATTTCATGATGATGTCTAAAGAAGGCATAAATAGGTCTAGAAGCTCAAGTGCAAATAAATTCAGTGTCTGTTGTACTCCTCCCTATGGTGTTTTCTTAAAGCACTGCTGCCCGGCTCCTTGCTCTGAGTCCATAGGTGCGAATGAAATATAAATCACAGCTGTTAACCGAAAGCAGGGAATCCCTCGCTGGCTCCAGCCAGCTCTACATTTATCTCTGTTCCTGACAGTTTGATTACCTTTATCATCATCTTTAAACGCAGAGCGGCAAATACCATTAGTGGTCATAAAGAACGGCAATTCTTCCTGACATACCTCAACCACGGCAACACCCTCAACTGGCAGCAAGGAGGACAGGCCAGACGTCTTTCTCTGGGAGTCAGGGATGGGAATCAGTTCAGCTCCATCTGATTGTCTCCTTCCCTGCATTTCATTTCAGATGTCTCCAGGATTTCCAGCCTTCTTCTGAAGCTTTATGATCTAGTTGCTTATCCCTGGAGCACAGGAGTATAGAGGAGCATCCCTGGGTTTGTGATCAAGGAAATCTTTTGTCATTCAACTTGCTCTGAACAAAGGAGAATATGCAGAACATCAGCTGCATCTGGGAGAAGAGACTTCTTCTTCCCATGGGTGCTGGGGGAGTTCAACTGGCCTTAGCCAACAAGAGGAGAGCTCTGAAAGGATTGTGAGCTTTCCCCTCTACTATCTGTCTAGGAGAAGTAAGAGGACAGTTGGTAAAAAATTGTCATGGAGGGGAGTTGAGTATAGAAAACAGAATTTGGTGGGTGAGAGAGTCCAAAATAGCATCTTGCAATATATTGTACAGGTGCCCTACCTCTTAGGTCCCATGTCAGAGCATGTTCCATCATCCCTTGGCCTGGCAAGGTGACCTTAGAGGCAGAATGGGACACAGTCAGGTTGCGAGGGGGACAGTTCTGAGGGCCAAGCATGGTCCTGAAGATGTATCAGGCATGGGGTCAGCAGAGCAGACCAATTGGGCATTTCGCTGTGCACCAGAAGCCACCTCTAGGAAGGAGCACACCTCTGCCCCACGTGTCTTATCCCTCAGCAGCCATCCTTGCTGATCTCTCCTTGCCCGCGAACACCCATGCTTTGCTTCCCATCAAACCGTCCTCGAAGGGACGCAGCAAAACACAGGGTGTGTCTTCGCCACCACTCATTTCTTGGCAGCCCAAGGCTTTCAGTTTGTTTAGCTGAAAGGGAGCCTGGGTCGAGGTTATTTACCAGCCAGGCTGAATCTAAAGAGCAAGAACACGCAGGTGAGCTCAGAGCCAAGATCAGCACCAACCCGGGGAGCGGGACAGCACAGCCGGGGATGGGGGATGCTGGTGATGGGTGGGAAGGGGAGCCGTGGGGTCCCTCCAGTGCAGCCCCAGCCGGTTGTGGGGTGTCGGGGCGCATCACAGCCGGGCCCCAGGGCAGAGTCGGCAAGGAGCTCGGTGCCGGGAGCCTGGAGAAGCCCCGAGGCGCCTCCGGTACCACTAGAGGCAGCTCGTGGTTTGAGCTTGGAGAGAGCAGCCAGGCGCTGGCAGGCACCGAGCTGCGCTGCAGGCAGGAGGGATGGAGCTGCTCCTGCCTGCCCAGAGCTACAGCCCTTCCACTGCTGCTGAACCACAGCCTTTTCCTTGCCACAACCCACCCAGGGTCCGACAGCCCTTTCAGCGGTGCCTTTTCTCCGTGGTGGCACATACGGTGTGTCAAAGCCTGAGTGGGCGAGGGGGTCCCAGCGTCGTGGTTGTAGGGGATGTGGGAGGCTCAGAGGGGCAAAACCTGCACCTGACAGCAATGATGCCCACCTAAGAGCAAGGTGCTGCCCCCCCTCCCCTTTCTGGCAGCCGGCCACCGCCCCAGAGATAGCAATACCCCATCACTAGCATCCTGCTGCAGGAGGGCAGGAGATAAAAGCCGATGAAAGGATTTAGTTTGTCTTTCTTTTCTTTGTAGATTAATAGCTCCAGCTCTGACTGAAGGATTTAGCGATTACAGTGACTTAATTGCACGGGGTAAACATTTCCTAGTAATTATTTATGTGTCCAGCTTGGCTCGATGGGTGTTTCCATTTGCACCATAAACGGTGGGGACAGCCCTTGTGTGGCACGCTGCCCTGGCACTCAGGGACACAGACGGCCCAGGGACAGGGAGTCGTAGGCTGGGTGGCACACACGGCTGCACCTGCGCTCCAGCCAGACCTTTGGGACAAGCCCTTCCTGATGGGAGCTGCCTGCACTTGTGCTCCTGCCCGCCACGTGCCTTGGGGAGACCTGGAGAGGCCAGATCTGCTCACCCATCCTTCCCTTGGTGCAGGCAGCTTGGATGGAACAAGCAGCCAAGCAAGTCTTTGGTGGCCAAGGAGGTCCTCGGCAGCCACCCACCCCTCTTTGTTACAGTGGGGCTCAGCCTGGGTGATTTCCAGCATTGCTCTTTTCATTTCAGTGCAGCAGGAGAGGAGGCTTACAGTCGCCTTAAAGGAATAAACGATGCATAAAAATATTTGATCAATTAAGCCGAACGATTTGGCAAGTGCAGGCTCCCGCTGTACCCATCCTCCTCACAATTGCCTCATTATCCAGCCCTAAATCAAGCTGTCACAGCTTTTTTTTTGGCTTGGAGAGGAGAGGGCGGAAAGGAAGAAGGGAGGGGTGAGCTGCTTTCCAGCATTCACCTCCAAAACAGAAAACCCTCTCCCTGAGTGGGGAGCGGAGCAGTGAGTCACAGAGAGCATCTCCCCACACACTTGCCCCCACCCTCCCCTCATCCCTCGCTCGCGATCTGCCTGCACTGGCTGCTCCTCATTAATCTGATCATGGAGCAGGGAGTGGAGAAGTAATCACAGCAGCCAGAGCAAGGGCGGTGTCAGCCAGACATGGGTGGTGCAGAGGCTGCAGGGCTCCGTGCTGGCCCTGTCTGGGACCAGAGGTATCTTCTCAGTGCCAGCCCCAAAGTCACTGGCCCAGTTGCTCACTGCTGTCCGGGAAGTATCTTGGGAAGGAGATACTTGTCTTATTGGTGGGAGGGTCTGAGAATATCCCAGGGAGGGTTTCTCCACTCTCCTTGGGTGCTAAAATGAACAGGGGTTGGATCCTGCTTGCTTCTGTGTGTGAGCCCCAGACACCAGACATGGAGTCTTTCACTGTTCATTAGTCAAGAGAGAAGCAAAATCTGTCTCACTGAGAGCCTCAGTGTTTCACAGGCCCTGGAGGAATTGCCTGAGCATCTGTTTTTTGCATCCTCAGGACAACAGAGCATCCCTTGCCCTGCATACAGGGAATCCCCTTGCCAGTTGGGAGGGTTCACCCTCCCTTGGGAAGGGTGTCCCTCACCCTTGGTCCTCACTTGGCTATGCCCTGGATGCTGTGCCAGACCTGTCTGACTCCCCAAAGACCAAGTCTGCTAAATGAATTTGGAGTCAGACCCATCAATTTGCTCTGCTGGGAGAGCAAACCAGCTGCAAACTCATCTGTTCAATGGAGCAGAGCCAGGCAGTCAGAGCATCCCCTGCTATATTGGACACCTCCACAGCATAGACAGCCTAAACCAGACCCTTCCACCCAAGAAAACCTTCAGCCCAGGAAGAAAAAAAGAGAGGATCATGATATAAAGACAGACCCTAGCATGCAAAATTGCTCTGGCTGGAGTTAACCGAAAAAATGTGTGGTTTTCTCCTGCTGGCACCACCCTAGAAGCAGGGCAGGGTGGGGATGCTGGCTCTGCGGAGCAGGCTGGGATCTCACCAGTCCCCGGGACCTGCCATGATGCTGGGGTCTCCAGTAGACTAGCTTGGCACTGTCTTGCTGATGCTGAAGCAACAGCTTGTATGGGTGGCATGTTCAATCTGCGCTGTTTAGTTTCCGTTCCTTTTTAATGCTGTCAAAACATGAGATGCTCCCGCTGCTTTCATAGACTTGCTAACTGGCTGCAAAGAGCAGATTTATGTTCAAATGGCAGCTACTTTTGATCTTTGGTCTTGCCTTTAACATCCAATTTCTACAAGGGTTCCCCACCCCTACCCTGCCTACGGCTTGCAAAGCTGTGAAGCAACACAAGCAGAAATGTGAATTGCAGCCCTCCTTGGAGAGCCAAGAGCAGGGCACAACCCTGCAAGGATCCCACAATCCCAGGATTCTGCTCCTGTGCTGGTCTCCCTGGGTTCCCCCAGCCTCTGGGAGCTCTGGAAATGAAGGATTGGAGAGCCCATGCCAACCCAAGACCCTCTGTGGGGTCCATCTCTTAGGCTGAACTTCCAGCAGATGCTGTAGTGTCTCCAGCCTTCCCACACCATCCTCGTAGCTCTCCCTTTTCCCTACTCCAGCAGTTGTTTCTTCCCCCAGGCAGCCCTCTTTGATCTCATAGGTGTAGGATAACACTGTGTGCTGTGTGCTGAGTGAAGCACCTCCATGAGTCACAGCAGTAACTGTGCTCTCTGTCTGTCCTCCACCCACACCGCAGCTCAGCCACCTCTGCAATTCTCTCTTTTTTTTTTTCAGCCTGTTTTCCAACTCTGATGAAGCTGGTAACAGTCTGAGCTGCAGAGCAGGGCTGGAGCCTTCCCAGTGGTGCAGGAAGTCTGGCAGGCTCTGGGTTTCCTTGGATAAGGCCAAATGGGAGCTCCTGAAAAAACTAAATCCAGCAGCAGCAAGGGAAGGGCTGGCAGACTGGGACATCTCCAGACTCAAACTGTGATCTCCTCCAAGGAGAATGGGGAAACCACATTACAAGCTTGACTCAGGCCCAGGCGCTCGGCAGAAATGATGCAAGGAGGAGAGAGGGAGCTGGGCAAAACCCCTTGACCCTTCTCTGGTCACCCCTGAGCCTGCACTAGTGAAAGCCCTGGTGATGTCCATGTGTGCAATGCCAGGAGGACAAGCCCATGAGGATGGCACCTGCACTAACACACAGCCAGCTGTGAAGCACTTGCCAAGACCATGTTGCTCAGGAAAACAGTCTGAGGCTTCCAAGGAGCTTCTTGCTGGAGCAGAAAATGTTCATATCCAGCACATCCTTCACTAAGCAAGTGTGTTTCAGGTCCTGCTAAGCTGTAAATAGGCTGGCCAAGAGACCTCAATGGGTACAGATTGGCTCAGCTTCATTAGACATCACTAACAAGACAAAATTATTTTCATTATCTCAAGAAATCTGGACTTTGGAATCAAAGATGAGCTTTGAGGCACAAAAAGCACTGAACATATCCTTACATCTCCTCTTGCAAATACACTGACCATCATGGCCATAAACCCAACCTGCTGCTGGGCCAAAGGCATGGCTGGAGGCAGCTATAGCCAAATCCAGAGCTGGAGGCTGCTGAGCATGGGAGAGGAGAAGCTGGACTTGCAAGAAAAATCATAGCAAAAGCACGCTCAGTGGGAGTAATTGGAGCAGCAACTTGGGGTTTCTACATTACTTGGTAATTTCAGATCACAGTTGGAAATATCCAGGAGAAGCATATTGTAAATCACACTGTTTGTAGGTTTTCCCTTTTCCTCTGCTGCATCACACTGGACAATCGCAGCTGGTGTTTTAAAACACCATGACATATTGTACAGGCCCCAGCAAATTCATGTCCAGCTGAAGAAAACTCCACTCCAGCTTGCATCTTGCCTTCAAAAAGGTCACCAAACCCAACAGCTGCATTTTGCTGAATGTGGTTTGCACCTTTTCCACAGCTTATTTGGCTGCTTTGACATCTTTCACATGAGTGTTGATTCAGCTTTGTTCCCTTGCCAACTTTGTACCCCTTGAACACACCTGCAGCCTGTGGATTTCTGATAGGAAACATGGATTGGAAACAGCTGGGAAAGAGACAAAAAGGGATTTTTTTGCATGGTTCTCCAATAAAAAGAGAAAAGATGGGGACTTTGCTGAAAGTTACCATGCTGTACCTAGCGTTAGAAGATCCTTGGGGCCAGAAGATCTCTGCTGCTGTGTTCCTCCATGACCATGTGAAAACACGGTGAGTGCTGTGGCAGAGAGACCACGTAGCACTTTTTGCCACAGCATTTTCTTCAAAACCACATTCTCTGTTTGTGCTCTGTCTCAGCAGCACAGCAGTAAATTGTCACTCTCCTCTCCCTGTGCTGCCCTGGCTGCCTTCGCACCCCTCCCTGTACCCAAGGGCTGCCCTGGTTCACCCACAGGGCTCAGAGCAAGCATCGTGCCATCAGCTGGGAGCAGCAGCATCTTTGTGCCGTGGCCCAGGACATGCTGGGGTCCTGGATGTGGCCCCTTGATTACCCTGGAGCTGTGATAATGGCTTTCTAGTTTAATTACATGAAAGCCTAAACACGCTGCAGGGACAGGGTAATTCTGCACAGCACAGAGAAAGGACAGTTCATCGCCCAGCAGCTTATTTTTTTGCATAATAAAGGTAAAGTGACACTGGGGACGTGTGTCTTTTACAGTCTGACATCAGCCATCTGCAGGTCCAGAGAGCCGAGCCGCGAGCAGGAGGGGTGAGAGAGGGAAGGCAGGCAAAATAAACAGATAAATCCCTGAAACATATGGCTTGTGCTCGGTATCTTTCCGCATGAGGCACCCCACTTAATAAAAGTTTAGAATGGAAAAGCCAAATAAAATTGATAATCTGCCCAGGGAGGGTGATTCAGATGAAGTAAGCGCATTACAAGAGGGTGACTGATTTACAGTTTTCTTCTATTTGCAGTTTTATGACTATTACAGTTATTCTTGTGAATATAATTCATTACTGTGCTATTATTCCCAGAAGTGAAAATCAAAGGTTTATCAGCCAACACCGGCAAGCATGAAATACTGCCCCAACACGCAGCTCTACACTAGACTCAAAGCCTCAAGCTAACTCAGGAGGCAGAAGCCAAATGCTCGCCTGTCCCCATCCTCAGGTCCTCTCCTGGGATGCAGGCAAGGGCAGGCAGCTCAAAGCCAGCAGCCTCTCCCAGCTGGAGAAGGAAGAGGTGATGAGCCATACAAGCATCTGCACAAGGGTCTGATCCTCCAAAAGAAGGTGGACACAGGAGTGGGAAAGTGAACGTGATTTGGTTAACTAGAAAAAAGGTGTGTGTGCTGGCAGGCACAGGTAGGGGTGAAATATAGGAGTTGGGTACCAAGGAGGGGTCAGGCATGTTGCCTCAAGTGGAGCCATAGCATGCTCCCAGGAATATCGCTGCCCTGTGAGGTGCCACTGGGGGTGGGTGATGGGCTCAAAAGCAAGAGACCATGACCTGGAACCAGAAAGAATGAGTTCAGGGGAGGGGGGAGATTTTGACTAAGAGCTATAGCTGGCAGAAATGGACTAAACCAGGGTTTTATCCATCCTAAAAAAACAATTAAAAGAGGACTGAAATGCTCAGTGGATACAGGATCCTATAGCTCATGTTTAACACAAAAGTTGTCATTCTTCAGGTGAGGTTTCTCCCGTGGCAGCTGAAGCGCAGAGCCAGCCAGCCACTGGTGCAGCTGGTGCAGCCTGATGGCACAGCCCTCCCTGGCCACATCCTGTGGGCTTTCAGGCTCTGCCACTCCGACACACCAGCCTCATCTGTGAAAAACAAGACAAATCTTTTCCAGACTCCCTGTGCTCCGGTTTTCAACAAGTTTTTGTCTGAAGAGCCACCCTTTGCTTTCCCCTCTTTGACTCCATGATGGATCCTCCTCCCAAAGGCTTCTTTGTGGCACTCCAGATACTCCTGCCATACTGCTCCAATGCTGATAGGTAGCAGCTCGTGATTAAAAACCCTCCAGAAGCTAACGGTAAAGAGGTCTCTGCACAACAAGAAGACCCTGCAATATCCCGCTGTGAGGGAGGAGGGGAGATGGAACCCAAGATCAGCACATCTGAGCCAGACCATGGGCCCCTTCATCCCAGCATCCTGGCACTGGTCCTGGCCAACAGAAGATGCGATGGAGAGAACAGAAGGGATCAGGCTGACTTGAGAGAAACATCCCTGGCGTTCACCCATCTGGGTCCCAGTGCTTGTCTTGGTGCTTAATAGCTCTTGATGGATTTTTTTTCTTCCTAGAATTTGTCTAATCACTTTCTGAAGCCTTGCAAGGTTTTGGCATTGGCGTTAGCAGTATCTTCTGGTAATAAGTCTCCAGCTGAAGGGCACACTGTGGGAGGATGTTTGTGTGCTTTCAAATCTCCGCCAGGGGAGATTTAGGCTGGACATAAGGAAAAAATTCTTCACAGAAAGGGTCATTGGGCACTGGAACAGGCTGCCCAGGGAGGTGGTTGAGTCACCTTCCCTGGAGGTGTTTAAGGCACGGGTGGACGAGGTGCTGAGGGACATGGTTTAGTGTTTGATAGGAATGGTTAGACTCGATGATCCGGTGGGTCTCTTCCAACCTGGTTATTCTATGATTCTATGATTCTAAAGCCTTAGTCTGTGGTTCTGGGATCTAAGTCATAAATGAGGGTGGAAAACACAAGCACAGAGGCAAAGAGTTAGCTCCTCATCACTACCAATGCCACAGCAGGAGCAGAGTCTCTGAAATCTCAATTGCTTAAAAGGAAATAAATCTATCTCCAGCTGTGTTATCAGAATCTGCCCTCAGCTCTCTGCTCTAGCCAGGACCTTAAAAATGGCACATCCCAGAGCAGCTGAAAACAGGCTGCCAGGATGAGCCACAATTGCTGTTTAACAGCTTTAGACCAGGAAAAAAAATAACAAAACCCACACTTAAACAAATGTGCCCATTGCACTGGAGGGAGCTGAGCCTCTGCCCGCGTTCGAAGTGAAGCACACATCAAATGCTTTGTTGAAAAGAGGCATTTTGGTGAAGCCAGGAGCTGTGACAAAGAGATATGAACAAACTAGCAAAGGCTCAGCCTAATGACAGCCCCTCAAACCGCCAGCTTAAGGCCACTGGTGCCGGTCCCACCGCTATAGCCAAGGCACAGGCAGGGGCTGGCCTCGGCTTCCCCAGCACCGCCAGCACAGCAGCTTCCATGGCTCCAACTGGACATGTGCAAAATAAATCCTATTAAGCTGCGAACAGCATGAAGTAAAGGCAAATCAGCTGCAGCAATAACCCATGCACTTTCCCTGCCAGAGGCTGGGGATGGGGTGCAGTGGGGCCCTGAAAGTGCCCGGTGAGGACACAGCTCCAGACTGAGCTAATGGCACATGTGTGGCTGAGAGGCTTTAGCATCACAGTTAATTGTGATGAGCAATAAAATTCCAGCTGGGGATGAAGGTCCCAGCGCCTGCCAATTAGTCCTGGCATCCTGAAGACAGACTGTAATGGGATTATTGAACCAGTCCTATTATGCACTAAAGTGTTCAGGGAACCTCGCCACTGAGCCGCTGATGAGAGTGCTGTGCAAACCAGCACATGCCGGGAAGGGTTATGTGGGGAGCAGGGATGGGAACGAGGCACCCGCCTGCCCTTCCCACAAAAAATAAGCACTTTTCTCACTCCCTGGCGAAAGCAGTCATTATGCCCAAGGTGTTTGAGCCAACAAGCAAGCATAAAGCTGGGCAGTGACCAAGATTTTGCTGTTTAAGATAAAAAATTGATTCATTTTCTCCCTTGAAAGACAAACTCAAAGAAGATGTATCAGCCCCCAGCTGAGCATATTTAAAAGGCAGTGTGGATGCAAGAAGCTGTTTGCTTGGCCATCTTACAATAATGGCAAGTATTTGTGATTTGGAGCCTTTCGCTTGGCAACCCTGCTGAGATTTTGTGTTTATAACACTACAATTAAGGGTGGGAGGATGGGCTCAGCCTGCCAAAGGAGCCACTGCTCTCTCTGGCTCACGGGTGACATTTGGAGCCAGCAGGTTCACCATGGCAAATGATGGAGGGAGCATCCTGCAGCCTCCTTATCTCAGCAGCTGCTCAAAATACATGACCCTCTAGCTCTGCTTGCTGCATACACTGCTGGAGGGATCTCTCTTTGAAGGAAAAACCTGATATTTAGATGGCAACAATGCTGTCATGCCCTGGACAGGAAAAGGTACAGTTGTTTGTGTTGTGGATACCACACCAGAAGGGTGTTCATGGCAGTTGCCAGGTTGGAGGCAGGTTCCACATTTGGCTATGTGCCTCTACCACAGCTCTTGTGGTGCCTTCCTCAACTCTTCCTGGAGCTCTGAATCCCCTAATCACCCCAGGGAATCCCTGCCTCAGTCTGGAGCTGAGGGCTCCTGGACTGTCACACAGTGCCCATCACTCACTGCTTTTGGCATAATGGCCAAAATATTTCTTCATTTCTCACTCTGGACTTGGCCTGAGAAGCGAGTAAACTGTGCTGAGAAAGGTCATCTGCTCACGGCTTGCTCCAAAACTTCCCTTCTGGCACAAGGTCCTGGACATCAAAAGTCTCTCCTAACTCCTTGATAGAGGAACCCAGGAGATTTCTGCTGGGGCTTCAGCCCCTCCACTTGTTCCCACCCCTCACAGGCCACTTCTGTGGGATGAGCTTGGGAGCCCATGCCTGCTTGGGGGCAGGAGCCCAGGCAAGCTGGGGAATGGTGCCTGCCCTGGGGGAGGACCATCCCCAAGGCAGGTTCCCAGGCAGATGACAGGATTGAATCAGGTGCAATTTCTCAGGAAATAAAGGGTTGGATTACATAGAAAACAAGTGAGGTGGGGGAGAATGGCTTCTGGGCTGTGTCTGCAGGAAGCATTAGCAGGACATGGTTTATGGGGATGAAAAGCCATTTGATTATTAGGACAATATTTAGTGCCTGCAGCTGCAGAAGAGAAGATGCTGCTGGTTTTCCTCCTGCTTAGCACAGAGCCAGGACTCATCTGACCATGCCAGGGCTACAGTAAGGTGGAGGAGCATGGCCACCATGGCCCAGGCTGTGCCATGATCCAAGGAAAGGACAGTAAATGACCTGCTGTCAGATTAAGGCTGCTCTACCCATGCTGGCCTGCAGCCAGTCACTCCTAAAAAGGCACTTACAGGGTCTGAATTTTATCTCCAATTCATAAGAAGCTTTGCTTTTTTGCCTGGGACCACCATGTGAGGTGCCTTGATTTGGGGATTCATTTCACCTTTATCATCCCAGACAGATGCCTCCAGGCTCCCAGGAAGGTCTGCATAAGCCATTAAGCTTCAGTTGGTTGGGCCAAGGTGATGTGCATGTCTTGGACCCCTGGGTGTTGCAGAGGTAATGCCCTTGGAGCCACCTGTGACCCCCAACCTGCCCTGCTGTCCCCATGAGGCCAAGCAACGCTGAAAGCCTGCAGCTGTGCTCCAAACTGACTCTGAATCTATCATTTCCAGTACATTAATTTCTACTCATTATTGATCACCTTGTAACACGCTAGGACTGTGTTGCGCTTCACCAGTCGTGAGTTACGAGCCTGTCAATATTTGAAGGAGAGAAAAGGACAGCAGAGAAGATAGGAAGGAAAGGGCTCCCCACAGTCCTGCTCAGCACGCTGCCACCCAGGGCAGCAGCCACTAGGCAGCAAATCCCAATGTGTCCATTGACAGTTCACCCTCCTAACAAAGCGTGATGTGCTAATCACAGAACTAATCACTACAGCAGATCCTGCCGTAGGTAAAGTACATCCCTTCACTTGTGCGCTCCTTAGATATTTGGGGACCAGAGAAGAAAGGAAGACTGGGGAGTATCCATTGTTTATATTTTTAAAGACTTTAGGGTCAGTAGGTAGGATTTATCCTGAGTTAGAGGTAAGCACCAGTGTGGTGTGTTTGATTAATCTGGGGTGGATTTCCTGCTGATAGGATCCAGACCCACATGCCAGAGCCACTTCTCAGCCTACATTTGTGCCCCGCACCCTCTCAGACCAGCATGCTCCTGGTTGTGGGAGTGCCTGCTGGGACACCCTGAGCTCTCTTTGAAGAGAGCTAAAAAGGCATGCAAAAACTTTGTAGTTTGATGCTGTGACCTCTTCCCGAGGATGTGATTGAGTTATTTCATCTGCAAATTGCCAGGCAGTCCCCAAGACAGTAAAAGGCTCCAGTCATGCAGAGACAGGAGCACAGGTCTTGCTGGGAGCAGTGGCCACAGGGCAGGGATGTAATGAGCTAAAGGACAAATGCCAGGCTGGTCACCGTGAGCATCAGGATGAAAACTCATTATTTATTTATCCCATGCGTGAAGCAGGGGCTTATGACACATGGGAGAAGCCGACAGACACCCCCTGGGCACCAGACAGCTGCCACCAGCCCTGCTCACCCACTCCAGTGCCCTATGGGATCTCTTTGATACCTTCAGCAGCCTTTGCACCCACTGCCTAATGAAACGTGCAAGCAGCAAGGGGAGAGGGAGGAGGCTTGGTGCTAGAGGGTCCCCCAGAAACAAATATTACTTTGATACATTAAAAATTAGACGCTCAAGGGCTCGACTCATACTCGAGACTTGGCTACAAGAACCACACACGTGTGCCTGCAGCAAGGGACCGCGCTGTTAGGGCAGCCTCTGTGAGTCCTGGAGGTAGGAGCGATACCAGAGGGGGTTTGCTCTTCATGTTGCAGGGCAGGAGGTGAGCAGCAGCAGGAACTGTGCCCCTCGGCAGCTCTTTGTGTGATTAGGTGCATTAAAGCACAGAGCGGCTGCAGCATCAGCTGCTTTGGAGACACTGGGAGTGGAGGAGGGACCATTGATCTCTTCCCAGCTGACAGTTTCTGTGACCAGCGGCAGCAATTAGAGCATCTCTGAGGAGGACACGGAGCTGCTGCGCCTGCAGAGCGCTAATAACAGCAGCAGAGATGAGACAGAAGATCTTGGTCTGGGTCATGCCAGTAATGCTGCACGCTCACAGCTTCATGCCCAGGGGATCTGAAGCACACACCAAGAGCCCTAGTGCTGTTGTGAGGAACCACAATGACTCCTCGCCCCAAGGAGAGCACACTGGGATGCCCCTAGTTTGCAAACAAGGTCCTTGTAGCTGGGAGAGGGTGGAAGATCTGATGGCCTTCCCCAAGACAGGCAGGAGAGAAGTCGAGGTTTGGCTCAGGACAAAGATCAAATTGCTAAAGCAGGCAGCAAGCAGCAGCATTTCACCCCATTGAATTAGCTCTCATCTGGCTTTGGATTGCACTCTTAACCCTTCTCCTACCCTGAAGGGCTTTCTGCACACAGGATGGAGCTCTTCTTAAAATCTTCACCTTGAACTATTATGTTATTGATCCTCCCAGCATGTCAAGAGCCACCTCCCTGACACCTCCCAGCCAGGTGCAAGAGAAACCTACATTTGAGGGCAGAGGGCACACAATGTTTGAGTGCATGAGAGAGCAAAGGGATGTCAAATATGGAAAGCCAGAATAGGGACATCTAATGAGACAAGGGGCATGTTGCGAGGCTCCCAGAAAGTATTGGAAATCACAATGTTCACTACATTGGCCCATTGGCTTGAGAAGGGTGATGGGTTTCTTTTACTAGAACTCACATGACTTTGGATGACGTGCCATAAGCTTAGATATGAAGGAGAGGACAAAGAGCTCTCCTTGCTATGGGACAGTCACAGCCCTGTAACACTGGTTCCCCTGGCAGAGCTCACACCTGGCTCAGCGGCTGGTCCATCACCAGCAAAACTGCTCCTGCCTTGAGCAACTCCTCAGATTGGGACACCTGAGTTTATCCTCCACATAAGCACAAATTCTCCCGTGTGGGATGCTGTGCTGATGTCACGGCCACATGCATCAGCTTCCTGTAGGTTATATTAATACTTTTTGTTGTGTGTTGTTTATGAGCTGCAGACTCAGATATGCTGCTATCTTGATTTCATCAAAAAACAGAACAGCTCTGTATATGTATTAAAACCCAGCACAAGCAATTTATCTCACACCACCTGAACTTCTTGTTCTGGTATTTTATCTGCTAGCGTCTGCCCTGGGAGGTGTTACATGGCATTTCTCTGCACAGAGCCCCAGTCCATTGGTGGTTTAGATTATATTTCCTCAGCAAGACATAAGCCATTGGAAAAAAGAGGGAACACACCAAAAAAATTAAAGGGAGCCTGTAAGCACGTATGGAGGAAAGGCAAAGCAAGTTTCAGGTTTCCTATCTACACTTTCTTGAGTGTCCTATTAAATTTGCAAACCAACCAGAGGCAGAACAATCCAAAGCCCAGCTGTTTCATAGCCATGCAGTGGGAATTGCTCTCAGCCCCATGCTACAATTTGTCAAACAACATTTTTGTCTTTAGAGGCTCTTAATTAGCCCCTTCATCTTTCACCAAAATCCTCTTTGGTTTTCTAGTCCGCACATTGATATGGGACAACCCTGGGTGCAGGAGGTCAGCATCCTGGATGCTGCTGCCCTGCTCCCACAGGACTGTTCCTGTTCCCTCTATTTCCTCTATGGAAATACACAGTAGCATTTCCCCATGGCCCTCCAGTATTTTTTTAAGTCATTTATTTCTAAGAAACTGAGAAGCAGGCTTAACCCCCTCCTTTTTAGGATCATTACTCTAAGGTACCAATGCTATAAACAAATGGAAACATCCTCAGACCTCTAGACAAAGTCTTGCTGCTTTGGAGTTGACCATGTCTCGAGCCAGGCTGCTCCTCGGGGCTGCGATGCTGCTCCCTGAAAAGAGCATAGGGGACTAGCAGAGCTTCGGGGCAGCTCAGAGGGGGCTGCATCCTGCCCACAGCCCCTGCCAGACTGTACAACAGCAGGGACTGTGAAGTCCCCTTCCCACTAACCTCCAACCAAGAAGGGAAAGTACAGGGATGAAGCAGGATCTAAGGCGTTGTGGGGGTCCTAACCGACTCAAGAGAAAGAGCAGGCAAACAGCACTCCCTTTATTGATTTCTTATAGAGAATGAGATATTAATGCAAGACCTGTTGTTTGAACTGGTTTTTTCTCGCCATGCTGAGAGAGAAGCCCTGCTGTGCCTGGGTGTGTGTGCATGCGTGCATCTACGAGTGTGCAGAGTGCTAATCCCTGCCCGGTCCCCTCCTCACTCCATCTGTTCCTCCGGATGATTTGCTTCAACTTCTCAACTTCTATTCCCTTTCCCCACCCTGATCAGGCAGCGGCTGGCAATTAAAATATTTGCAGGGGGGAAATGTTTCATAATGCACATGATTATTCTTTATTCCAAGGAATTTTAATTAGCTGAAAATACAGCAAACAAGTTTTGCAGGTCAGACCCTGCAGGCTGGTGATGAGACCTCACTGGCTTCCTTCTCCTGCCCGCAATGTGCCTTGGATGATCTATTATTGCTTGGTCAGAGCTTGCACCTCTAGAATTTCCTGCAGTTTTATTGTTATTTTTATGTCCTGAGTTTTATAATATACAGGCTTTACAGCAGGGTGTTTTTAGTGATGGGTTTTTATCTTGTTTTCAGTTCTTGCTCGGTGGCATAATGAGATGGTGCAATTTATGTGCAGCTTTCGATTTGCTGTTACAGCTTTTCTTAGCAAGATCATCACTTTTGTCACTACCCTTGCTGGCCTTTCTCTCTGGTTTTGGTCGTCCCCAGGAGACACAGTCCACATTAGTTTCCTGCTGTTGTTTCAAGCAACCCAAGCAGTGATCACATAGAAACTGTTGTAGCTAAATAAAAGTTTCAAGAACAGCAGGATTTTAAAAGTCTTCTGAGATACTTCTGCTGTCCTGCATTAACACCAGCTTGGGCAAAGCCCTGCTTACAGAGGAAAACGGCATCCTTGATTGGAAAGAGAAGAACTAACACAGCAGTCTTGAATGACCGGCCAGGGACTGAGAAAGCAGCAGAGAGCTGTGGCAAAGCCAGGAGCTATAAACTGGCAAGGGGTAAAAAGAACCAGGATGTTATTTTTTAATGATGTCAAACTCAGGACCAAAGTGGGGAAGGTGAGAACCAGCTCCACCGTATGTCTGAGTTGCGCTAGGAAGAGGTGCTCCATGGCCAAGGAAGCAAAGGCTCTGCCCGGCCATGATTTTGGGGATGTGATTTTGGGGGTAGCAGCTGTGAAGACTGAGGGACCTCCAGAGGTCAGTGGGGATGCCCCTCCCTGTGGTTTTGTGACGAAGGGACAGCAAAGAGCATCCTTCAGCTGAGGTCATGGTGAGAATTTGGGAAAGCCCCTGCTGGGCAGCCAGCAGACTTTGCAAGTTGATTCTCTAGACAGACCCATCTCAGAAACAGCATTCTGAAAACGCAGCATTAACCGTGCTTTACCTGAAGTGGGCTGATGAGATTCACTCACTAAAACCCCTGCCAGCCCTCCCACCCACCCAGCCAGCAAGAGCGTGAGGATAAAGATCAAGCAAACATCTTATCCCCCTCGATTTCATGGCATTAACACTTGAGTCTTGTGATTTCCTTTAGCCAGAGCCCCAGGGTGGGCACTGAAGGGGGAAGGGATGCCAGTACCACAGCCTTGCTCCTTAAGCAACTTTCAAAGAAGAAGAGGGGCTGACACCTTCTTTTTCATGCCCTCATCTCTGACAGTTTGCAGAGATGGGGACACTTAAATGCCCTGCATACACTTTCAAATATTGCCTCGCATGTTTGGCCAAATACTGGATTTTTTTCCCCTCAAGAGAAAAATCTCCATTTTAATGTGGTCCATGATCACAAGACTGGAGGTGTCCTGTGCAAGGGTGCATTTCCTAGAGCTGTGTTTCAGCTTAGCAATTACAAGATCCTTATCTTGCAAGTCCTTCCCTGGAAAAGACCATGGAGGAATCCTTGGAGCTTTTACACCCACCTGGCAGGCAGCTTGCAGCAGGTCCCACCCCGTATAGGATGGGGCAGCTTTGCCCAACATCCCTGTGGGCTTCTCTGAGCTCTGCTCCCTCCAATGCCACTTCTCATACCAACATCCCTGTCCTTGCCACTCAAAAAAAATGTAATGGAAAGAGGAACTTCCAGAGGATCCAACTGCCACAGCATAAAAAGCCTTTCCCACAGCAGGAGCTTTCCTCTCCTCCTCCCTGCAGCAGCCAAGCTGTAGTAGGGCTGAATCTGCCCTCCAGTCAGATGAGCAATTGCTCACTGGGTAGCGTAAATATTTCAGCCACATCTCTCCCATGTTTAAGTGCCCTGTCCACTCCTGCAGACTCATTGCTAATTCCCCAGGGCCCTGTGCAGAAGAAAAAACAAAGCCCCAGCCCTGGCAAATTGTTCCCAGTTTTCAAGGAAAAGCAAAAAAAAAGTTGAACCTTTTCAGATTTTATGTGCTCCTAAAGGGCCATCTGTGAATTGCTTGGCTCTGCACAAGGCTGAGGCCAAGCTGGGACAAACTGAAGTGAACACAAGCCAGGATGAGGTGACTGGATGAGCAGCATTTTGCTCTGAAGCCAGCCCCAGAGTCACAGCCAAGGTGGTGTGTTCAGATCCTTGACCTCTGCATCATCAGAGAGCTGGAGAGGTTACAGACCCAGATCGTAGGAGATGGTCACCATGGACTCTTGGAGCCATTTGTCACTGGAAGCTGTCCAGGCTGGGAGCAGGACAAAGCATTGCCCATGCATTAACCTCTGGGGCATCCTGGTGGCAAGAAACCACTGCAGGGACATGGCCTCAGTGGGCTGGAGACACTTCCTACAGCCTCTGGGCCAGGGAAAAATAAAAGGGCTCGGGCTGGAGCAGAGGAGGTTCAGGGGAGATGCAGGGAGATGCATCCGAGCTCCAAGGGCAGGGCAGATGGAAGTGATTAAGAGTGGAGGAGACAAATATTGATCAGAAATGGCATTGAGAGGTGTGATGTCTAGTGAACCCATCCTGAGAAAACTGCCTATGGAAAATAAAAATAGCGATACTCATCTGAGACCCACCAATGACACATAACCTGCATCAACAAGGCATTATCACCACACTAGCAAGGCCTCCCTCCCGAGAACTGCAATCAGCCAGGCTAGCAAGACATTATCCCATTATATTTTGGAACAACATGAGAAATCTTGTAACATTTCCTTGCAAGGGACAAAGCAAATAGGGCTTGTTTCTTTGGCAGAACCACAGAAAATGTGTGAGGAGGGGCTGGGCTTTGCCAACACTGGGTGATGTGGGGTGGCAGCAAGGGATGCTAGTGGACCGTGGCCAAGGCTGTCTGCTCCTCACGCTGGACATCTGCAGGACACAGCTGCTGTAGGACCAGAGCCAGGCTCGGCCGGTGCAATGCAACCCAACCCCAATCTGTTAAGCAGGGAGAAATTACAGGAAAATTACACTTCCAGCTTTAGAAGAGTGTACTCCACAGGAGGAGTTAACAGATAGATAAGATATTCTAAGGGATGCTTTCTATCAGCCATCAAAAAAAAAGAGGGGGACAAGGATGTGGGATAGAATCAGAGCTGCAGGTAAAAGAAACTCTTGGCAGAGGCACAGCTCAGCGTTCACCTTTCCCAAACTGCTGGAGGACTCAGGCTGACCTGGACATCTCTGTCCTTCATCCCACAGGAGACTGATAACAGCTCCAGGAGGAACAACACCTGTTCTCAGCAGCCTGTGGTCAAAATAATAGTAAAAAAAGAAGACAGGAAGCAATCGAAGCCCATGAGAGTGAGGTGAATATAAAACCAGGTAGAAATTTCCTAGGAGATCAGTTTGCTGGCTGAAAATGCCACTTCCATAAAAATGAAAATTTTTCCTTTGAGAATATTTAAAAATTGATGAAAAGTTATTAATTTCCTGTGGGAAAAGGAGTGGCAGAACCAAAGACATTCGCCTAGTCCCATTTCTGCCTTCTGGGAGAAAACAAAATTAATGGGCATCGGTTGAACAGTCACGAGTTCAGCTGAGAAACCCCACTGAGCTCTCCTAAGGCTTTTTCCACCTGCTACGAATATCTCCTACCACAAAAAAAAAAAAAAAAATCTGATATTACATTTTGCCCCAATTCAGGTAAAAAATTGGCTGCAAAATCACATTCTTGAGCATGGGATGGGATTTTATTTTCCAGCTGGCAGCAGCAACCTGGCAGCAAACCTGTGCTCTCAGTGGTGTGCCCTGCTCAGCCTGCCCCCTAGTCACTGGTTTAATTAGCCAGTGCCTGAGGGTCAGCTTAACCTCATGCAGGTTAACCCCTTGTGAAGGTTGAGCTGCACAGGTTCCTTGCACCAGGGAGAAATCACTGTCTTTCTCTCTATATTTTTCCCCAAGACTTCATGCCTGGCAGAAGTTAAAACTCAGAAGATGGCCCCAGGCAGATTTATACCTGCTTCACTCCCTCAGTCTTGTCTTTTATCTTAGGAGAAAAATAGGATAAAAGATACCTAAGGGAAATGAATCCTCTACCAATCTTTGATGCACAGCTTTCCAGTCTACCAGTGTCTGCCTGGGAGTGGGATTAATACCAATCATGGGCAGGTGTGGAGGAGAAAAGCATCCTCACCAGATGCAGGAGGGTACAGAGAGGGGTCAGGAGGGCCACGTGGGGGTAGAAAACACAAGGATGAGCTGGCAAAACTAGGCTTTGGGCTCAGAAAGAGCACATCATAATAAAGAAATAATGGCAAAAAGTGATGGCAAGGAAGGGAGATGTCAGTTCATCATCCTCTGCTGGCTAGGACAAGGTGGGAAGGGCTGAAACAGCAACAAGACAAATTGGGTTTAGATGTCAGAGAAACTCTTTAAGGACAACAATGAACCATGGGAGTGGTTGGAAAGAAGACAGACATGGTGAAGAATAGACCAGATGCATATTTCCCTGGAAAAAATGCAGGTGGAGCTGGTCTTGCTTGGATGCAGGGCCCTGAACTAGACAAATTGCTGGGTTTGCTGCTGCTCCATTTTCTGCTGATGCAGGCCAGGGCCTGGCTCCCCGGAGAGGATCAGTTTACAGCCACTTTTGTCACTTTGACACTTGTTTTCCTAAATGACAGTGGCACCCAGGTGGGACCCCATGGAGGGAACAGAATTTACTGAGCTGCAAAGCAAACCTGTGCATCCCCTTGGGAGCTGAGGGGGCTGGTGGCACGTGTGGCTGGACACAGAGAGTGGGGACAAGGACAACTTCTTGCAAATTTTGCATGGGCTCAGACAGAAGAGAGGACTTGGAAAATACCTCAAAGAGCTTGATTAAAGTGAGGGTTTTTCTTTCTTAGCTCCATCGACTGGATCAGGGATCTGCAACTGGTATTTCAAAGCACTAAAGTGATCGCTTTCCCTTTGGCAACTGATCAGGGACTTCTCCAAAAAGACAGTAGAAGATAGATGGGATATTTTCTCCCAAGAAGAGGAGCTGCACCAACAGGCAGGACTGTATCTACCAGGCTGATCTGCATTTCCCTGCATCCCTCAGTTGTGTCCTGCTCCTTCCCCCAGGACCCGAACAGCAGCCAAACCCGCCCCATCCACACTGAAATCATCTCCTCATTGCAATGGGCGGCAATGCCTGGGTTTCATCTCACTCTCAGGGTAGAGGAGGGTAGAGGGAGGGAGTAACCCTGCTGCTATGGAGTTTACCAGCCTTTTATGGTGCCTGATTTTTGTCATCTGCAAAGCTATCAGCTGAAAACGTCAAATTAGTGCTGTTAGTCCACTGCGCAGCTCTTATCTGCGTCTCTCAGGATGGAAGACACTTCAAGATGATTATTGTTCCCCACTGCTCCTGAAATGAAATCGGCCCTCCTGGAGAGCTAAAAGGGAGCCGAGAAATTGTTTGCCTGAATTTGCATGAAAAGCCTCGGAGACTTAATGAAAGGGGGTGACAGGACCAGTGTCACCTTCCACCAGTTAAATGACAGAAGAAATTTTTTCCTCTGCATTTCTGCTTCATTTCAGAGCCTCCATTCCCTCTTCTACCCCTTTCCTCACCTGCCCTCAGCCTCATGAGCCCAGCGCATCTGCCTGCCCTGTGACTGCTGTGGAGCTGCCTGCTTTGGAGGCTGGATGATGTTTTGCCACCCGAGGAAGGATGATCTGTCCCCAGCAGAGACGTGGACATTATTCCTGGCACCACAACGGTGTCTGTATGCCTAGGGACTGGCTCTCCCCCTTTACTCCAAGAGAAAATTGGGGTACTCCTGCTGGGAATACCCTGCCCTGATGTAGGTTTTCCCTGATTTAGAAAGTCCTGTTTACTGGAAAGGGGTACAGTGACACAAATTCAAGTCCCAGCCACTCCATCATTGCAGCTTGATATTTTCCTTTTGATGCACTCAGCTGTGAGTTAGCAATGCTAAAGTGGCCTCATGGGATAAAGGGACGGTTGTATGCTTACCAGGCTCCTTGTGATAACCATGGATCATCAGCCCATGGCTGCAATACCCTGTGTGGGGCAGGAGCTTAACAATGGGGCTTTGCTGGTTGAAAAAAAGTGGCACCAGGGCAGGCAATGATAGGGTTTGGCTAGAGTGACGTTCCTTACTGGGCTAACTTTGTGATATTTTGGCAGCCAGCTGTGTCAGTGCCCAAATGGTACTCCTACTCCTGCTTCACCCGAGCATGCTTGTATGTGTGTGTGTGTGCTTGCCCGTGCTGGGCAGCAGGCAGGGTGAGCTGGCAGCTGACTCAGGGTGAGCTACAGCCAGCTTCCAGCAGTGAATTTGCTCACAAATCAGATTTCATGAAATTGCTAATTCCTACCACCCCTGTGCTGTTTGCTGCCTTCCTCCAGCACTGGTTATCCTCGGCTCACGGCTTTTCTTCAGGAAGGGACCAACTTTCGAGATTTCATACTTTCAGAAAAGGCCTGGAAATTGCAATGCAAACAAGCCCAAAAGCTCAGAAACCAAAAAGTAAATACTGAGATCATAGAACACGCGATTAAAACATAGAAACTCATTAGCTGCTTGGTGTGGATCTGCAAGAGAAAACAACATGCTCTACCTTACTCTTCTGGGGCATTACTGGGCCATCTCCTCCCTAGAGACTTCTTTTGGAAAGTCCAGGTACATCAACTCCTCTGTTCCCCAAAACCTTCATTCCACACTGCTCTTCCCTCTCTGCCTCCCCAAAATGCTGCTTCAGCACCAGGACCCAGCAAATGCCTCCAGATCAAGGTGCAGGGACCTTTCTCCGTTTTGTTCCTCTTTTAACTCACGCACAGGGAAACATGTCAGAGACAGGACCAGCTTCCTCAGTCTCGACTTTAATCCCTCAGCTGATTCCTCCAATTCTCCTGACACGGCATCTTCTGCTGCCAATTACTCAGCATAAGGCTCACAGATCGCAGCCCATCTAATAAGAAAAGGCTGTTCCCTGACACTGATGCTGATGATGAAGGGCAAGGAGAGGGAGAACGAAAGGGATGATGAGATCTGCAAGCATCCACTGTGTCAGAAAGGGAGGTTCAAAGCAGCAATAACTCATTGCCTGGAGATTTCTTCCCCTCTCATCATCGGGGCGGGGGAGGCAGACAGAAGCCCCCACACTGCAGATGGATAGAAACGACTGTTTTGAAGACAGAGACTCCGGCAACAAGCCCTAAAACCAGCCCTAGGGCAATGCTGGGGGCACGAGTGCTTCATGAGCAATTAGCTTTGGCTCACTGGATCAGTCCCAGGGGTCTTGTTCCCTTGCCACCTTGCAATGGCCTCAAAACTCACTTTCCTCTTGATCGGTAAATTGGTGCCATCCGTGCCAAGCCTTAGGGCAGCCGGAGCCGCCGTCACCTGGCTGAACTGAGCAGACATCCTTAGGTTCACACAGCAAATTAAAAACCCCCAAGTTTTGGGGCAATGTGGTTTAATTAGCACAGTGGGAGGTGGGGCTGGGAGATCAGCCCAGGTAATGAGAGCAGGTGGGGAGGGATGAGCGTGTGATGCTCTGCCTGTTGCGATTCATTTTCTCTGCTTTAATAGCAGGGTCAGGAGAAGGCAGGAGAGCCAGCTGCTGCTGCCAGCTGCAGCAGGGCTTTTGGGGGCAATGTGACAGCATGGCACATGGAGGATGCAAGTCTGCCCTGCCACGGGGCTGTGCTTTGAGTGTTTAATCCCAGCACCTCCCTGGCTGCAGTTCTGTGAGAGACCCAGATGAATCTACCAGCCCACAAACATTCCCATTCGCTGTTACTCTGCCTGCCTCGTATTTTTTGCCTCAACATCTGCCTTGTTTGGGGGAGTTTTAGAAGGGCTTTAAAGCACAGCAGCAGCCCCCAGCCGCAGAGGGATTTTTGCAGGCCTGTGGATGCCTCATGGCAGTGAGAGGGATGGGTGAGAACTCATTTTGCATCATGCAGTCCCTGGGGAAGGGATTCCCATTCACAGCAGGGGTGAATGACAATTGAGTGACAAAACACAATGAAGCATCCAGCATGCGCCGGGGCATCCCTGTGAGAGAAGAGTAGGTATGGGGCTCTCACCACGTGGGACGTCACTGTGTCCATCAGTCTCCCACACTCCAACTCATCTGCCCCTGGCCCAGCAGAGCAGCACCATGCCCTTTCCTTTATGGTTGGACTCGATGATCTGGTGGGTCTTTTCCAACCTGGTGATTCTATGATTCTGTGATTCCCAGATGGACATCTCCTGGGTGCGGCACGGGCAGCATCAGCATCAGACATGAGATCCCATGAGGTGTTTCCTCCAGGTTTCAGCCTGCTTTTGACTCCCTGCAACAGCTTCTATCTCCTCGTGTGGGGACCGGCAGCCCACGGCCAATCTGTGCTGGCAGCATCCCGCCCCACGCAGGGTCACAAACAGGCTGCGGAGCATCTGCACGCGGAAGAAAATACAACTGGAGTCACACAAGTGTCTTCACGCCACTGCTTGGTGAAACCAAGCTGACACATTCTCCTCCTTTTTTAATTTTTCCCACCTCCAGCAGCACAGTGGGAGTTTTCTCGCCACTTCACCTCCCACAGCCGAGTGAGGGTGGGATGTTGTGTAACGTGCACCCTCAGGAAGGGAAACTGAGTCACAGTGAGGGGGGGCTGGGGTCTGTTCCCCTGATTTGCCGGAGGGGGACAAGGGAGGGCAGTGAGTGAGTGTGGCTTGACTGGGGCTATGTGGCCAGAGGAGCCACCTCCAAACAGGGGCTCTGGCACAGCAGGGTCCCTCCCTGCAGCAGACCTCGTTTCCATGGCAGGGAATAAACCAGCCTGGAGCGAGAAAGAGGAGAATATGTAAACAGCCATCACATCCCTGGGAAGGTTCACATGCTGCGACTGGCTGTGAGGGCAGAAAATCAGACAGAAAAATATATGGATGGAAATTAAAAGAGAGCTTTCAGAGTCAAACACAAGGACCAAAAAACCTTGGCTACAGAGTCAGACAAAGAAACGATTAAAGCTCTCGTGGTTTGATGGTGAAATGGAAGTGGCAATTACAATGGAAAAATGTATATATAGCCAAGGTAAACTAGATAGCAGTCATTATGGTGTGGAAGATGTGAAATGTTAAGAATGCAAAAAACAAAATGAAAACACCAGGGAAAAAAAACATTCCTGGAAGGGGTAAGGGCAATAAGAAAGCAGTTTTTAAAATTATATTTGCATTATTACAGACAAATACTTAATAGAGATGATAAAATTGCTAATGATGATACATAACAGTCAGAAACAGGCAGCAAATATTTCTGTTTGGTATTTGGAAATGAGCAGGCAGCTATATTTGTCTCACATTGGGCTGTTGAAGCACTTTCTAGTTCATTAATGATGTGGCCTTATTAAATATCATCTGCCAGGAATAAACACTGGAGAAGCGGTAGGTCGGGGTGCCTTGGCTCTGTGCCCTGCCTGAGCCAGGTCCTGGAGTGAAGCCCAGAGCTGGGATGCTGCAGGAGGTAAAAGGGGTGGTAACGGTGAGAGGGGATGTGGGATGACCCAGATTGGTGCTGCCTGCTCAGCCTGGCTTTAATCCTAGGCAAAATAAAAGAGAAGCTGAGGTAAGATTCAATTAATAAAGAATTAAAGGATAGAAATTTAATTAATGCCACTCCACGTGGTTTATGGAAAACAAAGTCTTGTCAAACAAAGCTGGTTGGTTCTGTGATGGGGTGAGGAGGTGGGTTAGCAGAGGTGACCGCACACTGCATCAACACATGCTTTGCAGGGCACCGCATAAACTTCTGGTCCCCCCAAAGCGGTGTGACGCCTGTTAGCAAAGGGCACACGGCCAGGCTGAAATGTGGGCGGTGAGCAGCTCACAGCGTGATAGGGACCTTCGTTCTGCACAGCTCAGGCTCACACAGGCTCCTGGCCCTGCTGGCAACCTGCAGCTGCAGCATGCAACGCACAGGGACCACTGCCAGCCCTAAAGACCATGAGGGCTGGAGTTTCCCATGTCAACTGAGGCAGAAGATGACCCTTGGTGGCTGCCTTGCCCAGCAGGAGGTATGCTTGCTGTACCCCTTGACTATGTGTGAGCCAAAAGGACCCTCCATTCAGCTCTTTGCAGTCAACCCACAAGCTCATTTGCCCCTTTATCTTTCTTTCATTATTTCCTCATTGCTTCCACCTTGATTTCCTTTTCCCCCTTTGGTTTAATCAGTAGCTTCTTGGGGTCAGATTTTGGAGGTAAACTAACCATTGCAGGCGCCTGTCCCAGAGGAAAGGGCTGCATGTTTATTGAAGCCAGAAACAGGCTTCCCCTGCACTCACTGGGGTGCACAGGGCGATTTTGGGAGCCACAAGTCTTTGGTTTTATCTGCACGCCAAGGCTTAGCCTGTTTCAGCGTGATTCCACGTCCCCCTGCGTCTCCTGACACTGGATCATTTACAATGCCCAAGAGGCAAATACAATGACTCATTATTATTAGTTAATGAAGCATCCAAGCACTAAACCCACAGTCTGCCGAATGGATAAAGAGCTCAGGCTTGAAGCCGATTTACCACGCATCTCGCTGGCTTCTCTGGCAGCGGCAGAGCTGCCGCAGCCCTCCAGCCCCTTCCTCGCTGCTGAGAACACAGGCAGCAGCTGGGCATTGGCAGGGAGCAGGGCCAGGAGCACCCATCCCACTGCCAGAGCTGGTGAGAAGTGCTGGCTGTCCCCACCGTGTCACCTCAAAGATCAAAGACCACCGATAAGGCTGTATCTTCTGCGGTGCCATGGGCTTGCAGGGGCAAAGCCCTGATGCTATGCCAGCTTCAAAGCCACCAGCCCCAGAGTATGAGGGACCCCAGAGGCTGAGGGACCCTACTCTGCATTTTGTGCCTGCATCAAGGGGGTTAGAGCGGATAGGGGAGGGGGAGAAGTGAAGGACACAGCACGTCCTTGGCTGGCAGCATGGATAACACAGAATCTCTCAGGCTATATCTCCCTTCCCAGAAGAATAAATATTTGATAACAAATTACTTTGAAGATAATCCACTTAATCCTTTGCCATGTCTCCAGGTTTCACTGTAATTAAAGTGTGATTAATTTTCTAAAGAAAAGCTAAAACCCCATGGCTCTCCTTACCCTCTCTTCCCAGTGTGCAAGGGATGGGCTCATCCCCATGACAGGGATGATGGGATCCTGCCAAGCCTGTTGTCAGTGGCCAGGCAAAGCCCAGAGTTGGATCTGTCCACATCCTCTGCAGCTTAAACCACCCCCTTGGAGCCAGGGCACAAAAGACAGACATGCCTTGGGCACCTGGAAGGGCTGACACAGACACGCAGAGTTTGAGAGCTGCTCCCCCTGATTTATCCCTGGATTGGGAAAGGGCTTTCGAATCCATGTCAGCTCCCTCCAAAGTCTTTCCCCAGCCCCTCATCTCCTTTAGCCCTTGCCCACTGCCCAAATCAGCTTACGTCCCACTGGTGTCCCAGTTTTAAGGCTGGGGTCGGCAGAGCCAGTAGGTTGCATGCTCCATGCTCTTCTGTATCTCCGAAGGGCTTATGCATCTCTGCATGGGGTGTTCAGATGCTCAGCCCTTTAACTCTCACCTTCACAGAGGCAAAAATGTATTATAGTGGGTTTGTTTGTCTTGGGCAGCTGCCCGTGCAGAGCTGGCATGGACCAATAAGCAGTGCAAAGGGAAGGTGCATAGGCTGTGCCCTGCTGATGGAGCGGGATCACCTTTCCACTCCCTGAGCACCAATCCCAGGGTTGACTCAGCTGATCAAAAATAGAGAGTGAGGGGAGGTGTGAAAGCTAGAAAAAAAAAAAACAGGAAAAAGGGAGGAAAAGAAAGAAAACTCAACCAACCTGACTCAGGCAATCTGCATCTTCCTCCACCTCCCCCAGGGTCCTGGAGCCCAGGAAGAGGGAACCTGCTTATGTCGAGGTACTTTAGAGCTGAGCGATACCTCCAGGAAGCCTTGCTGGCATCTCCCCGATGTTCCTGGCTGTGGCAGCTCTGGTCCCAAAGGGCTGGTGGCAGCTCTGACCCCATGTTACACCTTGCAGCACACCAGGAGGGGAGCCAAGGGGGGTGGATGGGGGTGCTGGCAGCTGGTGACCCCATTGGATGCGAAGAGCAGGACTCTTCCCCTGCTCTGCACTTCCCAGCAGATCTGTTAGGGACTCAGACAACCGGAGGTGCCATTTTATCCAGCTGCGCCCCCGAACAGGCCTGCCTTCCTCCTGCATCATTTAGGCAGGGGGTGCAGGTGAACCCCACAAAGGTGAAGGTCCCAATGTGTCTTCTGCTCCAGGGTGGCATCAGAAAGTCTCTCCCAGCAGTGGGTCCCTCTCTCCCAGGAGCATCTCTCATTCTCAGACGTGCCTTTTGCCCAGGAGCTGTTTATAGCAAAACCAAATTGAATTTTCTGGCTTTTTGCTGGTGGGTGTTGAGCGGAGTAACCCAGGAAGCCCCAGCTTCCCTACACAGCATCGCTGCTCTAGATTTGGGCAGTGTCCCTGGTACAGGCCCAGCTCCATGTGTATCCTGTGTTCCTGCTATCCCCTACCACCAGGATGGAATAGAGGAGAGGACAGACACAGTCCTGGCTGCTGGCACTTAAATATTCCCCTTCCCTCATGGCCAAGTATCTTTCCCAGCCAACACTGCAAGGATAGACTTGCTGTATGCAACGCTGACTCTTGGTCCTGCACAACCAGTGTCACCCCCTTGCTGTTCCCAGGGAATTTCCCATGACTGGGACAATTACTTTCAGCCCAGATTTCAAGGCTGGACACCCTGAATACTTCCCAGCTCCAACACAAGCCAAGAGAAGACAGCCAAGCAGCCAGGGTGGTAAAAGTGCAGAGGGGTTGTGATGGGAGCTGCCCCTGCTTGGGGCACCACAGCACGTCACAGGCATGAAGCCACCAACCTTGGTGACAGGCAAGCCAAGCTGTTGTGTCAGCCAGGGGAATGTTCATTTGCTTTGCCTACATCTAACGAGGAAATGAATCCTGCCTAAAATTAACACAGTGCCTTCACTGCATCAGTCCTGACAGGGCTTTCCTTATTATCTGTCCCAGGATAGTTGTGTTTTCAGGTCAACCCCGATGCTTTGGAGCTTGGGACCATTCATCATAGAGTAAACCCCTCCTGAGTGCAGGGAGTGTGGGAAAACAGCAAAGATCTTTACTCATCAGATAGTTCAGCCCAGAGTCAGCTCTAAGGACGCAGATGAAGCTGCATTATTGAGAATATCAGGTTTTGCTATTGAATCCCAATAGCCAGTCAGCACTTTTGAGGCAGCAAACCGAGCGGGCACCTTGCTGCAAGTCAGGATGCTGCCCTGGAGCCGCTTTTGCAACAGGCACGTGCGCACGGGCGTGAAAATTTGCTGAAGAGGGGGAGCCAATTGGCAGCAAAAGCTGCCAAATTGTCAATGGAAAAGAGTTACGCTGCTGAAGGATCAGTTATTCAACAGAGATGGCAGCTTCATTGCTGGGATTAATCAAAGAGCCATGTCAGCCCGTGGCAGGAGGACTGCCCACACGGGCGGCTGTGCAGCCATCGGGGTACGTGCTGCTGGCAACTCTCAGCGTGAGACTGTGCTCTAAGAGTGGGGAGCTTTTCCAATAAAATACTACTAGCTTTTACATCACGAGGCCTGCGGTTTTTCATTAAATTATAATGTTAAGGAATAAAACTGAGCACATATATCCATTTTTTTCTCTTGCTGATACTCAGCACAGCGCAGTCTGCAAGGTAAGCGAGCTGTGCTCTGTGTACTTTGCTTTTGCTGTACCTCAGGGTAGCCCTCAGGAAAGGAAGAAGCAGTTGCTTTCATAAGCCTTTCCTACTCCACTTCTCCCCGTTGAATTCAGATTCCCAAACAAAACCAGGCAAAGAAACTCCTGTGATGGTCACTGACCAAGCGCACTCTCTTTAATCAGCTGCACCAGGGACCCATGTTTTAGAAGCATCCCATTGGGCTTTCTGTATTTTCTCTCCCCTTACAGTGCCTGGACCAGCCATACTGCAAAATACAGAGGAAAAGGGAATGAAATCATCGTGTGCCTTGCCCAGCACCCCCAAATGCCACCTGGCAGTGCAGGAGCCCCAGAAGCCCTGCCCTGGCTCTGTGCCCTGGCCAGCAGTGATACACAAGGGACGAGCTGAGCAACCCTGCTGTCCCCTCAGCCCTGGGATGCCCCCAGGAGCTGTGCCCACACTGAGGCACATGGAGGTCTACTCAGGGCAATGCCAGAAGGCAAGTTTTGTATTTATTTCCCTTGCAAACATCTCCTTAATGGGCACTTAACATTATGTTTAAGTGACAACGAATTACACGTTTTATTTAAGAGCAGGCACAAGGAACAGTGTAATTCCCTATAGACTAATGGTGCATTTCTCCTCACAGACAGCCAATTAAATATTTAATCAGCTCAATAGCTGGTTAAGTATTGTATATGGGCATAAATACAACCCAATACGTTTCCACGCCACATTAAGCTGAAGCTTGTAGACACTTGTCTCCCCAGCATCAGGCACAAAAGCTTGGTCAATGCATCCTTCAAAAGCAGATTCTATTTATTCTCTGTCATATTAAGCAGGCATCATTTCTATCCTGTTCCAGCCAAGTATATTAACTCTTCAGCAACACCGTATGAATAATCCGCATCAAATTGTGGATTAAGGGAAGATTGCCGCCCTCCTGCTCAGCAGCTCTCTGTGAGCTGACTGCAAATGTCCATGAGTAATTTCTCCTCGGGTCGCATCCTGGAGCTGCAGCAGTGGTTGGAAGGCCATTGCACTCTGCTCTACTTGAATGCTTTAGAACAGATAGAAGATTTACCAATTAAAGACAGAAGCTAGAGAAAAAAGGGAAATGAAAAACATTCTGCTTGTCCTCATTTAATGTAGAGGGCTGAGATAAAAAAGGCATTGAAAATTAGATTTTCAGACAGGACATTGCCAGAGAGAGTGAGGGACGGGGCTTAAAGCACCCTCCAGGGACACCCTGGAGCACTTGGCTTGGGCTCCCGGTGAAGTCACAGCACAGACAGTGTGTATAAGTGGCATTTCCCATGGGCAGGTGGATCTGGCCGCAAAGGATAGCAGTGCTGGATCCACACGTGCAAGGATGTGCCCTGTGTGGTGTACAGAGAGAGAAACTTTCATTCCATTTTCCCACCATCTAGGAGATATATTCATTCCACAAGTGTTTTCTTTAAGGCTTGATTTCTATTCAGCTTTCTTTCAGTCTCCACTTCCCAAGCTCTCATCAGCTTGATTGTAACAGTAAGAATAAATCTATTTATGGTGTATTGTTGCAAAATGAATCAATAAACCCAAAGCAAACACAAGGTCAAATTCTCAACAACCTGAGCGAGCGGCTTCATGTTGGCTGCAGCGGGTGCTGCCTCCCGCATCCCACTGCGTTTCCCCGGTAAGTGCTGTTTGCAGTCGCAATAGTCCTTCCTGGTACAGAAAGTTAAGCACAATGGATTATTGGTAGCTGATTTTCTTTTCTGGCTTCTAAGCAACTTCAGATACGAGTGAAAATCCTCTTCTCAGTTCTGCAAGCCATGGTGATTGCTGCTGGTAAAGTAATAAGAGGAACATGAGCCCCTCCTTGTAGGGACAAGCTACTCTTGGAGAAGAGGTTTTTGCTTGATTTCAAGACAAGTGTATAACACAGGCCATGCTGTGATACAGCTCCTAAACAAGGCGGAGACTGAAATAGAGTGGGATATAGTGTTAGACAGCACCTTCCCTACTCCAGGTATTTCTAGGGCTTTGTAAAACACCAAGCTAGCAGGATGCTGGCAGGGAGGAGTAGATGCCAGCTGCCCTGTGCTGGAATGGGGCTGCCAAACACCAGTGATTGCTTAACTAGAGGGGCACCAGGGTCAAAGCTGCAAAATGTTGTAAAAAGGCTTTTCAGGGTTTGTGAGCCACTCTTTGGAGAGGTAGAGTCTGTGAATGCGTGGTGTGCAGGGGAATCAATCTGTGGGAGACGTACCAGGTTTTGGTGAATTTTATCTGTCTTAGAAGAGCTTCTGTAGTAATCTGTTATGTCACATAAAGATTTGGGGAATGCAAAGGCTGTATGGGTCGCTGGAGATGGATGAACAGACTGAGCACCCCAGCACCATCCTGTCCTCATGATCACTGTTGATAAGCTTGGCCATGCTGAGAGGGTTCGCACCTTCCCAGTAAGCTGTGGCAGACATCAAGAACTGTAATAACAGGCCTCATGACCTTACGGTGTTTTAATCTAACATGTTATTCCATCCTCTGTCAGGCTATGAGCATGCTTGTGCCAATTACATCATCTCAGCTGAAGCACAGTAAGGCTTTAAGCCACTAGAATGACCTTGGTTCTGTGCCCATTGCCTTAATTACCTGAATTTCATCAAAGGTTAATTTGATCCAAGACATGGGGAGCAATGGAGCAGTGAATCTGCCTCCGAGGACTTCCAGACAACCCCCATTGGCTTCCTATTAGCAAATCTCCTTCTATTAGGAAACAATAGGCAAGTGCTAAGGGTGGTTTCCTTTTTTCTGTCTCTGTTGCTCCTAGTCCAACCCCTGCAACAGCTGCCAGGAGTCATAAATCACCAAGCACAGTCCTGGAGTTGAGGATCACTGTCTTGTAAAACAAATATCTTCCAGATTTTGTAGCGCCTGATGCTAAGTTACAAACTGTTGGTTGTTGGGTTCTTCCTCTTCTCCTCCATTTATTTCCCAGCCCTGTGACTCTGCTACTCCTTGCCTGCTATATATCTCTCTTTTATTGTTATATCTTTCTCCCCTCCTTTGTTTTAATAACTCTTTTACTGTGGATTCTTGTAAAAACAGCTGCTCCAACCAGTTAAAAAAAAAAAAAAAAGAATATCTGGAAACAGATGCCCTGGCATTACTTCAGCTGTAATATGCTAGATTTATAATTCCTCTTTGGTTCAATATTGATTCAGAATAAAGCAACTCAAAACATATTGGCAACTCACAGCTTTTTGTACTCTTCTATCTTTCTTCTTCTCTGCTGTGACATTTCTTTTATCTTCATCCACACAACTAAAATGTACAGAGGAACAAACCAATGCAAGCTGATGAGAGACATCTGGGTACCCACAGAGCAGAGGGTTCGTGTCTGCAGAAAATCAAAGAAACGATGTCAGGTCATTTTTTATTGCTTTAATTTCTTTCTTCTTGTCCAGCATTATCTACCTCCTTTCAGCATCCCTTCTTAAGTGACTTCCCTACATTTCAGGGACTTAGAGCATCCCCAAAATGCACACAGAGGTGGAGGTGATGGCAGCCTGGGAGCCCTGGGCCAGGGCATGGTACCAGTCATAAGATGCAGTTGTCACCATCCCCCTTGGGTCCTGGGTGTGGGAACCCAGGGACCAAGCACCAGGGCTCCTTCTGGGGTGTAAAAGATGAATCTGCTCCTTTAAACATTTTTCCACTCATCACTAAATGCCATCTCCCTCTTACAGCTCAGTTTCTCTCAGGGCTATTTGATTTGAATGGTTGGGACTATTTATGCCTGGCTTTCCCCTTCCAAGCCTAGTCCCCTCCTTGTTCCCCTCTGGCACAGCTCTGACAGCCCTACAAGTTGTGTCTTCCCAGCAGAGCTCTCATTTGGGTACGGTAAATTAGCCCATTAATTTCTTCTTCAGCAGAGGATGGATCCTGGGCTCTCTTTAGCTTGCAAAACCCCATGTGGTCTTCAGTTACCACCGCTCACCCAGATAGGGTACCACTCATACTCTCTCACCCCAACAGCCACCATGCCAGGAGCTGGCAGACCTGCCACCAGCCAATCTGGGGTCATACTAATTTCAGTATTTCTCAGCTTCCTCCAGGGTGCTGGAGGATGATGTACTCACCCAGGATGTATACATGGGTTCATGACAAATTATTAGCCTACTCCATCAGACGCAGTTACGAGAGCAAGTGTCTCTGACACATCTCTCCGGCAACCTTTGCAATCTCACTGCTCTTTCATGATCTGTCTTTTTTTATTTCTGGGATGGAAGGGGAGCTGGACATGATGGTGGCTCAAGAAACACCCTGTGTAAGTCCATAGGATAGGTCACGCTGCTGCAATCCCTGTGCAAGGAGCAGGGAAATGTGATTTCCCAGCTGAGAGCCTCTCTTCTCCAGCACTGGACACATCTACTGTGCGTTCGCAAGGTCCTGCTTTGTTGGCAGTGGGTAAAACACCCTCCAGAGAAAGGAAGGACAGATCTCTCCAGCTCTGTGTCGACAGCAGCAAGCAGAGCTGGGGCTCTGCCAGGAGCTGGCAGGGTCCCAGGGTGGGTCTTGAACCTTGGTAAATCACAGCAACTCTTCTACCTTCTCAGACAGACCAGCAGCAAAGCAAAATGCTTCCCTCTGAACTCTGGTTCACACGGTTACTGCCTTGCTCACTCTCCTGGGTAAACCCACGTGTCAGATCTAGGCTGAAACCCGGCAGTCCCAGAACTGATCTTTGTTTGTTCCAGTTTCCAATAAATTAAGCAAGCAAACACCAGATTTATGGCTCGGCCTGCTGGGGCACAGCAGACTGAACATCTCCTCTCTGCCTCTGCCTTGGTAACAGGTGGACCCCTGACACCTCCCCTCCAATCCTGCCTGCTGTGTCATGACCACACAGCTCAGGACAAGGGCTTTTTGTGGCTGTTATTTCCCCTCTGCTGTCTCCATGATACAGACAGGGCTCAGATTCAGATGTCCCCAAGAGGATGGATTTTCCTGACTCCTCTGAAGCTTTTAGGTGTGTTTCCCAGCAGGGAGAGTCTGGAGGAACCCCATGGGAAGTGCTTTGTCTTGCAAAGCCATGTACTGCAAGATGATGGTTATTAGCACACTCGAAGAAGCTGCCAGTTATCTTTCTTCCTGCTGTGTCCCTGGCAATAAGGCAGAAACCTCTGTGTAGTGCCTTGCTCGACAAGCTCAAGTCTTAACCATAAGCCTGCTGAATTACAAATCCTTGGCAATAGTAACAGCAATGCAGTATGACAACCATACCCTGGAAAGTCTCTGGTGTCTTGTATTGGCCCTGCAGACTCACCTTCACAGAAACACAGGGATGGGACATGCAGAGTATTGTTTGCTTCCTCCAAAGGCGGCATAAGCCCTCCACCCTTGCTATCCCTACTCCAGCTAAATGCTGGTGCCTCCATGTCCTCCTCCCTGCAGAAGGAGCCCAGGAAGAGCAGTCAGATTGCCAGCACTGAGAGGTTGTCACAGTGAGTTTTCTTGATAGTCCCAGGTTAATCACCGCTTTTCACACATGCAGCTACTTAAGGCTGTTCTTTTGCTGTCCCAGGAGACTCACAGGGCAGGAGGAGAGGAAAGAGGAGGAGAAGGATGGGAAGGATGGACTGTAGAGTGCAGGGGAAGGAGAAGGAAGAACATTTGGGACCTTCAGGACAAAGGCAGCACTCTGAGTGCTGAGCTTCAGCTCTCCAAGCACAAACGTCTGGTCCAATTCAGTCACTATAGCATCTTCTGTAGTCAAAGAAGGGAAAAAACACCTCCAAAGGAGCATCTGCCTGTTAGAAATGCCTGTTGGCATTCCAGAGAGATAACTGCCTCTTCATGGACCACCACATACTCCATGTGTACTTCCAGATATCAGAGTTAAAGAATAAGGGGATTTCAATTGAACTACAAGGTTCAGCTGATGGGAGGGGAGCTGTACAATTCCCTGCCCAATGTCTTTGTGTGTCTTAGAGGCCAGAAGTGTTAGCAGGGTCCAAACTGACAGAAAGAATGAGAGCAGCCCTGAGGACACTGGGCAGGAAAAAGAAAACATGAGAGTACCCAGACCTCTGGCTTTAAACTATGAGTTCATCTCTAAAAGATAAAAAAAAACAGGGAAAACATACAAAGCAGCTGAGTACCTCCATCACTGGCTGATGGCTACCTGGAGCTCAATGGCAGACTGGAGGTGTGAAGCTCCTTGAAGATGTGGAGAGCAATGTCCTTGAGAAACAGCAGAAGTGCTGATTTGACACAGAACAACTCACACCATGAGCCTGAGCAGCGAGCTCCCAGCAGCATAGGGGTATCAGCTCTCCCACCGTGTCACCACAGGTCAGCACCACAATGTTAGTGGGCTCCTGCCCTCCCAAATCATCCTCTCATTCCATCCTACACCACATCTGCCTTGCTTTTCTGCTTCTCAAACTCTTTTTTTCTGCCTTTCTTTTCCAAGACAGAAAAGAAAGGACAAAGGACCTGGTTTCCTTCTAGCTCTTGAACACAAGAGCTCTTGGAGAGGACCTATTTTAAGAAAGTAGAGCCTTCCTCCTGCTGGAAAAGCAAGGGCAGGCTCAGCGTCGTGCCCTCCAGTCAGGCACTTGAGACACCTGCTAGCAGCCACTTCAGCTGCCAAATGCTCATACGGCAGTGGCAGAAATCAATGTCTGCAAGATAAACTCCAGCAGTATTTATGGGGAGGGTGGAGAGGGTCATGTCCTGGGGAGAAGACCCCTCTGCACAACCCCTGCACTGACTCACTATGCAGGTGGCAGCAGCACCACCTTTTCCCGGGGTGCACACCCCATGGGTGATGGGCAAAGACACCTGCTGGGTGGCTCGGATACCCTCCAAGGCTGAACAACTCTCACTTTCAATCCATGGGGCTGAAGAAGCAGGAGGTTCCCACAAGCAGGACTGCCCAGGCTCCCCTCCATTGAATACAGTCATCTTTTTTCAGAATGAAAAATCCTGAAGTGGATTCTATGTCAGATGTAGAAGGCAGAGCAGGATCTCACAGAGGCCATCTGGCACATCTCGCTCTGTGCTTAGCCCCAGGCTCATACTCTGAGGACATGTCTTGCCTTGCAAAGACCCTGTGTGTCTGCTCCAGCCCTCTCCCTATGTTTTTGATTCAGAAGGTGCTTCTAGACATCTGTTCTGAATTTGATTCTCCTCTATCTACCTTTTATAGCCTTTGTTCCTCTCCCCTTGGTGAGGCTGAGCACAATAACTTGAGATGAGATTATCCATACTGCTTAAGTTTTTATGCACTTCACTTACATTTTCTCATAACCAGCTTTATTTTCCCCTTTATCCTGGCTATCCTCAGCTCTAGATATTTTAGTGCTGGGTTAAGCATCTTTATCCTTCATTCTCCTTTCCATAAAGTTATTTTTTAATGGTGTAAGTGGAGTTTATCACACTTAGCATATAAGCTGTTAAAGGAGAGCTTGAGCACATGAGTGTTCTTGATCCACTACAGATCCACCCTGAAGAAGACCTCGGACCCAAGCAGTGCTTCTTTCATCTCAGAGTGCATCAAGCAAGCTGTCAGAAGGGCAGATGTCTCCTCCAGGTTCAACTCAGTGATGCACAAGCTACTCATATTCAGAAGAAAGCTGCAAACCTCCCTCAAAATCAGCTCTATATTGCTCTCATACATGTGATGGAGGATCCACTTGCTGAAACCATGTAAGCCCATGGCAAGCACCTTTTGAAAGATGGTTACTGTTCCAAGCACTAATGATTGCTATGGTAAACAGTCCGAAAAGTGAGACTGAAGGCTAAGAGAGTCAAAGCTGCCTTAATTATTAGAGCTTAAGTTTCCGAATCCCTCGAGAAGTGCAGCAAATGTTGGCCACAAAATTCACGGTGTGCTCAGAGAAGTAGGAGCCAGGGAGTTTTGAGGACATCTTGACTGCAGTCTGCCTGGCTGGCTTCACCAGACTTGGAATCAGTCCGATTCATTGCAGCAGCTCTGAATTCAGAGCAGAGGGAGCAAACAAGGCTCAATGTCTACGTCAGCCAGAGAGATCACAACAACAGTTGCGGGTTTATTTTTTTTTTAAATGAGTTTACTTGAGTAGATGGCCAGGAATAGACCCTCTATCTCCTCATCCCCAAACTGAGTCCTGCTGATAATCAAGCACCAACTATCAGGGCTGCTTTGGGAAAACAGCACTAGAACTACAGCAGCCTAGTGCGGTTTTGTGCATGGCTTTGCCTGGAGAATCGGAGTCCATGCTGACCTCCAAAGCCCGGATGAGAGAGCAAGAACCTTTCAGTCCTTGCAAAGTGCAGCAAGGGCTTTTTCTTCTCAGCCAGGAATGGCCCTGCCAGTTGGGCAGCCCGGCCAAGAGGTGGGCAAGTGATTCAGGTTACTTCTGAGGAAAAGCACATTCCCATGCAAAGCAAGTCTCTGGATATGCTGGTGCAGCTGTGTGCAACGTGGAATGCACGAGGCTCACATCCCTGCTAGCTTCATGCTCTGCTCTAGTATTTATCCTCCCAGTGAGCCACTGCTGCTTCATCCCCCCAGGACTGTGCTTCAACTTAATCATCAGCAATTTCCCCTGCCACAAGCGATCAGTGAAATTGCCCACCTGATCTAAGGCCAGGGGAGTTAAAAGAGCGTTATACTCCGGGAAACTCTTCCAGCAGCTTGGTTGCTTTTGCACCTCTCCGAGCTGCAGATGGGCCTGGCCACTCCTTCCACTTTGTACCAGGCTGGAGGAGCAAGCACTGGCAATGGCACCGCTTTCCTAGCAAGATCCTGAGCACCCTCCACCAGCATCCAACTTCAGCCACTTTCTCCTGTCCCTCACTGCTGGCTTCTGTTTGTCCAAAGTAAATGCAGGCAGATTTCACTGTTGACTGCAGGGATTTTGCTTGCTCAGGTGGATCTACTGGGAATATCAGCATTAATATTTTATTTATTTCTCTGCTAAAAGCTGTGCATAAGTCTGTCCTATGCAGATAAATCCTCAGGTCAGTCATGCCACAGATGACTCCCTACCTTCCTTCCCAGCCAGGGAACAAGAATTCATGGATGTCAGTGCTGTCTCTCCATCCCTGGGAGAGATGGTGAGAGGGCTGGATGCCCTCCTGCAGTGCCAGGGCTTGTAATTTTTTTTAAAAGCCTGTAATCATCCTCACTTCTCTGAGCTATTCAAGCTTTTGCATTGTTTCCCAGCACCTCATTGCCTGCTGAAAGCAGCTCCAGGTTTTGGAGGAGCCGAGCAGGGTGGCTGCAGGGGGCTGAGCCAGCAGGCATGCCCTTGCTGCACAGTGGAGGGCTGTGATCCTGCCAACAGATTCCTGGGCATTGCCTTTTATCGGGAAAGAAGAAGCGGGGAGAAAACCCAACAATTCATTTCTGTTCACCTGAGATTTGAGCTGAACTTCAACCAATAAGCATTGAAGGATAAAGAAATGCCATGGAAAAAAATGTCCTTTTGTGATACAGCCGTGGCTAAGGTTCATTCATTTTTTACAGATTGTTTTTCTCCTCCTGGTCAAAAATGACATTTGCAGAAAAGAGAAAGCCTCACTAGTGTGCAAACATCCAAAAACCAATCCAAAGAATCAGTGGAGGTTTTGACTTCCCCTGTGGGTGGTGCTGTTTGACATAAGGCACAGGGCACACATAAACCAGAATTTCATGGACCAGAATTTCTCACTTATCCCTCATAGTCACAACATGTATCTGCAGCATCCATGAACCCAAGTAAAAAACCTAACAGGCTCTCACATGATATTTTGGTTCCCATTTCCCCCTTGCTATTAGAGGCAGATATGCCAAAGCTCTGGCAGCATTTTCTCCCCCGAATCCATGCCCTTAGGCTGGCACAGCAGCTGGGGGCATGGAAAGCCAGGTCTTGTCTCACTCAAGACCACTTGGAAGACAGAGGGGTAACGACTCAGGTCTCTAGCAGGAATGCAAAGGACCCCCTGCTTTCCATTACCCACCCCTGCAGGAGTCCCAAGGTCAGAATCCAGCCCTTCTCATGAGTCAGTCCTTGCCTTGAAGAACTGCAGCCAGAGGACACCAGAAGGCAGGAGAGCACTGTTTCCCTATGTCTTTGCCATCTCATTTCCATGCTGTCATGCCATCTGTGGGCTTTATCATGGGAATGCCTGTTACTACAGCAATTCCCATTAGCATTTTGCAATACTGCCTTACCCTCTCCCAGCATCTGCTGACCAAGTCCCTCTGGTCACCTGTGCTCCTCAACCTTCATCCAAGGCTGCATCACACCAGTACCCACTTTTGCTGCACTCTGCCCTGCAGCATCTCCACGCATGAGCTGCAAGCTGGGTAACACAGCCCACCAGCAAAGAGAGCTTCCAAACGGGGGTTAAGCTGCTATTAATTTATCCTATATTTGTTTTGAAAAGAAGCCTTGGGAAGGTACACCATTTCCCTTACCAGTTAGAGGTTTAACAGCCACAGGCTTTCTTTGTTCTCAGAAACAAAAATCCATGTTAATTTTGCATGTACCAAACTAATCCTGAGGCACTGCATCCAACAGGCCAAAATCAGAGCTCTGTCTCTACCAAAACACTTCAGGAGAAAGAGGAGATCAAGAAATGCTGGACCTTTAATAGAAGAAACACATCTCTTCATTTCAGACCAAGGCAGCTCGTAAGGTATAAGTGATTTTACTTTGTAACTCCAAAGGGATTCACCCTGTCTTAAGGAGGAAAGGAAAGACCTGGAGCATCCATTTCCAGTACAACTATTGAAGAGCAGCCAGATTTCAATTCCTCTGAAGCTCTTCAGAGGTTTTTATCATTCAGGATGCTCTCAAATACAAAATACTCATCTACCTGCAGCACCAGCCATATTCTGTTCCCTGTTAAAACTTGTGCAACTCTGCTGAAGTCAATTTACGAGGCAAACATTTAATTTAGCAAGCAGACTCACAATCCTAAATTTAAACATATGTCAAGACAGCTAGTAGCTTTGTTTTAATTAACTCTCAAACTTTGTGGCTGTCATTTCTTTACATAAACACGGATGTTCTGCCAAGGGCAGACTGTAATCCTATGTGCATCCCCGTGAAACCGCCTGCTATTTCACAACCACTTTTCAAAGAGCTCTTGCAGAGGCAAGGGGATGTAGATGTTATTATAAGGGTCCATATGGCAGTACACTGGCACTGCAGTATTAAATCAGAGATATTGTAGCTTTCCAGCCTAGATTCTCACAGTACCAGGTAACATATACGTAGCTTTATTGTTGTACAATTTTAGTGGCTATGCATTATTCAACAGCGGCCAAAGTCTCTGTGCTGCCGGAGGTGATTCAGTGATGATAAAGGGAATATGTTTTGCTCTAAAAGCAGGAGAAAAGAGATTTCAGGGGTTGGTATCTTCTCCACTCCCAGAGGAACAATGGAAGCATTAACATTTCTAGTAAAGGAATCAGCTGGCAACAAATTTTCATTGATAATTAAAATGAAAGTACAAGCTGCCTTTGCACATAGTTAGACTTAGGAACAGTAACCTGCTCTCCAAATTAAACACTTTCCTTGATAATTTGGCTCACAGCAGGCACGGAAATCTGCTGGAAGATGCCATCTAGTGGGTTATGGAAGTTTATTTAAGTTTAAATAAACTGGTATGAGGTGAGGGTGGCAAGAACTGCAAATGCTGGGGTGTACAATGGTTGTCATAGACTTTCTGTGGTCGTTATTCTAGGAAATAAAAACTTCCCTGCAGGGGTTTACAATGGAAGAGACCTTGTATCTATTTCAACAGTCCTCCCAGCAGGGCACTGGGTTGTCACAGCTTTGCTGTTGACATTAGCCAAGCTGCAAGGCTGTTCCTCTGGCACCTTCCTCATCTCGAGGGCTGTTTGCTCTTCCTTTAAGAAAAGAACCTACTCCTTATTTCTGGAAATGCTGTACCGCCGCTGTTTTCTTAACAAACTCCACCATCCCTTGCCTATAAATTATCTAGTTTATAGTACAACAGAAGCCGCCTAATTGGTACCTGAATAAACAGCATTGCTTTTTAATGAGAGCCATCAATGAGAGCCTGCTCTGAGGCCAGAGCAGGAGACCAACGGCACCTGCACCCACGGAGCGCTGTGGGTAGCAGCCTTGTCCAGCGGTTGCTGCAGCCCTTTGGGGAGCCCTCACAACCCCTTGGGGTGACCCTGAAACACTTGGAAGATCCTGTAGCCCTTGGGGAGCCTGTGCACCACTTTGGCGAGACCCTGCACTACTTTGGGGAGACTCTGCACTATTTTGGGAGACCTTGCAGCCCCTTGGGGAGCCCCTACAGTCTTTGGAGAGGCCCTACAGCCTTTGGGGAGCCCCTGCAGTTCCTTGGGGAGCCTCTGAAGCCCCTTGGGGAGCCGGTGCTGCACTTCGAGGAGAGCCTGCGCTGCACTTTGGGGAGAGCCTGCAGACCTTGGGGAGGCCTTGCAGCCCCTTGGAGAGCACCCACACCACTTCGGGTAGCCCCTACAGCCTTTGGGAACCCCCTGCAACCCCTGAGGGAGCACCTGCACCACTTCGAGAGCCCCTGCAGCCCCTTGGGGAGCCCCTACACCACTTCGGGAGCCCCTGCAGCCTTCGGGGAGCCCCTGCGGCCCCTTGGGGAGCCCCTACACCACTTCGGGAGCCCCTGCAGCCTTCGGGGAGCCCCTGCGGCCCCTTGGGGAGCCCCTACACCACTTCGGGAGCCCTTGCAGCCCCTTGGGGAGCGCCTGCACCACTTCGGGAGCCCCTGCAGCCTTCGGGGAGCCCCTGCGGCCCCGGGGGTCACCCCACGACGGGCGCGGTTAATTCCGCTGGGCTGCTAATCGCCGCGCCTCTCCGGAGCAACGAGCCACCTCTGTTTTTCCCACCCCCCACGCCCCCTCCCCGGCTGCTTCGGAGCACACGGCATCCTTTGAACAGCAGCTATTAGAGACTCATCCCGGGGGCGCCGCCAGCGGGGTCCGAAGGGGTTTCGGGGGGGGGGGGGGGCGGGGGCCGAGGGGCGGAGGGAGGGGGCGTGGCCACCCGCGGCGGTGGGCGGGGTCTCTCTAGCCACGCCCCCTCCCTCGCGCGGAGCGGAAGTGCTGGAGTTGCCGCCCGGCGCTGCCGCCGCGCGCGGGGAAAGTTGCGCTCCCGCAGGGCGGCGGCGGGACCGGGGCGCGCTGCCTCCCTCCCTCCTTCCCTCTCTGTCTTCCTCCTCCTCCTCCTCCTCCTCGATGCGGCGGAAGCAGAAGCGGCTGCTGCAGGCGGTGGGGCTGGCGCTGGCCGCCCTCGTCTTCTTGCCCAACGTGGGGCTGTGGTCCCTGTACCGCGAGCGGCAGCCGGAGGGCGGCGAGGCGGCCGGCGGGGAGGGCGCCGCCGCCGCGGGGGCAGCGGCCGGGGAGGCGCCGGTGAGTGGCGGAGCGGGGAGGCGGCGGGGGCGCCCTCGTCGCTCGGCGAGGGGCGGCAGCCGCTCCGTGTCGGGGAGGGGAAGGGGCCCCTCCGTTCTGGCGTCTCCCCGGGCGGCGAGGGGAACGGCAGCACTTTCTCGGCAGTTCACGGGTGTGGGGAGCGCAGGGGCTGCCTGCCTGTTAGGGCTGAGCTTGGTAAGGGAATAAAACGAGGGCTTTGCTCCAAAGAGTGGGGAAAGGGAGCTTGTCCCGTCCTTGCGGACGGTAATTCTGGCTCCCCGGGGCGTGCCTCCCCTTTACCTGCCTTGGAAAGAAGGATGCGGGGAGCGCCCGGTACCTCTGGGTCCTGTCGGAGCTTAGCAAGGGCTGGCAGGAAGAACCAGATGGAGCTCGATGATTTTGTCTGTGTACTCATCCTCCTTTGGGAGAAGAAGAGAGGAGAACTCTTCCGAAGAGAGGCGGTGGTGCCTGCTGGATACGTGGCCTGACAATATTGCAGCACATGATTGCGTTCCTTTCTTGTCCCACTGGTGTAGTAGTAGATTTAACAGTCAAACCCTCTGCGTAGAGCATGAGACGGGAAGGCTGGATCACCCAAATTAGGCGTTTGGAAGCTCAGTTTAGCTGCATTTACTTTTGGCTGGGTAATTGCTTTATCCCCTTCTGGGTTTGGCTCTGTACCATTAAGAACGATTGGGACTTGAAAGCTGGAAATGTCACTGTGTAGCTATCAGTTTGGCTGCCACTCCACAAGGCTCTGCTTGTTCAAAACCACTTAAAACTCTCAGTTTTCTACATCTTTCCCTCCTTGGAGACTTGCGGCTATGACTGCACTGTAAAGGTGGAAAAACCTACTGTGGCAATTTCTGCTCTGAGGGGAGTGAAGGCTCTCAAAAAGAGGTGTAGTAAAACTGAGACTGAGCTCTCCCTTCCCACAAGACATGGATTGTGGTTTTATTGTTTGAATTCAAGCATTTACTGCGAGTCTGGCTATAACTGTGATCATATCCTTGTATGCCCCATGCTGGTAGGGAAAGGGGGTCAGCTGTTCCCTGCCATAACACATAAATTTGTAGCAGATCCTCCAACCTGCACAGAAATCCCTTTAATATGCACAGTGATCATTATGTGCCTAGAGTTCCTGATGCTACTGCCTTATGCAGGGAATCTGTTTTGCATGACCGATAAAAATCAAGCTGTGTAGTCTGCTGCACCACAGCTTCACCCGGTATGGTGTTATGGCAAAATGAAGACTACTGTAAAATCATGTGTCTTCCAGAGATTATAAAGAGAAAGTTGGTAATTTCTTGGGAGGCTTCGAAGCTTCTTGTTGGAGGTTGCAGTTAATTCTGGTTAAATCTGTAAGGGATGAAAAAACAGTGACAAGCTGACTTCTCATTTTCAGTCTTCCAAAATTGCCTCTGTACTGAGGGCTTTGGGTAGCTATAAGGCAAGCAGTTCCTATGGTGCTGTACATCACTGCTTATTTCTGTGTGTCTTCAGTGTGCTCGGTATGTAGATATCCCATATTGCCCATGATGTGTGCAACGTTGACTCCATTTTTCTTTATGTCTGTTTAATGTATGGCAGCTGTCGCTAACTTGAGATCTGCTTTCGTTTTGATGGTGCGTTGAGCTGGGCAGGAAATGTCTGTGCTGCTTGCAGGAGAATTTGCAGTAAAACCTCCCTGCACTTGTGTAAATCAGAGTTACTGGGTTTTAGGCTGAAGGCTTCATCTTCCAGTCTAATTAACATGGAGTTATGGTCTGCAGTGGGTCTGTGAGTGAAGATATCCTTGTATCATATGCCCATTTTTTTTGAAGGATTGGGCCCTGAAATGATATCTTCTGTTACACTGAGCAAAGGAAAAACATGCCCTAAAGGACAACAGACTGTCTTGGTAAAAATAATTTCAGATGAAGCAGAATGAAGACAAACCAAATGTTAGTTGGGTTTTTTTTTTTTTTTAATTGTTGTCATAGAGTTATCTGCCAGCTGACTGCAGACAGTTTTTTGGGCATCCTCAGATTCAGTGGTTCCAGCCTCTTTTCCTTGGTCCTGAGGAGCACTCCCGGTGTTTGTACTTACTAATCAATTTCCAGTTTGTAAACGAATGTGCTGTTTATCTGTTTATTCATGAAGCCATTTGGAAGAGCTGACTCCTTACAGCTTCCCATCATCTACAATTTTGGTGTTATCAAAAAATAATATCTATTGCAGACAGAGAAGATTTTCTTCAGCTTTTGGCTTTAATTTGTCTTTTTGTGCAGTGTAATCTGTGAATTGAGGACATTTCAGAAGTGCTACAGAACTGAGCTTTTCAATGAAATCTCTGTCCAGGCTTATTCTTTAGTCTTTAAATAGTGTCTGCTTTTTCACACAGTAATTCTGTCTTTCAGAGTAACTGCAAAAGGGGAGGGGGAGGGAATTTAAGAAATAGCTGAATTAAAGCTATTAAAACATTGCCTAGAACATAGGGTTGTGATACTAAAACTTTGAAGTTTGATACCTGCTAGGAGTTAGTCTTGTCTCTCTCATGTTGCATGCTACCTTCAAAATGGATATATCAGTCTAGGTGATTTTGCCTTATTTAATCATTCTAGTGCCTGAAACAAACGTGTCAGAAAATTAAGCAATCAGAAGCCATGTAAATATATTCTAGGAAAGATTATGCTAAATGGTTTCTGCAGAAGTGCCTAGCCAGCTAATTGCTTCTTTATTTACATGTTCAGAGGAAACATTGCGGTGGCTGAAACTAATGTATTGCTTTAATAAGGTGGATTAGATCCGTGTTCTTTGCTTCTACCTTTATGTTTGTTCTTGCGCCACTCCGTTGGGCACTTCTTGCTCCACAGAGGAGGGATGGCCTGAAGTCATCAAGGTCTTGGCCTCAAGGTCATGCTGCAGATATCTTTAGAAAAGCTGATGCATTGAGTTACTCTTCACTACAGCTGCATGCTCAGAAGTGTCCTTTATCAGTGTGTATGTACAGTCACTGAGTAGATGATAGAAGCTAGAAAGTCCTTTTTTTATGGTGCGCGTAACAGGTTTGGCTAGTGTCATGGCTTTAAATGGGGATGATGCTATTTGAGGTACTGAAGTGTTTCTACTAACAGCAAAACTGTCAGCTTAGTAGCTTCTTCACCAATGTACATTTTCTGCTTGCCACTGTGTATGTTGCTGTGCTCGTGTGATGCAGATGGACTTTTGTATCTTTTAGGTATTTTTTCTTTTTTCTTAACAAGTATTCAGTAGGTAAAAACACAGCATCTGTAGGTGTAGGGGTAGGAAAAAGCAAGAGAAGTGCAGCTTTTCCTTTTGTCTCCAGAATCTCTGCTGTCTGTGTCAGTGGCAGCTGAGCATCCTCAGCCTAAATGTTTAATTGATGTGTAGTCCTGCAGTATGTAAAACACAGATGAGTTTGTGGGCTACTGGTTTATGTTTGGATTAACACAAGCATTTACTAACTTCTAATGCTCTGCAGAGATACTACTCTCTACCCGTCTGGTCAGGCTGGAGACCTACACTCTGCCTGATACCAGCTGTTATGTGTATGTGTCATTTGAACTCGGAGAGATATCACTCTTGAACATGTCTTTCTTTAAATTGCTGGCTAAAAGCATTGTGGCAAATTAGCTGCCTTTCATTGCATGCATTTTTATCTGATATGATGCATGCTTTATGGAGTCGCCCTGTAGCTTGTTGTAGTAGTAATTTGTGCTCTATAAATTCACTCCTGAACATGATGGAAGTACATAAATCACATGGGTGATTGTGTGGTGCCCTCTGCTGCCAGCCGGCTGGAGTGAAGGGGAGGTACCTGCCTGCTGATAGGCTGTGAATGAGAAACCAACTGCAAACTTGTGATTGGAAAAACTGGTTTGGAAGAATGCTCCTCTTGTGAAGTTTGGGGTTGTAAACTTTGCCTTTAGAGCAATTACACTTAAAGTTTCCAGGCAGTATTGCTGAAAATGTAGCCCTGATGATAAGCTGAGTGGGGAGTGATGCTGTGCTGCTCGCGTCCTCCTCAGCCGAGGAAGATGATCGGCTTTGCCATTCTGACCTGGAGCCAGCTATGAAGCTGTCAAGGATTGTCAGCTTCGCGTTGTAGCTGCCGAAAGTTAATAAGGAAGAGGATGGCTTAGCAGACTCTGTGCTGCCAAGGCTGAGGTGGGAGAAGGGCTTGGGAAAAATGAGAGGAAAACCTTTCTGCTTTCAGCCAGCCAGAGGTAAATAGGAAAACATACTTATCTTACTTCCTAGGCAGATTTTTTTTTGGCAGTTACACTGATCGTGCCCTAGACCTTGCTACTGCCGTTGAACTCCGGGGCTTGGCTCCTCACAGACCTGTTGGAGACTGCCACGTTGGCAGTTGTATTGGCTCATAACTCATTAGTTGATATAAAAGCAAACTTTGAAAAACTTAGTTTGGTAAGCATAATGTAAAACAATTGGCCTTCAAGGACTGAAATGCAAGTGTGAGAACTGAACAGGCCCGTTGTAAATTAAGAGTGACTGATTGCCAGTATGGGCTACTCTAAAGTTGATCACATCAGTGTGTCTGTGAAACAAGCAGGTTCTCCTGGGCTAAAGGAGTGTGGACCATACTTCTGATTAGTGAAGTGGGCTGAATTGAACGTGAAGTGGCTAAACCATCTCACAGCTGTGAAATGCAAAGAAAAATTTGGAAAATATCTTTCTTAAGAAACTTGAGCATTCAGTGGTCTTCACTTGGGGTTCCATTATTCCTTCTGGTGATCTTCACTGTAACAGCAATAAAGAACCAAAAAAACAAGTGGCCCATATTCTAGGACTCCTATGCCGTGTGAAAATAAAAGATTTATTATACTTGCTGTTCCTTAGGGAAGGTTATCATGGAGCAGGTGCCCCTGTTGTTGGACAAGTGGTGTGTGTTTCACCATTCTAATGTGTGCTGTATGCAGTCCTGCAATGGTTACCTTTCTTCATGAAAAGAAGTTTTCAGCTGGAAAGCTTTTTGACTCTGAACTGCTTTTTTGATCAACAGTGATCTCTAGAGTGTTTTTCTTGTATGTATATGGATCAAATCATGGAAGGCAGCAAGGTTTAAGAGGGTTACAAATTTCCTGGGAAATAATTGCCATGCATTTAACAAAGTAGACTGATAAAAGGATGGAAAGTTAATTGGCACCAGTGAGCAGTGCTGGTGAAATTGGGCAGAACAATGATATCTACCAGACTTTCAGTTGCATTGTATCACCTTCCACTTCCTGTTTAAATACAGCTACAGGCATGCTATAAAAAGGCAAAGAACTAAAGTTAACTTTCCTGTCCCTCTTGTTTTTGCTTCCTTGTGGAGCCAACTGTAACCGTGTTTACACGGGGTAAGAAAAGCTCCTGTCTAACTTAAACTTTGAGGAAATTGTTGTCCAGGTGTGAAAGCGATCTGCATGCTGCTCCTGTTTCTTTGCAACCTCTTCCTTTACCAGCCAACACAGACAGGCAGCCTTCAGCTTCCTTTTGGAAAGTAAAGAGCTAGTAGGGTACATTAGGAGTTTGTAGGAGGTATTCCACTGTGTGCTTGAAATATCTCTAGAAAAAAAGATTGTGCTGCAGAAATTTGTTTTGATCTGCTGTGAAAGCAGACGTTTCAAGCTGCTGGCTTGATGTCATGTTGACTTTAGCAGAGCTGTAGGCTTTTATGGAGCATGCCTTAACTGGAGTGCACGGTGCTGAGTTTTGTGGTACTTTCAGGATGGTGTAAACACTTCATGTAAACAAAGATGCTGTGATATTTACCATCAGAGGACTCTGTCTCATTCTGTTAACTCTGAAGAGTAACCTCTAAGTTACACCCCTTTAAATTGATAGTGCCATGAATAACACATGGTGTCATGTAGACACAGGAAGAGGGGATTCAGTGACTTTGTGTGTGTGAAATCTTTTCATAGTAATAGGTACTCTCAGGTTAAGCGACCTGAGTGTATGTTTAGAGTTTGTTCTGGGTCACCTTTACTAGGAAACTAGAAAGGAAATTTTCCATAGCTGAATGGATTAAGTAACTGGCTATTCTGACCGGTATACTGTGAAGGCAAGCAGACATTGATGATTATTGCCATAATCATTCATTTAAATAGTGTTTAAATGTTACTTAAATCAGACTGAGGTAGATTGGATTAAAGCTCAATAGTTACTTTTTGTTAGCCTTGTATCTACCTGTTCTTATTCTGGAATCAAATGGGGAATAGCCTTTCTGCCCCAACATTTGCACTTTGTCTTACCCTGAGCTAGTGCCCCTGGACCGAACAATTTTGGTCAGTCCTAAAGCAGCTTGGCCACCCATTTATTCCTTCCAGATACAGCTTGGCCTGGGATTCCTCTGCTTCCAGAGAGAAGACACTGATTGACTTCAGGTCCCAGATTGTTTGCAAAAACCAATAGCTGTTGGTGGGGATATTTTAGCAGTTAACAGAAAGTGTGAATCTGTTCATGAGATTTCAGACTCCTGAATAAATCCTGGTGCTTGAGTCACTTTCAGTATAACAGCGTGATGCTTTATTTCCAAACCCAGGGATAATAGCCCCCCTCCTTTCTATTTTTATGTTCTACTTTTGGATATCCTTTCGTCTTGTTTGTGATGAAAAAACTTTCAAATTCTCCATTTTCTCTTTAAGAGTCTACTTGTGGTTTTACCTTCAGCTTTGGCTTCCTGCTCATGAATTCTTACAGGCCAGGGAGCTGGGAAGTGTGACTGGCCCTGCTTTATTCAGCATGAAGCAGAACCTCTCAGTGGTAATGGTATCTTTCCTATCACTGTAACTGACACTTGTGGTGATATTTTCTGCATTTTCTGTTACCCTTGTTAGATGATAGATAGGTAACAAAGATGGAAGTGTTTATCTACACAGCTTTGTTAAGAATATAAGTAGCAGTGGATATCAAATTATGGCTGACTTGTCAGACTGTGCCTCTTTTGTTAGATTTAAAGGCTCTGGCAAACGATTGGAGAAAACGACAGATAAGTAAATCAATATGTAGCACAATAAGTTGCCAGGCAGCCCTTCCTTTTCAAATGCCTGGGTAGAAGAGTAACTTCTGCTGTGTCTGGGATCTTCTGGCAGATCCCAAGTCCCATGCACCCCCTGAAAAAGAAGAAAAATGTCACTTGACATGTCTCCTTATTGTTCATTAAACTTGATAAAGCTTTAAATGGCAGCTTCAAAGAAGGGAGGTCTACCATTTCTAGTCCTTAAGTTTGCTTTTCTTTCTGAATAATTAGCTCTATTCTCTGCCCTTTTGCAGTTTCTCCATTTTCTCTAATCTTAGCTCCAGGGTTAAATGAGAGCTCTCTAGAGCATATATCTATAATTAAGGCTTTTTAACCACAGTTACAGTGGAGTACGAGCGGCGTTCCAGTGTTGCCAGTCCCCAGGGAAGAAACTTGCTTCCGTAGAAGAGCTGTTGATGTAGTTATAACTGCACTCTGCTATCCCCGTCATGAGGTTTTCTATGGTACTGCTTCATGCATTCCCACTATCCTAAGTTGAATTTCTAAGGTTGATGACCATTAATGGCCTATCTTCTGTAGCCCGCAAGAATAAAAATATTTATTCTGCCTGTCAATATCAGGAAAACACAGGCTGCCAGCTATTGTGAGTAGTATCCCTCAAGAGTATATTCAGAGAGCTCGAGGAAATGTCAGACAGCTCGTTTCTAAGGTCTGACTTCTATGGGCTTTACTGCAACTCTGTCCAGGAATCTGGAATAAAACACAGCTGTCATTAATGGTTCTGATGGTTGGTGGTGCTCAGTAGACCTTCCTCTTTTGAAGGTCACAGTATAAACACATGAATGTGTTACCAACCAGTGTGAGTCAGGGATGAAATCACCCGCTTAGTCTGGGTGCTCTCAGAGGTCTTACAGCTACAGTGGGCAAGAGCACTCTTAGAGGCAATTACTGAACAGTAGCTGGTGGCTTAAAATTTGCCCTCTACAGAACTTGGCTTATATTACTATATCCTTTGCTTTTCTGTATTATTGAGTCAAACTGTAATGATAAGCAGTTTAAACATATTAAGGGTTTTAAATGGAAAACCTATTGTAAGCAAGTTGGTGTAACTCTTGTGGGTATTATGGTTCTTTCCTTGGCCAGCAATAGAGGGCAAAGGAAGGGGAAGAGGCTGGAGTCAGTGAAGGCTTGTGGGCATAGTACCACCTAGCCTGCTGAAGTTTATTCTTAATGTTTATTTGGTGACTGTGTCTTCCTATCTTAAATCCTTATTAATATTACAGCTGTAATACTTTTTTTCTTCCCAATTAGCACAAGTAGCAGGAAGCAACTTCTAAAAAATGTCTTTTAAGACACTAAATGCTGGCATCCTTCCCTGTTAAGCTGAGCATTGCCTCTGTAGTGAGGTAACTAATTTCTGTTAAACATGTCTCCCCCTAACACTTATATTAATTTCTTGCATGTATGTCACGTGTAGCTGATGTAGCTTTTGGCCCATTCTGTGTGGTTGTAGTTCACAAGGTGACTGCTGAAGTCAAGTGTCCAAATAATAAAAAAATTTTGTAATGAAAAGAAAGGATTTGCAGAACAACAGTAAATCAGTCTGTCTCCTGCAAGAACTTTCTCGATGCATGAAGTCTTCCTCCTTGTTTGACTGCTCTCCCTTTCCAAAAATCTGATTAGAATGACATTTTGTCATTGTTAGTCAAAGCCTTGTGATGTTTTAGGGCTTTATCAAATCTTATCTGGAAACACTGTCAGCTGTGCCTCTTACACGCAGAGCTGCTTTGCTTCTGCCCTCTTGAACAACTGTTGTTACAAGATTAAATTGTTATGAAAAGTTCTGCTCTGCTTGATCTCTAAAGCCTGAAATCTTTTGCTTGCAGTTATGTGTGCAAGCTAAGGTGACTTCAAAGGCAAGTCATCCTCTTCTCCATCTTTGCTTATGATGATTTGGAAGATCTAGCATTTAAAACCTGTAGCAAGCAGTCTAGTTTTTACTTGGTAGAAGATAGTGTAGCTTCCATTTGTATAAATTACCTTTACTTGTGTTCAAATTCATGTGGAAAGCTACTTTTATCTAGTTCGTGACACTTGCAGCAAACCAAATTTTCTCCATGATGGAAAAGAAGTAGTTTTGGATTCTTGAGCTTATCTAACATTCCTCAGCCTTCACGTGAAGTCCAAAGAAGAAACATTCACGAGAACTAGTAAGCATGAGCTGTTGCTTAATAAATAAAATGGGTGAAATGGAGTTTGAATGTTCTTAATGTTTAGACCGAAGTTTTCAAAGCTGTCTTAGAGTGTGATGTTCCTTTGAAAAATAGGGCTCTTAGTGACTTTGATATGATACAAAAATAACCACATAACCAGGTCTGGCATCCCATAAGATTTTTGGGGGTTTTTCTTTTTTGTATTATTACTTCTGAAAGAGTGAGCAACTCCTTCGTTTCTGGTCAGACTGACTTTAATCTTAACTCTGCTTCCTTGAAAGTGTCTCTCTTTAGAGACTATGCTTTCAGCTCGGATGAGTAAAAGCAAAGTATATTCCCTCACTAAAGAAAATAGAACCCCAAAAGCTAGATAAATACAGACATAACTATGTTGTAAAGGGCATCAGTTAGCCAAGTAAGTTATTTTCTGTAATATTAGAGAAGGTCACTTAAATTTAGCCTCACTGTCAGTTCATGTTAGCCACTACATAACAGGATTATTCTGGATCTCAAAAAGAAGTGGACCCTGTGATTATCTTCTGTCTTCTCATTTATTTCCCAAGTGGCCTGTTGCCACAGTTTGGTGTATGACAGCCAAGTAAAAAAGGAATAACCATTTTTTCCGTTCCTGCATATGTTAGTTTTGCTGATCCACCAAATACACTCTGGACTATGACTTCTCTTTGATTCTCAGGCTGCAGCTTACTGTGTTGTGACTATCTAAAACTCCTATTGATGTTCTACTGTTGCATGCTGCCTAATTTTTTCTTGGTGGTTGTTTTGGAATCTGATTCAAGATACTAATTTAGCCTGGGAAAAAAAAATTCTTCTAAGAAAACCAGCATCTGTTCCCTGGTCTTGTTCACAGCAGTAAAGAAGTTATATTGGTACAATTAAAGTGTTTGGAGTGAGGCTTCTCAAAATTATTTTGCTTGCTTGGTTCTGAGGGCATGGAAGGTAAGCTGCAAAAACATCTGCAAAGTATCAGAAGACCTGGGATTTTGATATAGAAACTGGCAGAAGTGTATTTGGATGTACATACGGAGACCAGAGGGCTAACTAATTTATCATTGTTGCCCATTTCTTGCTATTGCTGCTGATTCTTTGGAGATGTGGATCTTCCTCCATTCTGCCCCAAATTGTTTCTGATCTTCAGATGCATGTTGTGTGCTCTGTGAAAGAGGATGTGGAAGTGTTATCTGCAACCTGTGAAGGTCCTGCTTCTGTTGTCTTTGATTCTTGATTGCTGCAGAGTATCTGTGTATGAAAGGTAATAGGTTTTCCTTCACCGTAGTTGCATATTTTCTGCAAATAGGAACTTGGGCCAGGTGATTACAGAGAAAGAGTACTTGGCAAAGCAATTACAAACTCACAGGCAAGTGTTTTGAACTGCAATCTGCGCCAAGACCCTTTTCCATGCATTTTGGCCAAGGCTGCTATCAGCCTAAAATAATAATGATTGCCATTGGTGAAAGGCTTAAGCTCTGGAAACAAGTGATGTCTTGTGACTTTCCAAGTGCTGATATTTTTACAATAAGAGGCTGCTTGTAGTAGAAATGAGCTGTGAAGCTGTGAATTGATGCACATGAACAGAGACCACTGGCATTGTTGATAAATTAGCTGGGAATTGTCAGTCATGTAAAAACTCAAATATTGGCTTAACCTGAAAATGTTAAATGAAATATAAAACTACAGATTTTTCTCTCTGGATATTTGAAAACAATAACAAGTCATCTGAAAACTTGTTTCTTCTTAAATTATTTCTAGAGGGTATGAGTTTTCAAGCCTAATGCAGTGAAGTCTATTTTTATAGTCCTTGAAAACAAAATCTGACAGACCATATTTGCCAGCACTTATATTGCTCTGGTGACAGTGCTTCTTTTTAAAGCATGCCAGAGGAAATGCTCTATGGTGGAGCATATGTCAGTGATTAGTGGGACCAGTGCTGCAGGATGAAGTGGGAAAAATACGGCTCTGTGTAGAAAAAGCTGAATGGACAGAACATGGGAAGTGTAGTGGTTTATGGATTCGTTTTACAGTAGGAATGTGTAATAGATGTTTTTAGGCTTATCTGTATGTAACTGACATGCCATTTTCCAAATCAGTTGAGGTTTAACTGGGAGGACAACTGGTGCTTTCTTTGTATGTTTCCCTTCATTTCTTTCTTATTTAGGAAACTGCCCTTTGTATCTCTCACTGTTTATATAATGCAGGTATTTGCAGGTTTTGTTTGTGCCAGAGGGAGCTGAAGGCCCTAGGAAGTGACTTTGGTACCCAGCTCTTTTTGTGGATGTAGGTCCAAGTGAATTTAAGGGCTCAGGCAGAGAGCAATCCTCAGAAACCAACCGCGCCTCTCCAGACCTGGCATCCTGGGTCCAGAGCTCTTGTGAGACAAGCACGTGGGTGCACGCTCACGTTCTGGTTCTGAATAGCTCTTGCTGCTGCCTCCTCCTCCCTGAAGCCCAGCAGGCATCCTTAGCATTGGCCACCTCTTGTCAGGGACGCTGAGTTCAGAGCATAGCTCTCTGTTCCAATTCCTGCACGGGTTGTGTGGGACTCCAGGTAGTTCTATTTGAAGCCCTGAGGTAGAGGGGAGAGGAGGACAGTGCCCTGCTACCCTTCCACAAGGGTTGTTGATGGCTTTTTCTCAGGAGTTGCAATGTAGCGCTCAATTGACTTTGCCTCCCTGCCTTGACCATGCAAAACATCTGTTCTCTGAAAGGCACAGCTCAGGAAAGGTGTCCACAGACCTTACTCAAGGACAGCACCCTACTGTGGGAATCACAAAGCTGGAAGCAGAGTAGCAGGATACACAGCATTGCAGTAAGAAAGTTTCTTGTGGGTTTATCCCTTGACATCATAGATGTAGTCATCACTCAAGTGCTGTAAAACACATTCTCCTGCCTTGCCATATTCTTCATATCTTGTCAGTTGTGTTGGAGTACACCAAGTTTTTCAATTCAGTATGAATGGGAGCAAAATGAAAATGCCCTTTTCCCTTTATGACAATTGATATCTGTATTTGAACTTGCCAGTATTTGTTTATGAAAACTGCTTGTTTTACCCTCTGAAATCTTTTTGTCAGAACAGCTCAATACAACTTGAATTAAGGGAAGTCACAGGAGGTTAAATAATGCCTGAAAACTAGGAAAAAAAGAATGTATTAGACTGCTGCATGGCATTACCTTGCTAGTATCAAAATTAGACTGCTACTTTTTGTAAAGTAGAAATTTGGCTATTAATATTTAAAGAAATAATGCAAGAAGCCAAGTTATTTCCAATTAAATACAAATTATTAAATCATTTTCTTGAGCTCACAACAACTGAGACTTACCTCTCAACACTTTTTTTGTGTAGAATTTTTCCTTACATTTATGAGTTTTTAAAGCTATTTTAAGGTCTGGGTTTTTTTACTAGCCTGTAAGGTTCTTGCTTTTGAGTAACTCTTGAGATAATTAGAGAAGCAGAATCAAATTCTTAGGGCCCCTTATGGAAAAATTATGGCTTCATGAGGTTTAATTTGTGTACCTATAGCATGCAGGAGACCCAGTAAGAAATCTGTAAGGAGAAAGTAAAGTACCCAAAGGAAGACTGCTTCTCATAAAGTAACATAACTGATAGTGTGTTTGTTTTCCTTCCCTAAAGTTGCTCTATAGAAAATGCCTTAAAAATTAGATTCTTTGCTGGTACTTGTACCTTAAAAAAAAAAAGCAGCTTCTCACCAGTGCAATAAATTGCTTTTATACTGTGTCTCAAGTACTGCACAGCTTTCTGAAAGGGACACCTGGATTTTCACAGGTGACTGAATTAGGAATTTTCAGTCTTCTGGTGTGTGGTGACTCTAGGTTTTGGACTTGCTTCATCCTTGGATCTGCTGGCTGAGGCATGAGGTTTCTTGATCCAGGTTTCTCCTTTCTTAGCTTGTCATTTCTTCATCTTTTCCTCAGATGACATCCTATCCCAAACCCAGCTGGCCGAATGGACTTCATTGGGCAAAACACTTGGCACTAACTCTAGCAAGGCTGGCGATTTTGTAGTACTAGACAGCTGGCATCCCATGAATCTGACACAGTGCTTGACATAACTATTAATCTATGTTAATGGGATTGCTTGAGTGGCCTGAATTTTTCATTGTGGAGTCGACAGGGTGGATGCTTCAAGTCTGTGGGACTGAATATGCACTGCCAAGGCACCCCGCCAGCTCAAAGGTGGGAACCACGTTCTGGCACAGCAGGTTAATGTGCAATTGGCACAGGAAGTGTTGGCACTAAAGCAGCAGTCCTGGAGGTGATGGATTATATGTCATTTCTTGCTTTCATGTGTCAATTTCTCTGGTTTCTCTAGTGGTCTGCTGCTTGAGATTGAAAGAAAGTGTGTGTCATGTAAACACTTTTATATATATATGTAAAACAAACTGTAGATGCTAAGGTATTTTGGTATCTTTCAGTGTAATGTATCATCTAGAAAGAAGTGGCATCTGCTGGATGGGCAGCTTCAGAAAGTGTGAAAGGTGTCCCTGCTGTAGCTTTTGCTGCTCCATCTCTGAGTTTCCATCGCTAGAAGGAGAGCTGCTGTACTTCAGAAAGATTGTAGCTGAAAGAAGTTTCAAAACAGCAACCCAGCAGGTTGTAATCTCCTCAAAGTAATCTCTTGGGCACTGCATATACTTGATTGTCATTTCAAGGCATAAGTCTTCTCTAAAGAGGAAAGGAAAGTTCATTGGTATCCAGACAAAGACCTTTTGGCCATCTGAGCTTGACTTTGATGTTGTCTGCTCCTTGCTTGTAAGAGAGGAAGTACTGTCTGAGCTGTGGATATAAGGTGCTATGCAACATGGTTTTGTAGCACTTAAGCTGCCTTGACCTAATTCATTTGCTTTTTTACTGGAGCACGGATTAGCAGTGGCTTGCTAGTGTAAAAGTAAGCAGCAGTTAATTCTTGTAAGTCAACTCTGTGACTGTGATTGGGGTAATGCCATGTTTTTGGAAAAAACAGCGCAAACTCCTCAAAATAACGTCATAAAGGATAGGCAGGGGTGGTGCTGGTGCCAAATGCTGACATGACAGGCAAGTTACATGTTAAGACTTGAACAGTGCTGGCTACTTCTGACTGCTGCTTTTCCTCTCTAAGTCATGACCGACCTCAGCTCTTAGCCAGAGCAAGCTTCCTTGGAGGCCTTAACACATTCCACAGGATTCCAGATTATTCTGAAAATACTTTCTAAATGCTGTCTTAATTAAAGATTTCTTAAGTCAGAATTAAGTTATTAAAATGTTCCAGGCATTTTCTAGAAGTCTTTGAAAACTGACTGTACATTCCTTTCAAAGTTGATCTCCTGCCTGTTATGGGTTACAAAGTAATATTGTGCTGCTTGTGGGTTACAGATAAATTCAAGGAAGCATTATGATTTATTTTTTCTTGCAGCAGTTTGCCTTTTTGTGAACTGATGCTGCCATTGAGTCACTCTTTAGGATTCTGCAATTGCATAGTTGTGGTTCTTCAGCAGTAATAGAAAAAAATGTCTAGTATTCCTGGGAGGGATTTTTCAAAATCCTTGGATATGTGTGACTTGGTAGTGCTGCATAAGACAGCAGACTCGCAGCCGTCTATAATGCTTTCGCTTTGTTTTGCCCAACCTGTGGCTGCCTCTAATTTATTGTGTAATCACACAATAGATTTTGTACTTTATAGAACAACTGCATTGTGTGGAGTAGTTGCCAGCTCACACAGCTGTAGTGCTGCAAATATTTCATAAGCTGGTTAGGTGACTTTAAGATAAGCGCGGAAGAGATGTGTCTTAAAGACAAGTTGCACTGTCTAGGGTCTGTCCCTACTGAGATCTGTGAGAAGAGGTGGTTCTCTGCCATTAAAATTGTGATCAGTGCCTCAAACCTAAAAGATGTTGTGACTTTTATAGATATGCGTACCAGCACGGATTAGATGCTTCTGTGGGACTGTGCTGCTGTTTGGAGTTTAAAATTAGGTGTTTAGGATTTTAAAGGCACACTCCAAATAGCTGTATTCTGTGTATCTACAGATTAAGGGAAATGAATTTTGGTAAAGCAGAATTCTAAGCTCAAAAGATGTTTGTAAGAGAGCTCTGGGTCTGCTCTCTTTCCAAATCCATGTTATGCATATATTAGGTTCTTCCTTGTATTTTATAAGTAGTTTGGAGAAACTAGTGACTTCAGTAGAGTTGTCACCTTTTCCTGGTGAGTGCAGTTAACTTTTCAGGAGATCATATTCCGTCTCCGCTTACTCGCCTAGCATTGGGAAAACTTGGCTGCTGGTTCGAAGATGGAGCCAGTGCAGAGATGTATTTCTGAGCTTGCAGTTGACCTTTGATGTTTTACTACCGAGTTCTATAAAGCTGCAAAAAGTTTAAAAAAATAAACTGACAAGGTTCCAATTTTATGTTGCTTCTACTGGGACTCGCAAGCAGCTGTGAAACTGCTTATCAAGTTGATGCTCAGATTCTGACTGGAAATTGCAAGAGCATGTCAGGCTAGAACTGAGCTAGAAAACGAATGAGTGGTTATAGAGTGTACTACTGTCATGTACATCATCCCAGAATTGGTTACAATAAATGAAATGTTAATTCTTTTCTGTTTGCTTTGCAAGCTTCTGATGTATCAAAAGCCGTTTAATTACCTATCCTTGTTAAAGGTTCAGCAGTTGGAATGGATGACTGTCTCCATATATGCTGTGCGATTACTGTTAAGCAACAGAAAAGCCTGCTGAGTGGTCAGTCAGCAAAAGCATTACTGGGAAACTACGGGGCTATTAAGCACTTACAAGCTGAAGACCAATTTTCAAGTGTCTTTTGTGTTCTGAAAGAAGGATGAGAGACAGTTTTAAAAAACTTTGCAGTGAGATCAGAGAGTAAGCAGTGAATGCAATAAGTGAGTGCATTAATCTATGGGGCTGAAAAAAACCCCAATTTTTCCTAAGAGAACAAAGTATGACAGGGCTATTTATCTCCCTTAAGTTTCCCAGGAGATGTGAACCCAAAATGTTGCACTCTGTCTCTTCTATCACTGCACTAGATAATTTTTTTGTCAAACATCTAACCCAGAGAGGTCAGTTTTCTAAAACAAGCTTTGGTCCTCTCTTCCTGCTCTGGCTTGAAAGAATTTTGCAGATCTGCCTTGCTTGTCAGAAGCGCTTCCTCCAGAGCAGCATGGGTAAAACGTTCAGAGCATTCACTTGTTTGCATCAAAACGACAAGGGTAATAACTTAGGGTTGCTTCTGTGTTTATTGTGGGTATTCCCACCTGCAGGATAGCATTCTCCCAGTTCTTTCACTCTGGCTCTGGCCTCTGGGGTGTGGGCATCTTTGCTCGCAGACCATAAGGCTGTGCTGAGCATTTGCTATTTGTTTTGAGTTGGACACGCTTGCCTGCCTGTTGGGTGAGTTGTTTCAGCTGGCATCAACCTTTCCGTACAGGAACGCATGTTTGGCCATAGGAACAGCTGAAATAGCTGGTTTTCCAGAATGTTTTGCTTGAGTCCTCTCTAAACCCAAAGCCATGGAAGGCTTTTTAATGCAGTAATTTGGCATGAGCAGATGCAAAGTTAGGCAAAGCATGTTGTTCTGTGGGTGGCAGCTGAAGGCTTGTATAGGAGCACTCAATAAACCACTTTACAGAATGCTCTATCAGCAGCTGATGGCATGCACAGCAGTGAAGCTTTGCCCCTGTTGTATTGCTGAAAATGACCCCACAGCCCTGTAAGTCTCAGCTGTAGCTGCGATTCAAACTGCTAAGCTTTTCCAGCTTCAGTGTTTGTGTACCTTGTATCTGTGCTGTTTTATATAGCTCAAGAACCTTTGGAGCAGGAAAACAGTATCACCTTCTTTGAATGACTTTCATTCAGAGGGAATGGAAAACCTGGTCAGAATTGAGTTTCTGACTGGATTAAAAATCCCTGCTCTCATTCCCTTCATGTGAAGCAGTAAGCCACTAGTTATTTGAGATGGAGTTAAAATATTAGAGACACAATGTAAATTTCTCAGAGTTGTCACTTTGTGTGCCTGTAGCAGTGATAACCTGGATAAAGCAATAGTAGGAAAATTATTTCTGGGGGAAAAGTGGAGGGGAAAGTATTCTGAGCATGGTACATTTATGATAACTGCTGGAGCTTACACCCCTTACTAGAAAGATTTTGGATGTTTGACTGGTATAATCAAAACCACCTGGATTATGGGAATTCAAAGGGGGTTTTTTAAAAAAAAAAAAAGCTCAAGAAGTCCAATTAGTAGAATTCAATTAATTGGAGTTTAAAAATTAATGGTAAGTTACCTTATAAAATATAGATCACTTGAGACTAAACTAAGAGCAGGCATATGGTTTTGATTTTTTTTTTCCGTCAAACACTGGCGTGGTACGAAGTCCAGACAACTTTATTTTCCTGATGCATTATAACCAGCTGCAGATGTTTTAGACATTATCGCATCTAAATGGGCTTTAACAAATGCATCCTGGAAGCCAGCAGCTCTAAATATTACATGCAATGTATTCTGAGAAAATGTTGGAAATAAAATGTTAGGAATTAAACGTTCAGTATCTGAATCAAGAAAATTTACTTTCTGCCCTTGTCGGGGGATTTTCTAGCTGAGAACATTCTTTCTGTGAGACATACGCAGATGTTAGTTAGGGCACATGGAGAGTCTGGAACAAATATTGCCATGGATGGTCTTGCATGGTAAGTTATATACTGGAAAGAGGACACTTTCTTGGAAAGGTACTTATCTAAATGCTAAACTAAAATTTATAACAGATATGCAGCTTTTCAGTATTACAGCAAAAAAATTGAACTGCGTGTTTGAACATATGTTAACATTGCATTTTGTGCATCAGTGACCACAGCGTGGCCCTCGACGACAGAAACTTTTGTGGTATTTCAATTACTCTGGTTAGGATTAAGGAACTTAATTTTAAGATCTTTTTGTCATTGAGTTGAACACTTGCCCAGAAGGGCATCTTCATATATATGTGTGTGTGTATGTGTAGGTGTATTACAAAATGTTGCTTGTATATTTGAATGTATGGCTTTGGGGTGGAGAGGGACTATATGATTACTGACATTGGAATTGCATCAGGTGTCCGTAATTTCCATTCACTCATTTTTCCATACCTTGAGAGAGGTTGGGAAAATATCTGTGCTTTGCTGTAGACACTTCATTGAAATGCAACTCAGTATGCAGCACCCTGAGTTCTCAGTCTGGGCAACTCTGGAGGAGAGAAAGGAGGCATCCTTAGAGGATGAGCTGAATGCTCAAAACTATCTAGGAGAAATAGACCTTTAGGCAGAGATGTGCCAAACAGTCAATACATCTGAGAAAGATTGTTCATATGTTAGCAGTCTGTCAAGTAACGTTTATCCTAATTGTGCAAAATTGCTGGGGGAAGGGGGGCGCAAATCTGTATAGAGAGTTTTAAAGGGAATTGGGGATTGCTTAAGTGCCATCAGTAACTTTTCGTGCAAGAACCTTTTTGATAAAAAGGTATTTCAGAACAAGGTATGTACCTTTATATATAAAAGTTAACAGTGCATCCGATTTGTACCACACAGGGTAACCAAAGGGAATCTCCTTGCCCATCTGTGTTACCCCTGAAGAGACTTTTTCCAGCTTTAGACCAGTTTAAATATAAGCCAGCTTGTGCTCATTGAAATCCCTAGAGTCTGCCTGGCACTGGGGAGCAATTCCAAGAGAATATTAGAGGTGGCAAGCATCAATGGGTAACTACTTGAGCAGGGACCTGCATGCTTTGCTCCAAGGGACATGGCACACTGCCCTGCAGCAGGGAGCTGAATCAAGCAAATGCAAGTCTAATGATTTGGATTTTGCTATTTCACATTAGTGTTTAAAACTGCTTAGATATAATCCTCCTAGCAAATCTCTCCATGCTTTGAGATGGCGAACATTCACTACTGCAGACTGGTTTTTAAGTATGAACTGGTTATACTGAATTCTTGTGCGACTGAACAAAGGCTTTCACTGATGCTTGGCAAAGAGGAGAAGTTTTCATGTTTGATTCTGTTTATACAGGAGCATAAAATGGTTCTTTGTATCGATGGGCTATAACGAATGAAAGATTAAGCCAGATGTTTGGGGTTTGATACTTCCCAGTTGTGTAGTGACTCTGGAAAATGTCTATATCAAATATTTGGAGGGGAGAATTCTACTAAGCTGCTGTAAAACTACTAGTTGTGTGTGTTTAGTTGGACAGATTTTCTTGTCCTACATATTATTAAGAAAGTTCACATTGAAGGATGCTGTTCATAATAGGAATCTTTTCTCAGTGGTTGCTCACCTGAGCCACAAAAGTTTTTTTTGCCTAGTCTCTCAGGGTTCTTCCACTACCTTTAGAGCTTGCTCGGTTTTCTTGCTGTGACTTCATCTGAAAAGTCTCAAAGATAGTATGTGCAGTCGTCTCAACATGTTTATGCTCAGAGATCCCTTCTGTACTGTGTATGGAGCCCCAAATCCTTGCATTTCTGATTAAAAGATAAGCCACAGTTCATTTTCTGAAAAATCAGTCAAAAGCACGTGGCATTGTTATGCAGCACTAGAAAGATTGGTCTGAATAACCTTTGAGATCTGTGGTAGCTGTGAACTTTGGCTCGCATCTTGTAAGGAAAAGAAAATGATCCTACCTTTAATGGAAACTAGCAGAAAGTTGGCTTCTATTTAAGGAATTTGGGGTGGTTTCTCCTATGTGTGGTCCAAGGGAAATATCCTGACTTGTCTGAAACAACTGCTGCTTTTTGAAAATGCATTTAGAAGAATTGTGGTGGTTAAAGTATTTGAATTTCCCTTATCACTACCATGTGCTATAGTTTCTTTGTACTTTACCATATTGGATGAAATGTTTAGCTTACTGTAGTGAGAGCTGCTATGATAATTGTTGCACAGTCAGACTAGTTCTTGCCGAGGGTGGAGGATTAAATGATGAAAGCTTTTTAACTACATGAGTATTGGAGTTTTTTGCATGCGGTGATCTTTCTGAAACTTGCAAAGAAGATTACTTAAATAGACCAGTGCTGCTGTAGAGTCATTGTTGTTTAATCAGAACCTTCTTTGGATGTCATTGAGATTAAAATGTTAGTGTGGACTTGATGCAGTTCTGAAAACTAAAGCAAGTGCCTGGTTAAAATTTTGCATAGGGAAGGTGGTTTAAATTTCATTAACCAAGTATATTTGTCTGTCTGGAGATGTTAAAGCTAGGTGTACTAAGCAGCCAAGAATGTGTCGAATTTCTCACCTACTAATGAGCATTTATTGATTCCTTTAAGGCTGGCTCTGAGGTTTCCCTTCTTTTTTTACATAAGCAGCCTTCTACTTTGAGAGGGTTTTAACCTCTTTGGTTCAAGAAACCTGAAAGTTGGGGAAAAGTGGAGGTGGAGATGTGGTTTTGTATGAAGGAGTATAAAAGTGTGAATTTGAGTTTGCAAGTGGTAGAGATAGCAAGAATAGTAAATGAATTGCCTGAATATGCTCTCCTGCCCAGCAAAATACAATCCAGTAGCCAAACAGTGGGTGTTACAAAGGGCTTTGAGCCAAGCTGTCTCAGTAATAGAAGTGATTTGATGATCTTGTCCTGATTTTGCAGCTTACTTCCCCCTCTTTAGTGCTAGTGCGGCTCTGGATGGGAGAACACTGTAAACTAGATTGATGAGAGGAGCTGGATTTGAAGCAAGAAACAAGCCTTTTTACAGGGCTTTGTTCCCAAAGATGATGAGTATAAAAATAGCAGTGTAATTCAGCAAAGTTTTAGCTGAGCTGTATAGAGGAAAGAGGCTGTTGAACTCACCTGTTCAAAGAATTTGCAAGGATTTCCTTCAGACCGTGTGCAAAAGTGTCAGGATCTATCAGTCTAAGATTAGTTTTACTTCAAAGTAAACAGCAGCCTTGATTTTGTTTGTTTTGTTATGCAAATTGAAAAGTAGTTCCATTAAATTGCATGTATTAAGAATCTTATTTTTTGCTTTTGGCAAGATTGACAGCTCATCGTTACAGTAAGTGTTATGGTCCTTCCTTCTAATGTAGTTTGTGACAAGCCAGTCCTATGTAGGCTGCTTCTGAGCAGCTATCCTAAATGGGATTACTGAAACATTGACATTTATCTGAGTTTTCAGTTGTATAATTCATAATAGCCAACTGCTCTGGCTTATGCTTTTTGGGATGAAGAACTTGTCTTGCCTCTTTGCACACTGGTAAATTTATGGAAATGCATAAATATTTCCTAATCTGGGAGCATCATATGGACATTTAAATCCTGAAATATCTTTGCTTGTTACTCCAAGTTTCAAGAGATGTTCTTAGAAGTAGAAAGGACTTTACTTAGAAATAAAAAGTTCACTTAACGTGTGGTCCCTAGAGTATTTTATAACATGAGGCATGGGAAAATAGGTCTAGCTGAAGGCATCTGTGAAGCAATACTGAGAGAGGAGTAAAAGCTTGAGGAGGGGTGAAAGTATTTCATTGCCCTTTCTGCATGTTGAAGGGAATTCAGTTGCATCTGCTATGCAATACCAAGGCTGGGTTTTAGTATGTGTAAGATGTGAATTATGAAGTGATCTGAGTTCATATTCAGTGTACATCTCTTAATAGCATAAAATTATTCAAAGCTGTTTCCTAGCATTAAATGCCTGGCGTATTTATGATTCTCTTACCTTTCTAGCAAAGGTGATAACTTTTCACGTGTAGCATTTTACTTGTAGTTTATATTGTCTTAAAATACGTAGATTGTCTCCCAGTGGTCTTGCATGTGCTGACATCCAAAAGTAGAATGGTGTTTAAGGCATTTAGTTTGGCATTCAGGCTAATGTTCTTGGGCAAAAAAGGCTTGCCAAGTAGCATCATGTTCCATGATCTTATGCGGAGAGATTGCTGACAAGTTTAGGTGTGTCTGACTTCGGTTTGTGCTAAGTAATCTGCCTACTTTTTACTGCTAGTTTTGGTAAACAGCATAGTGAGGTTTTTTTTCTTGAAATGTGACAACCAGCCCTCCTCTTGTAGTTCCACTTTTACTAAAAAAGTCATTTTTCTTACCCCAGCCTTTCTCTTCCATGCATCTTTTCCCTAAGAATATCACTGCAGAGCACTGTTGTTTCCCACAACAGGTTAGTTGATTAAATGTTATGACAATTTACAATCTACAGCTACTTGAAAGCCGTTGCTGTTATCTTTCATTTTACAATGTCAAGTTACTCTGTTTTAAGTGCCAAAACTTTACATCTCCCTTCTATAAATGTCATTCTATGTGGCTCACCTGTACATATGTCATCTCTGTACGTCCTCTCCTTTATGGCAGGGAGAACAGATGTTGCTACCTTCCTAACAAAAGATGCTTTGGGCACTTGCTGCAGGAGATGGTGACCGGACTGTCAAAAACAATCTTTATGGGCAGGCTGGTCTTTCACAAGGAGATGTGTTTACAGAGCATGAAATTAACATTTTTGCACAGAGGCAAATAATTGCTTACAACAGAGACTTTAGTAGCAGATTTGAAGCTTCAATGGTTATTAGTAAGGTCAGATGGAGCACATAGTGATGTCCACCTCCTGAGCAAAGTCGTTCAGAACTTTTTAGCTGTTCATATGCTGGAAGTTTTTAAATATTGTAATATTCACACCTTGAGCTTGTCACTTTTGATAAAAATTTGTAATAGGCTGGGTTGCTGTATCTGTATATATGGAACGGTTCCTTCAAAATCATTCTTGAATGAAAAACTATTTTTGACTTGCAGAAAAGAGGAGGAAGCTGGTTTGCCATTACCTTAGTCTTGAGTTATTATCTAGTAGTACTCTAGCAATAGCAAGGATTTTTAAGGGACTCTGCAGGAAGTGTCTGTAAAACAGACGTTTGTCACAATCAAAAGGGATCTCTGAAAGCTTTCTGCGGTCATGATAGGGGTCTGAGGGGACAATGGGTCTTGGATGGAGTTGGCTGTCCTAAGCTGCTGTGGTTAATGCTCTCACTAACCAGGTCAGGACTTTTTCTTGTGCAGTGATGAAAAACTGTTTCTGAAGAACGGATATCGGCAAAATTAATCACATTGATTCTTCACTTATGACACAAATCAAATTGTGAACTTCTCTCTTCTATGGTACTAAGACCAGTTCATCATCATTAATTGCATCTCTTCATTACCAGTTTCCTCAGCCTGCTTACTCCCTCAAGGTGACTTCCCCACTCAACAGATGTGCGTGTCTGACAGGACATTTAAAAACCACTGAGCTTGAAGTAGATGAACTTTTTTTGTAAAAGAAATTCTGTTGCAATTAACCACATGGTAGTATTTAGTAAGTCTGATGTTAAATATAAGTATCCAGTCAAACTTCAAAGTGGAAATACCATTTCATCTCTGCACGCCACCTTTGTAATTGGTGCTTAAAACTTGAATGCTCCATTTTCATAACAAAATAAGTAAGCAACATCACGAAGGCTGTTCTGAAAACCTTTTAAAAAATTCCATTACATCTATGATCATAGAATCACCAGGTTGGAAGAGACCCACCGGATCATCGAGTCCAACCGTTCCTATCAAACACCAAACCATGTCTCTCAGCACCTCGTCCACCCGTGCCTTAAACACCTCCAGGGAAGGTGACGCAACCACCTCCCTGGGCAGCCTCTGCCAGTGCCCAATGACCCTTTCTGTGAAGAATTTTTTCCTAATGTCCAGCCTAAACCTCCCCTGGCGGAGCTTGAGGCCATTGCCTCTTGTCCTGTCCCCTGTTTCTTGGGAGAAGAGCCCAGCTCCCTCCTCTCCACAACCTCCTTTCAGGTAGTTGTAGAGAGCAATGAGGTCTCCCCTCAGCCTCCTCTTCTCCAGGCTAAACCCCCCCAGCTCTCTCAGCCGTTCCTCATAAGGCCTGTTCTCCAGCCCCTTCACCAGCCACGTTGCTCTTCTTTGGACTCACTCCAGAGCCTCAACATCCTTCTTGTGGTGAGGGGCCCATTCTTCCCATTACTTTTCTGTAGGACAGCATTTGTCAGAGGCAGTGACACTTCTTGCTTTGTTTGTGTTGTGCTGTAATTTCTCTAAACAGGTGAAATGGGGCTCAGGGTTTCTGTGCCCTTTGTGCATAGATAGCACTGCTTTGCCAGCCCTGTTCTTGCCATGAGGTGTTACACCACAGATTTTTCAGAGGACTTGAGAGGGATCATGCATTCAATTAATTAGTCAGTTGCTCTGTAACAAGACCTGCTAATAACTTACTCTCTTTGAAATAGTCCTAGCAGTGTGAACATAGTACTTTTTTGCTGTTTAGTAAGACTTGGTAGAACAAACACCCAGCGAAATGTGAGGAGTTTGTACTGGTCATTCTCTGCTGTATCTTATGTACAACCATGCATTTTGTTTCTTTATAGATTTTTCTTTTTTGTTGATGCTTAAACAGCATTCTTTCAGTGTTAAGTGAGACTCAAAAGTACTAGATATAACCTGTTTGAGTCAAATTGGGTACTTGATTCTGGTACAACAAGCTTCAAAATATCCATTTCAGAGAATGTCCTACTAGACAGCAATTTTTCTCGGTCACATGGAGGTTCATTATAGCAAGGTCAGTCTGTGCACCATAGAGAAGAGAATTTCTATTTTATCTTAGGGCTAACTGCTATGCTTTTGTAACCACCCTGAAGGACATTAAGTTCTCCAAATAATTTATTTGGAATGTAGTTCTGCTGTACTACAGGAGCTAGAGTAGATCTAGGAAAATAGAAGATATTGTGGTGTATTTTAATGTGATTTCTACTGGATGCTTGTGAAACCATTCAGCTGCCTTAGCCTTCATTTATTTTAAACTTCCAGAAAGCAGACAGTGAAGATTTCTGGAATTCAGTGTTTTTAGTATACTCTCAAGGGAGAGAACTCCCTCAAGACCCTTGTCGTAAAATGAGACTCCTCAGAGACTAATTGCCTCTCGGCCCAAGATGGAACATTACTTTCTCATGTAGTTGAAAAGCCTCTTCTATAATTTCATGTGTTGTACTTTTAATTTCATGTCTTTCTGACTTCTTCTTAGCAACTGTGTGGAAAAGTGTGAAGACTATTTATAATAATTCCCCTTCCTTTCTGCCCAGTCATCTCTACCCTAGTCAGTTCCCATTATTTTGCATTTTTCTGTGTATGATGTTTCTGTAAATATCTCCGGATGAAACGTGCTTTTTTTCAAACAGTAGGACACTTTGATTCATACAGTCTGTGGTCTGTCATCACCCAGAAATGCTGATGAAACAGCTGCTGAACAGCTGCAGAAGTCGTCACTTAAGTCTTGTGTCTGTACAGTTAGTGCTGCCTTTACTCACCCTTTGAGTTGCATCCCAGATTTTTTGATGCATTGTAATGTTGTCAGGACCACATTAGAATTTTAATCCTGTTCTCCACTTAGCTGACAACATCAGCAGTTTTAACAAGCGCACTTTTCATCCGGTATTGAAATCAATAGATAATTTTACAGGGTCTAGAAAGATTGTGATGAAGATTGTTTTGACAGATGACCTGAATGTTTGCCTCGCAATGTGTAAGTTTTGATTTGATTTGAGTGAATTCCAATTCACATATTAACTGTAGCGAGGCTCGGTACACTCGGGTTTGCGTTGTTGAGCGGAGTGATGCATTTCTTCTGTCTGCCCAGTTGTTACCTGTCCCGGAAAGCAGCTGCTTGTTTTTTTGTTTTGAATCCTGACACTACTGTTGTTAGTAGTAGTTTGTCACTCTTAAGGTGACACCTAGAAGTTATTTGTCACCTTTCAGCATGTCTTGATATCTGCATCCCCAGCCCTGCTTTTCCTCAATTCCTGAGAAGTGTTTGTCACCTTTCGGTTATTGGAAATCTCATCCATCTTCCACAGACACTCGGAGATAATGGCCCTGAGACCGTCAGCCAGCTTCTTTCCTGCCCTAGTCAATTTATTGTACCAGTTTCTACTTTTCTTTCTTCCTGTTGTACCCTAACGAGGCTCATTGTGCCCTCTTACCTCACTGCCACTATGAGCAATCAGGTAGTTTCTTGCCATATTACAACTTGCAGCTGCCTGTATCAAGTGGGGATCACTATTAGAAGGCATCTCTAGGAGGGACCAATGTACCTATGCAGGATCTAGTCTCTAGATTCAGCATTTCAGTGTTGATCACTTTGATCCTTCCCAGGCCTTGGGTTTGCCTCATCTCAGCCCAGCATGGAGTCGTGGACAATTCAAAGCACTGGGATGGCATCAGTATGCGTGATGTTCATAATTTCATGCTGTAATTGAAAGGGAGTAAGGCAGACCTCCTCAGCTTGCTTGGAGAGGAGTATTAAACCTGAGAAGTGCGATCAAATGGCACACGCAGGTACTACTGGGAGTTCTGCCAATGTTTTCCTTGTGGAGGGAGGAGTGGTGAAAGGCTGGTAGATGCTGTCTTGCTGAGTATGTGTACTTGGCACTTTGGATTTTAATGATAAGCCCGTGTCCGTTATTGTAAATGTAACTTATTTTTAAGGTGCCCAGAACTTTCCATGGGATGATCTTTCCCATATGGTTCATTGTAGGGTTTTAGTCCTTAATCCCTTAACACTTTAGTCCTTAAATACAATGTGCATGTTCTGCAAGTCATCTTTGCAACTCATCAGTGGTGGCTTTGTTTCCTAGAGGAGGATGAAGCCTGAAGTTGGGATTTTTGTGCTCAGCTTTTTGTTCCCAGGGGAATTTTGCAGATTGTGCCTGGTCTGAAGGAGCAGCTTGTGCTTCCTGCAGAGAAGAACTGCTTGTGGGAACACCGTAACAGTACAAGAGTCTGCTACAGCTATTGCTCAGCTGCTCTGCACTGCAGTGTGCAGCAGGATTCCTCCTAACCATCCAGGGCAGTAATTGTGTGTTGCCGCCTTCTGTACGAGGATAATCTGGAGATACAACAAAGCACAAGTGCCTCAAATGAACTGATAGCATAAACAGAGGGAAATGGATGGGAGCATGGCTCTGATTTTATGAGTAACTGGGGTAAAAGCAGTAAGTCTGATTCTGAGAGGAGTGTCATCAATCCTGACATGGATGTGTGCACTTGCTTTCGCTGGGTGCAATGTACTAGTTGTCTGAGCAGCAGTTAAATAACTTCTTGGAAAGAAGAGGCATCTTAAACGTTGCTTTTTAGTGCTGATGTTTTCAGTTTAGCTTAATGCTGTCAAGAAGCATCAAGTCTGCTTAGAAGTTGGTAGAGTATTTACTTTAAAATCTTCAGAATGGCTAAAAGGAAAATAATGGTATTCTGTTGCTGAAAACCAGAAAAATGCAGTTTTGCTGTATTGCTGCTAACAAAAAGCTGTGCTGAGTTTGATGCTAACCATGTGAATCAAGAAGCAAAGCAAAAGGTAAACTCCTTCAAAACACCACTTGAGGTGATAGTAAATGTTCAATTGGAAACGTTTTTGGGTTTTTTTCTAAACCAGAGCTGTCACAGTGATTATTAGGGCTCTGTTGGTTGCCCAGTGACTGGAAGGCAAGCAAGCAGTGTCAGCACTGAGGGTACAGAATGAAGAGTGTGGAAAATAAGAGAAAGGTGCATGTAATTCTTTGCTTTATTTGAGTTAGTGGGAACTATGTTCAGTGATGTTTAGATATTACATGAGTGTGATATTGCTTCTGGTAGCAGGAGGTAACTGGGTGAAAAATATTCTCTGAAAATACCTGTAAGCCTCTTGATGTTTTAAGTTCTTCCTAAGATCATTTTGGCCTGGGTCTTTATTCAGCAGGAGAGTCCTTTGTGACTCAGCTGCATCTCCAGAGACAGTTTATTGTTAAACTACAACTGTGATCCGTGAGCCGGACGAGCTGGTGCAGTACATCTGTGGATCAATTCCAGTACTAGCAGGTAAATGCCACTGGTAGATAATTTGACATCCTCTGGGTTTGGGTCTCACTTTGCGTCAGATGACGTAGTTCTCGGTCAGATTGTGCTTCTCTGAATTTCTGATGGGAGATATATCTGTATTTTTATGTGTAGCTCCTAATGGTTAATAAGGGCTCCAAAAAAAAAAAAACAGGGGGCAAAAATAAAGACTTTTCCCCTGTATCTTTCAAAATTGATTAGGGCAAAAGCAACTTCTAATATGCAGCTTGCTATGGGAAACACCGTCTGCTGACATAAAACACCGAATCTCAGTACCTAATACACAACTGAATGGGAATTATGGTTTTTATTCCACTTTTTGAGTCATATGTCATGTACATTTTATATGGATTGTATATAGCTTTAAGTAGCAGTAAGTGTTTGGTGCATTTTTACCTTTTTGGAGCATTTCAGAATAGTGTAATTAACCTTTCTGAAACCAGTGTGCTCCACATGCTGATGAAATTTTTCCCCTCAACAGAGCATCAAACTTGTGTAATGTGCCCTTGAATTTTGCTTGAATAAGTCTGGCACTGGCCCCGTTTCCACGAAGAAAGGTAAATATCTGATCTGCGCTGTCAGCTGTTGCAAAGGCTGCTGCAGCTCTGTGAGGCTTATGGATACCTCAGGGTGCTCTGCCTTTCCAGGCAAAGTCCAGATCACTTCTGTTTACTGTTGTGAACTATCACTGTTGGCAAGCTTTCAAACTGCCTTGCTCATCCTACCTCAGGAAATGTGCTGTAATGCAGTCTCTTATCCTAACTGTGCCTTTCTCTATCACAAAGTGCAAGGCACCTTGGTGCTACAGTTTGCACATTGAGAAGTCCCAAAACTGACTGGTTTTCTCTTTATTTGTTTGTCTCTGTGGAAAATAGTTAGGCTCCTTCCCTTGGGTGTCTTGCAGCTCGGTTTTGTCCTGCCCTCACTTCAAAGATTGTTTGAGAATGAGTAGCCATCTCCTTTTTTTATACCAATTATACCAGGAGTTCTGTCTGGGTTTCCCAAGGACCTGGTGCCTCTCCAGGTAGATTCCGTTTCATGAAGCTTGCAATCTCTCATTGTTCTTTTGTGATTCAAATAATTGTTCACTCATCTTTCTGTGAATGTACAGGTTGCTGTATTTAAAACAGCTTTAGATAGTACTGAATGCTGTGGAAAACAGTGTACATCTCTGGATTTCACCTTCATAGCTTCAGCTAGGAGTTGCAGTCTAAACCAGGTCTTGAACACACGATAAAATACTACATTTATTTTGGTTCCTTGGGATGGCTCACCCAACAGCGTTTCCAGACAGCACGTAAAGCAGAAAGGGAGCATGGAAGAGGTGGGAAGACTTTAGTGTCATTTGGAGTGACGGTTCAGAGATGACTTTCACCTACATCTTCGTTCCTCATATATTTGCTGTCAAAGCCCCTCATGGCTGGCGTACCTTGGGTAAGGTGAGAAACAGGTTGTGCCTCCCATCTCAGCCAGAGGGTAACACAGGGAAGGATGTCTTGTTTGGGAATTTTATAATGTATTGCTGTATGTTAAAGCAAGGTCAAAGAAATGTGACTATTGCTTGAGGGGGGAAATAAGGTTTCCCATGCAACTAAATGCCTACAGGAGCTTATTCCACAGTTGTAAGATCCCCGAGACATGATACTGTGTGGGAAATTGAGCCTTCCTGCAGATGGGAAGGGCTGTGAGCATTGTAGTGAACAGTAAAGATGAGAAAGCTGTTGTGGGAAAATTATGTTATGTTCTGAAGTCTAAAAGTAGGCCAGCTGGCAGTTTGGCAGCTGAAAGCAAAGTCTGAGACTGAAACTGCTGTGCTATCACAAGGTGTGCTAAAACCTGGGGAAGATCTTGCTGCTTAGTGCCCTGCACTGACTTTGGAAAGGCACTGTGCATTTGGAGGCTTGGATTGAATTAGCCAAATAATAAGTTTAGAACAGCAAGCACTGCAAGACTGTAATATTGTTTCTAGAGGTAAGCGAAGAGCAAAGTGTAAGGTGTTTGGTAGAGATAGATGACTAAGCTGGATGTCATATCGCAGTTCTCAGCTGATGTCTTTAGACTTTCATTACCTCATGAACCTGGACTTTTTGCTAGATAAAATTTTGTTTGTGCTAAGGGATTTTCAGCAACTGCAATTGAATAAAACTTAACTGAAAGAATTTAAAAGGGAGGGGGGGAATCAATTCAAGCAGGTACTGTTCTAGTGCTTGATGTAAAAAATGTTCTGCATTAAAAAGTATAGTCAGCTAAAATTGGGTAATGCTTAAGCAGCAGGCTGTCCTGCCCACCTAGGAGCTACATGCCTTGCGTTCTGCAAGGAACATATTTCTTTAATAGCTCTACAGTCAGCTACCAACTGTCCCTGGGTGTTCTGCAGAAAAGGCTCGGGTCTGATCTGTATGCACTGATCCGTTGAGCTGATTCTGGTCCAGCTGTGGCTGAACTATCTGACACGTGGTCAGGTCTGATCCAGGAGTGCCCACAGCATTTGTGGCTCTGCTTTGTGAAGGAAGCAGGCAGGTTATTTCCATACCCCGAAGCGTGGCTCTCTCAAAACAAAGCACAAATCTCAACGTGTGGATTTCAGTGTTTCTGGTTTTTCTGGTGGGAGAGTATGATGGTCAAATGGTAGCATTGTCCAGGAAACTTTTGGGTCTGATTTGAACCTGTTGCTTGGATCTGAGTCACAACAGGACTGGGAAGACACGCTTTGCTTTTTTTCGTCTTCAGAATTACTTAATCATTCCATGTGATGTGCTGCCATTTAGTCCTGCATTGCCTTTTAATAGTTCCTGAAATTCTGAAGGTATGGATTATGTTAATGTAGCTTTTAAATTTTTGATGGACTAAAATAGCTTCAAAAATTAACCTTTTGAAAACACTTGGGTAGATCACAGGGTTTTTTCAGCTTCCTTTATCTAGCAGCATGTTCTCTTCTGTTCCAGTAAGTGAAGAGTTTGGACTGACCCAAGGTTATGCTCAGCTTCCTGACCTACTAAGTGCCTCCAGCTGATGTTGGAGATATTTTTATTCTTAATTAGATTATCTGAAATGCTCATATGTTTTCATAGCACAGTGAAGGATGGATGCTGTCTGTGCTGCATGCGTGTTGCACCAATTTGTTGTTCAACACATGCTAATAGATCTCTGACAAACAAAAAAATATTTTTATTTCTTTGTGGTGCAATAAGGCTTTATTAATTTACGAAAGGGCTACCTACATTTAGCGTATCATTAAAACCTGGGCTTCCTGCTTCAGTGAGAGGGAGGATTCCTACTGTTCTTTGCCAAATTTGGCTTCTCCCATGTTTCCTGCCTTTCAAGGCCCCTGATATACCTTAGGTTTTAGCAGGCTGGAGAGAGGTTACCAATAGATGTTTCTGCTTTGCCGTGGCGCACATGGATCATGACAACTAGGTTGTAACCAAAGAGTCTTCCATGGTATCTACCTCACTTTGCAAGTTCCTTTAATAAATAGAGGAATGGTTTCTCTTTGCTTTGTCTTTTCATATTTTTCTGGATCGTTTCGTTGTCTTCAGCATCTTATTGTAGGGCGCATATGCAAAATATACTTACTGAGGTCTGAGATAAATGAAGAGACCTGGGATGGAACAGGTTCCCCCTTTTAACAGTACCTCCAAAGATCATAGCTTCTTGGTTTTAAAAAAACTAATAAATCAACAAAACTAATGTTTGAACATAGTTCAAAATCTGTACAGCATTATGATTAGAGTGTGAGCTTCAGCAAGTGTCCTTTTTCCTTGTGTATAGAAAACTCTTGGCTTACATCTCCATCCACCCTTCTTTTATTCTGCCTGGAGCCAGGCACACTAAATAGTGATTAAACAAAAGATTAAAATTCCATTTTTGTGCATTTGGCGTTTGAACGCTGATCAATTGCTTTGGTGGCATGTTAGCTAACAGCATGGTAGACAACAGAAGGGACTTATTTACAGCAATCTGTCTAAATCCATTTTCAATGTATTGCTTAATATGCCTTTCTACTTTAATTCATTTTCAGTTTTTAAAAAAAATGAAGGATGGAAATGAGCAGGAGTTTAGTCTAAGATATTGCTGGGGAAGTAATGGCTCCTTAGTGGTAAACAACTTTCAGTTCTTAAGGAAAAGCAAATGTGCTTGAGCTGAAGTAGAACTTATGGGCTTGCTGTAGGAGTTAATGGATAAAATTCAGTGGCTTGTGCACTTACATAGCTTGACTAGATGATCATAACGAACCCTTCATACTTTGAAAACTCCTTGTTGCATTCCTGCTTATAACTGACCATTTCAAAAATGAAGAGATTTTTTTTTTTGCAAAATGAGAAGCTAAAGTAGAGCAAAGTGGAAAGCTGCCAAGTTTGTAGCCTTGCTGACCTGTGTTATAGGGACAGAAGTTCAGAGCTGTAATGCTTTTTTACCCTACCCAGACAGCATCCGTAACAGCAGTGTTCAGGCAATGATCACTGCATCCCACAGTTAAAATGCAGATAAGGGGGGGAATGCTGGTGAGATTTGGACAAAAATGTTATGCCTCCTGCTATGCAATTAGAATTGCTGAGAAATTAGCATAAAAGTGAAAGCTGAAGTACAGCATTACAGGTAAGACAGTTCCCCACAAATTAGATGCTTGCTTAACAGTCAGTCAGTCCTTGGAAACTTGCTGTGTTGTGCAGATTGCTTAGATATCACAGTCTAGAGCGTCTGTTGAAGAGATATCATCAAGTTATGGAATTTGCATAATTGAGTCAAATCCCATGCAGAATCCCTGAAGGAAACCACTAAAAAAAGTAACATTCTGGTCCTTGTGTGCTGTCTGAATTTCTAGACCTCAGACAGCTTTTACGAAGAGGAAAAAATGAGAAAGACAAAAAAAAAAAAAAAAAGAGCCTCCAAAATAATACCAATGTCAGGAACCTGCTCATTTTCATAATGAGAGAGACTTTTGGTGCATAAATGCGTCTCTTCCCTCTGCCCATGATGTCAGACTGCCCACAGCTTTACACCTGTCTCTGCTAATAGCAATGACATGAGCATAAAAATTGCAATCAGGTGGTTGAGGAGTCATTGTTTTATCATTTGCACTGACTTTTTTTGGTAGTGTGCTGAAATTAAGTTGGTCTTGAAAGTGGGATTCTTAGCGAGGAGTGCGATGCTAATCAGCCTGCTCCATCTCCACCTTCCCTTCCGGGCTACACGGATCGTGGGTGCTGGCAAGGTCTCTGAAGCAAAGACACTGGTATTTATTTTCTAGCTCTCAAAGTCACTTCAAAATTAATGTTCAGACATTGTTGACAGAACTTGTCAGTGACTCATGGCAGACTTTTCAGATACAGTGTTTTAACAGCGGCCAGCAAAACCAATGTAAGTGTTACATATTTGCTTGAAAGAAATGCAGTTAGAAATATTCTAACCCCTTAACATTTACCCAAGGTGAATTAAATTTAACGGAGCATTTCTGAATTGGATTGACTAATGTATGTTCTCTGCCCAAGACCCAAAAGCTTCAGAATGTAGCATATCTGTCATGACCATCTGCAGTTACGCCTTGCCTTTGAGATTTTAAAATCTACTTAGAGGGGTATGTCAATCCACCAGAGTTTAATGTTGTGTTTATCTTGTGTGAATCATGTTTGGCTCTAGCTGTAGAAGGCAGTAAAGTCGTGACAACTGCAGGCAGAGGCACAGATAAGCCACCCTACGCAGTCTTCATTTTACTTTGCCCATCCTTATAAGTCACCAAGACTGGGAGCTGAGGAACGGCTCTGTACAGGACTTAAGGATCTGTAACTTCTATTTTGTGTGCCTCCAAAGTCCAACGCTACAGTTTGGAAAGGTCTGAATAACTGATGCATGTATCCCATAGCTTCCTCTTCCTTAATTTAAAGTTTACAAATTACTTAAGTCTTTCTCTTGACATATGTGGTCTTAATAGGGCTTAGCTTAGACCAGATCAAAGGCATTTTCCTACGTAAATTTATTTGGAACTGAGGAGGGATTACATGCATCTGCCAGACTTTCTACTGTCCACCTGGCTGATTTGGGCTCTGTATGTTATACCATGACAATCTTTGTGACTTCTTTTTTTTCCTTTTGTTTAACAGCCCTGAAGGATGGGGTGCTACTGCCTACTTTTCCTCAGTATTATAATGATTAAATTGCTTGCATTGGGTTGTTGTTTGCTCTGAGGGTATTTAAATGCATGTTGTTGACCTCTCTGAAGAATGGCTTGAAGCTGTGCAGAAAACTTACTTCCCTGTTCACATTATTCCAGTGCACAAACACAAGGGTAACTCAAGCCCATAGCGTGAGTGTGCTCACCCTGAGCCAGGATGGCTGGAACTGCTTTTTTGTGGCTACTTTGATGGTACAGCTCTGTAATGGCATGACATTCTTCTCCTGAAACAGCCAATAGCCTAGTTGCCTGGCTTCCCTCCAGAGGATGCTGGAGATGTTGACGTGAATCCTTTGTGATATGTCTTGAACTTGTCTCCTGTCTCCTTAGAGCTGTTGTGGAGTGCAGCTCAAGATCCATCCCTTCAGCATATTTCAAAAGGAGAGCAATCCACGCAGGTACCTGCAACGGTGAACAGAGATCTTCTAAGGGACAGTTTCAGACTAGAGCTGAGAGGGAAGGGAGGTGTCTCTGCAATTTTGGTTTAAACTGCCTTAAGCCCCAGGGACTCATGTGATTTAAAACACTCTTACCAGTGCCCTGTTAGGCAGCCTGGATGTCTTTTTGCTGGTGGGTCTCTTTATTCCTCTCTTTCTGCATTGACTTCCCCTGGTCACTTCACAGGGACTTGATGTAGGATACTGTGGTGCTGTGTGCAGAAGGGGTGTCGTGAGGCTCAGAGTCACACTGGGCATCTCCTTTTTGATCTAGTCCCTGGACACTCTTAAAGTCCTTCAGTGGTGAGTGGGTTTTCTAGAGTAACTGCTAGTAAGGGGTTTACACGTGTTCTATCACAGCAGATGGCAGAAGGAGTAGTGGTGGTGTAAACGATTCTCCTGGTGTGCTTCTCCAGCCCGGAGTGCTATAAACAAGACAAAAGGGATTTAAAATATTGATGTTTCAGACTTGCCAGTTGTTCCTGTGCCCAGTGTGACACTTGCATGCAAGCCTAGCTCTCAGAAAGTTGGCAAAACTCTCCTGGCAAGGGGGTGCTCTGATCTGCAAGAGCTTTCCAGGACTTTTCCTGGCAGGGAAGTATCCTGGAGGTAGTGAAAGTCAGGCAAAGTTTACATGAATTATTTGTGTGAGCATTCAATTGGACAGAGCCGTGGTAGATGCTGGAGTTTGGTTTGCCTGCCCCTCATCCACGCTGTGCCCTGGCTCTGCACCGTGAGGAAGCATCTCAAACCACCCCTGCTCACGCCTACTGTGCAAGAGCAGCAGCTGCTTCCTGCAGCAGAATAAACGTGAAGTTTCTGGCTGATGTTGGCATACACACTGTATAGTTTTCAAGGTGCTCTGTGACAGTGTTGCTGATACCACTCAGATTGACCCAAGGACTAGACACATGCTCAATGTCACCCCAGAAGCGCTGTTGTCTATTGTGTTCACTTTGCCCTCCTAGTGCTTTCTTACGTTTGATTCCTGGCTCACACATTCATCTTGACACTTAAAAGTACTTTTTCAGTATCACCAGGTAGAAATTCACATAAGAACAGTGGTGTTTAATGGGATGGCTGGAAAACCACAAGGCAGGTTAAACAATTTAGCCTGATATTCATATCTGAGTTCAGGTGAGCCCTTACAGAAGGGGAGAGTGTCATTCTTTACCACTGCTCTGCTGCTCAGGAGCCACACTTACCTTCTCCTGCATGATGGGAATCAATGAGGCTTTTGCAGTGCTTCTCATGAAACATCTCTCCCTCGGCAAATGCAAGTCTTTAATGTGCAGTCAGAGGTGAACTGAAGACATTTGATTGCTGGCAGTGATCTTCATTTTATGCCCTAACAGGTGCAGAGTGAAATTCAGGAAGGTACACTACTGGTTTCTGTATTTAAACAGAAATAACAATTTAGAAGAGTAGAGTTCATGTGCTGAGGGGACAGTGATTAACAACTTCCCTGCTAGCCAGCCTTTTCTGGCAGGTGTCTGTTTTTTACCAGTATTATTTGTGTCCCATCGTGTGGTCCTGCTATTCCAGTGCCACCCTGAGAGTTCTTTTCCCTCCATCTTCCTGCATCGTAAGTATTTTTCAGAGAATATCCTTGTTAACCGGGTGGCACAAGTGGAAGTTCCTTATTACTTGTTCAGATCATGAACTAGCTGACTGACTGACTTCTTGTCTACCTTGAGTGCCCATCAGCTCTCTTTCAGTGAAAATAAAATTAAATTGAAGGGAGCACAAAAGGGAATGCTCTGAGTAATGCTGTTAGTTAATTGAAATGTATAACCAAGTGTCTGGTTTCATGGATGAAACTTGACTTCTTCCAGGTGTGTTACCATCTGCAAAATGTCAAGAAGCTGAGTGTAAATCATTTTATGATCCATGATTGAAAGGATCTAGATTGGTTTTAAAAATCTTTTATGTACGGGGGGAAAAAAAAAAGAAATAAGTTCTAATAGTTCCCAGGCCAGCTTTTAATCAGGTTGAGGTCTATTACTTTTTAGACCAGTGGTTTATTACCCTTTGGTATGGTAATACAACCAGCACAACTGAAGGTTTTCACCCAGCTCCTTTGCTAAGCTTTACCACCTGTAACAGAGCAGGTAGAGCAAAGCGTGTACCTGCCTTCAGCCACTCAGTTCACTTAGACATATTAGCTGAAATTGATGGTTTTGTGAGCTAATACAGGGGTCTCCCTTCCTGCCAACTGTTGCAGAAGAGGGGAGATGTAATGGGAATAATCTGCTAACCCTTGGCAGCCAAGTTCACCAGAGCTCATCTGTCAGGCTGCAGTGAGGTGAACTGCGTCAGGTTGGAGTGCCTTGGAATAACAAATAAAATGTCCAAACGTCCCATTTTCCCAAGACAAATCTAGGTATAAAAATGAAGAGTTTGTAATTTGGCTAGTCAGGTAAATGATGTCTGTGTCCCAGATGCCAAAGGTACCTGCTAACCCTGCAAGGTTACTATGCCAACCATTACTTTTTGGTGGTTGTTTGCATTGACTGACCCATTAGTGATACTTTAAACCTCATGTCCTTCAAGGAGGGAAGTTGCTTTTATCTTTCTAGGAAGTTCTAGCCTGTGGAGTTCTCCCTGCACTACTTGGTCAGTAATGATGCTACAAATGACTTGCTTATATACTTTCCCAGCATATTACAAGATAATTGAAAACTCATTCTCAAAGAAGGTGTGTTCCTTTCTTGACCTCAAAACCTCCTTAAAAGTGTGTGTATATATATATATAGATATATGTATGTAGTTCCCTTGAATATGGGGATGTCAGTATTTGAAGCGTATCATGGTTTTCTTTCCACGCACCATAGTCTCTTTGATCCTGAATTCACCCCATCTTTCATTTACTAACATGTTCCCAAAGCACCCATTGCTTTTGAGTTTCAGGAACGACATCATGAAAAGAGGAGCTCTAATTGGGTTCAGTGCAGGCTCATGCCTTGTGTAAAATTTGATTTTAAGTTGATCAGCAAGAGTCTTAATAAATGACCTTTTAAATCTTATTTTGATTTTTATTCAGGTGTAGTAGTATGCTCATTAATAATGATCCTGCAATAGGTCTCCCATTACAGCTTTATTGTTAATTAGGTAGGATGTAAGATGTATTGGATGTTTTCAAAATTAAAATGGGAGGTTTTGATAGATTCCCTGATTAAGAATACTGGTCTGCATACATGATGGTGCCCTGGAAAAAGTATCACTTTAACAGCTGTAGATAAGGTACTGTTCTAAAGCAAGCAAAACTTCCTTCCTTCCTCACCGCTTTCAGGGTAAAAACTACTTGCTTGTCATGGTCTTTTCTTTAGAAAGATGTTTCATCTCTCGTACAGCAGAGAGAGAGTATTAAGGAAAGGTTTCATATGCTCTGTATTTAATATATCCAATCTTTTGTTTAAAAGGCATCATACATGAGGCAAAAGAAAGACCGTTACTTTGGTGATGGCCCGAGGAAAAAGGACTGGCATAACAAAGAAGCTATAAGGAGGGACTCTGAGCGTGTAGGTATGTAAGATTACTGTAAGAATGTTTTAATACACATTGTAATTTCGTTTGGTTATATTTTGTAGTAGGAGAGTGGAACGGCATGTTTGGCTTCAAGGTCAAGATGACATTCTTGGCATGATGCAGCAGTTATTGTGTATTAATCCCCTCCAACTCCACAATAACCATTTTGAGGTGAATGTTGGTAACATCTTGGTATTTTTAGTATATGTGCAGTATTAATATTTTTTTAAAAAGATTACTTAAAAATGTGTGCCTGTACCTCTCCAAAAAATGGGAGATAAAGAAAGGAAGAAGAGGGAGAAGAAAAATATTCTAGATTATAACATTCATGCAATCTTTATTCCATGGTTCTTGGTTTTGTCTCGCATCACATAAAAGGGCCCATTTTGAATGTCATAGCTTTACTCTGGTGTGTCTGCAAGAGCTCTACCTGCTCTGTGTAAGAGCTCAGGTTGTTAAATATACATATCCATCTGTGCTGTAAAAAGCAACAGTGACAAGGTGTCCAAACCATATGGATTCTTCCTGCAGCGAAACAAAAAATGTTCTATAGATCCTCCACAGCATTGCCGTAGCCCCTTCATCTGTTTCTGATGTTGGAAAGAGGACTTTTAACTTCTACAATTTGCACAGCTGAATGGTTTGTAGCAAAACTGCTTATTAAATAAAATTGTTAGGTTGATGTGGTTAACCCAGTGCTAGGTATGACAAAAAGCACAAAACTAATGAAGGAATTTTCAAAGGGTTATAAGATGACTGCTCTCCTTTTGATATATGGGTTAGTTTCTGACCAGTTAAGCACCAATTAGTAATAATGATGCATGTTTACTTTCTCTCTGTAGGAAATGGAGAACAGGGAAAACCTTACCCAATGACTGATGCAGAACGAGTGGACCAGGCATACAGGGAAAATGGCTTTAATATCTTTGTGAGTGATAAAATTTCTCTGAATCGTTCCCTTCCAGACATCAGACATCCAAAGTGAGTATATAGTTTGCGTTTTTGTGAGGGAAGATTTACAAGCCCTAAATTACCACATCTTCAGGAGTGTGCTATTATTATTGGTGGTGGGTTTTGTACCTTTGTTCATCAAATACAGTCCTTTCACAGCACAGTCTTGCTGTCTCCTTAATAAATGACAATGTATAGTAATTGCAATGGGAAATAGAGGAAACCAAATATAGTCAGAAATCCCCCTTTTATTCCAAATTACTTAAAATTAACAAAAATGTGCAACCCTGCACAGAAGAGATCTTGCATCCAGAGATGACTTCCTCGCTTCTTGCAATGTGACCATTCAGTTCCTGAGCCTACTGACTCAGCCAGTAGCTTTTAGCAACTAATAAGGTGGAGCTATTGCTTTCTGTAGTGGAAAGAGATGTGACTGATAACTCAGTTGACAAATGCCCTTAGTGTAGTCAGGTGATGACGTAGTCACTAAATGCTTTTCCTGGTTCTTATGTTGGCCACCAGCTGGAAGTGGCCATGAAGGGCTTGGGAGAAGAACAAGATTTGAGTAGCTCTACTCAATTATGTATGAAGAGTTTTATCATAAATCAACATCTTCCTCATAAAAACCTCATCACGATATACAAGTAGAAACGAGTTCCAATTGAATGGTGGCTTTTTGAGTTCATCTGGTTTTGGACATGAACCTTTAGGATGGTGTCAAACTGGATGTTGTGCAAGCCAGGAGTTTTTTCATTAGCAAAAGCACTTCAGTTAGGACTTAACCCTTGTTTATACAAAGCTGAGAGATTTTTAAATACTGTTTGAGCAGTTCTTAATCGAAAACATTGTTAGACATTTGAATGAAAGGTTGTTTTGTGTAAAGCTGTTTTTATCACAGTTTAGTGAATCTGAATTCAACATCTACTTTATTCACAAGATGTAATTTCCAGAAGTCAGGTTTTATAATTTGTTAGCTGCACATTTGAGAGATTACCTCTTCAGCTGTCACAGCAAACTAATCAAATACACTGGCATAACACTCCTTCTCAATCAACTCATAAACCAGAGTAGTGAGTATAGCTCCATAAATATTTTAGGCGTGCAGCTGAAATGTTCAAACATAAAGATAAATCAAGGAACTGAAGAGGCTTGTTGGTCAGCCCATACATGGGTTCTAGGAAATACAATTTGAGTTTGCTAACCTAAATTATACCTGGCCTCCATTTACAGGGGCTGCCATGGCCTCTGAGAATTTAAACATCAGATAATGCCAGTGTTCCCTCATCTGAGGTTCTAATGCATTACCTGACATTGCCTGTTGTTTCCAAAGGTTGCTGACTCTTCATTTCTAAGTTTTATATTTAAACTTTTCTAAAACACGAAAATTCTAACTCTAGTCCCTGGTTAAAATTAGTAAGTATAGCATCTGGGTCACCAACAACTTAAGCTGTGATTAATGATGCTGCTGCAGCTGGTTTGCTTTTGCTTGACATATCCTTTCCTCCAGTGTAGTGAGTTATAACTGTGGATGTCTCAGGGAAAGGATAAACAGCATGTATATAATGGATACTACAACTGGCTGGGCAGCAGCAGCGAGTGGGGTTACGTATAATGGAGATTTGCAGTAAATTAATTCACTAAAAAGGTCTCTTATGAATTCTGTGTGTCATTAAAAAAGATATACTTGAATTAGTATGGTTTGTGTTATTTGGGAGCTTGATGAGGGAAATTCATAACAAATTTCAGCTGAGACCAAGTCCATAAAGAACATTCTAGAATGGAGAAAGCTGAGCTTTGGAGTGCTCGCTTTGCCTGACCTTCTACATAGAGTAAGAAATAATAGAGACTCTCAGTGGAGATGTGCCTGCAGACAGCTGTTAGTATAAGGAGAGAAGGTGAACTGGAGAAAATGCAGCATCTGTCCTGTTCTTTATCTAAGCTTTGGAGCCACAGTTGGGATTCTCCCCAAGAGCTGGCCTGGGTGGGGAAGGACAAGCAACCAATGTGCTTGCTCACCTCTGAGATGGTTTGTGTGGAACTTTATATACCAAATAATGTCATCTCTGCTTTCTGTTGATTGTGGGAATCAAGGGGCTAGGAGAGTTTGCCTGTCTGCTGCACATATACAGCTGTTTGTTTTAAAAATTGTGTCTTCCTCTGTTAACATTTCCTTTAAGTGCTTCTGGGTTTTTTAATATCGAATACTAATTTTGCAGGTCTTGTAAAGCAATTATAGATGCAGTAGCTGGAGAGAAACAATTTCTCTCCATGCTTACTGCTTAAACTCAACAGCTAAAGTTTTCCACTTGTTAAAGTTAGTCAGAAAATGAGAATTCCCATTTAAAAAAATTCAGAAGAGATTTGGGGACTCTTGTTTCTTAATGGAACAGAGCTGTTGCTAGTAGCTCTCTCAGAAGAAGGCTAAGATTGCAATGCCAAGCTCTGGATGAAAGCAGTCAATGCAGCTTTATTTTGCATCATGCATCTGTGCGTTGCAGCCATAGCCTGCAAGTTCTTGGCAGCACCCCAAGACAATTCATTAGACCCCGAATAAGTTGCTGTCCTTTCACGCAGGCACCACAGATCACTTCCTTCACAGATTTATTGAGCTTGTATAACATAGGTGCATCCTTCTCCATTCCCCGAGAAAGGCACCAGGAAAAAGCTGCAACTACCAGAGCTGCCTTTGTTCCCATCTGCCCTTCTGGGGAACAGGGAGGGAATTGCCCACGTGCATACACTGCATTGTGCCCATAGTGGAAGCCTGTGCAAGTGCCTGGCAAGAAGGAGTCTGCAAATCAGCTCTGTTGTGAGCTGTGTGAGAGACCTGGTACTGTAACAGGGCAGGGAGTGGAGTATGGAGCACAGCCTCCCTCCCCTGTTTGTGGAAAGAGGGCAGCCTGACGTGCTGTCAACATTGTTAATATATTCTAAAAATCTCTATTCATGTAGCCACCTCTGTTTTGCATTGGACGTGTGGGGTTCTGAGAATGTAGTAGATTTTTGTCCTCTCATAAGCAGCTGCGGGGTATTTTTTAACTACAATTGTTCATTGTTTGGCTCTAAATCTTACCTGTTTAACAATGTCCAAACTCCACTATTAGGGCCACACCTGCAGGGAAATAAACACTGTGTTTATTACTGCAGTTTGAATTTCCAGCATGAAGCTACCTTGAAAAGACTCCCACAAGGCAAGAGAGTGTTACCCTATTTCCTCCAACACTGTGGGAAAACACCCACAAATTCAAGAGGTGCATGCAGGGACTGTGCAGAGCCAACTCTCCAGTCTTACTTATGTTCTGCAGTGCTTTGTGTTCAAAGCCCAGATTCCTTCACTTCTGTGCACTGAACTGATCCCAGCTGTCAAACTAGACCTGCTGAAAAATGGGGAACACAAACTGATTGATTAGGAAAAGTAGGATTTATAATAATTTGTCCAACATGACAAAGGAAGTCTTTGGTAGAGGTTAGATCTGTTACTAAGAGAGGTGTGTTTATTGAGTAGTTCTTACCGTGCAATTATCTTTACTGCCTATTGTTCATAATGTCTTCAACTTCTGGGACTCTTGGGAAATGCAGTCACACAAAATTCTTACTTCCTGCAAATTTGGCTTAAGAAAATTTACTGACAGTTATACATGTGAGTAGAGTGATTTGCTTCTCTCCTGATAGTGTCTAAAGAGATACATTCAACATCTGAAACAACTTTGTAGAAGTTTTTCTTCCTGGTGATCTTTGAGGTATAAGAACAGGAAAAACGAGTATTTGTGTATCTCAAGCTCTAACTGGAATTTCCTTTATATCAGCAGCTTATAGATCCTTCCGACTTTGTGTCACTAAGCCTCGCTGGCTATTAACTATCCTCACTTCATATGGAATTTCTTTTTTTTTGGCCAGGTAGACTAGATCAGGTCAATACTGGCCTGAAAGTTGGGTTGGTTTTTTTTCCAGGCACTTTGCGTCAATTTGAGAAGTAAAGGATGAACTAACTTACTTGACGGTAATTAACATGGAAGTGCTGATGTTTTTCGGCACCACCTTTTAACCTTACTCTACCTGTGTCCAGCTGCAAGAATAAGCTGTACCTGGAGAAGCTTCCGAACACTAGCGTGATAATACCGTTCCACAATGAAGGATGGTCCTCTCTCCTCCGAACGGTGCACAGTGTCCTAAATCGCTCCCCTCCTGAGCTGATAGCAGAGATAGTGCTGGTGGATGACTTCAGCGACAGAGGTATGATAATTTGCATGCAAATCTCCACCTATGTTTACCTACCTGTGTTTACCTACCTGAGGGATCAAGGAACTTGAAAATGTGTGTATGACTTGTTGTTTTTTTTTTACTTGCCAGCAGCAGAGCTCAGGTGGACCGTGCTCCAGTACATGAGAAGCCATCAAATCCATGTCTTGTAGTTTGCACCCTTGCTATGGTGGAAAGGGCAATCAAGTGGAATGAGGAATGAATGCCTCTATCATGTAGACACTGCATAGCTAGAAATATTACCTGGAAAATCCTTTGAAGTAGCTGGTGCTGTCCTGTGTTGAAGAGGGTGCAGTGATTTTAAGGGGTTATGATCAAATCTAAGAACTCTGTTTCCTCCTTTAAAATTACTAAGACTATTTAGCTTTATGAACTGCAGAGTTCAAAGGTTCTGACACTGAAATTGCTCAACTGGAGGAAAAGAGAAAAGAGCTCTCTTCACAGATACTACAGGATACACCTCCAAAAATCTGACGCACATGGAGCTCCTCAGATGAGTTTGGAAACAAGCTCGTGAGCATTTAGTGTTATGACCTATACTGACTTTCAAATAAGCAAAACCCAACAGCTGTAGTATTTGTTCTACAGTACGTCTGTAGTTTGCAAGCAAGGCATGCAGGTTTGAACAAATCAATGCTATGTAAAACAGATACTTCTTTAGAGGATTTTCAGACTAGGCTGAGGAGAAAAATAAACACCCTCCCACAAGGTCTCTTTATTCCTTCTCAATGTAGAAGCAAATTAGACAAGCTCATGCTGTAACCACAACTGAATTGTACAAACAAGTTTCTTTTTAGAGAAGTGAAAGTAATGAAATCTGGTTTCCTGTGGATCCATTTTCTTTGTTCTCTAGATGTGCTCTTCCAACCAGGTGAAAGAGACCACTCCTGGCTTTGCCACCTGTGCTCCTAGCCAGTCTGTGCGCTTGCTGTTTGTCCAGTTTCACTCCTGCTCTGTTCCATCAACCTCTGATAAGATGCAAACTCTTCTCCATCGGTCATCCTTCTTTCATACAGAGGTTGCAAGAAGTAACGGAGATTAATTTGTGTGCAGCATCTATTTATAGATGGATATTGAAAGACTAGTGGTGTTGGAAAGTGAGCTGAATTGTGGAGGGAAGAGAATGACACAGGCAAAAAGAGTGCTAATAAAAGCCTTTTTTTTTCAGTTGATCTATGCATGTTGGGACAATTACTGGTTAGGATGAAATATCTGTATCAGAAACTGCAGCATTTCCTGCTGACTCCTGCTCCTTTTCCAGCAGTCAGCATTATTCCTTAACCACACTGGGGTTGGCTTCCACATCCCTCCCTGGGTTTAAATAGTCTTGAGGAGGCTGTTAAGTCCTAAACCCACGATCTTGACTTCAAGGCTGCTGGTTATAGATTTCTGGTTTGAATTTACCCATTGTACGTGTTTTAAAAAACAAACCAAACAAGCAAAACCACACCATGCTTCAAGACAATACCTGAGAATTGATAATTTATTGCCTCAAACTGATCTACAGGAAGTGGCAGAGGTTCCAGGAAAACTTTCACTGTATATATTACGTGTTTGAAAAGGGCACGTTCTTGGCTTTGCACTGTTAGGCCACTGCTCTGTTTATGTTGCTCATGAATCAGTTGGGTAGGTGATAAAAATCCTATATCTGAGCTGGTGATCATCAGTGCTGGGCCACAGAACGGGTGAGCAGTAAAAACAGTGAGGAGCGATTTCTTGATTTTCTTTGAAATTTAAAAATTATTAGTCCTCTGCAAGATGGGATGCTGTGCTTCTGTTTCAAATGCTAGTCCCACAAAATTGTAAACAGCATCTTTCTTTTTGAATTATAGAATGACGTAGTGATAGTAGAGGCTGCATTTGAGAGGCATAGTATGAACCGTAAATGTCAGCTTCTTCCCCAAAGAGATCAGTAAGTAGTCATCATAAACTCCAGTGAAAAGCGAAAGGTGAAAAAGAAAATCACTCAATAAAATCCATTATTAATTTTTTTATTGAGAAGTTACCCTGACAGGATAAAATATCAGAAATACTCTGTGCCTCATGATGGCCTTTCACTGAAGGGTTTTCTAAACAGACCTCTAGCACTTTAACCCTTTAAAAAGACTAGGCTTCAAAAACCTGACTTAATCTTCTTGCTACCATTTCTTGTGTACTGACCTGCGTTGGGGTTAAACACACTGGGCTTTGCTGAGCTGCCCTTGTGGTTCTGTTAGCATTAATGTCTTCTACTATTGCACTGGTTTCTGTAGGTGGTGTGTTAGTGCCCATCCATCAGCTTCTTTCATCCATGTGTCTCATACACAGAGAATTTTCGCTTCACATAAAGTAAAGAGGACTTTGCTAATAGTAAAAATAGTAAAGATAGTAAGTGTGGAAACCTGGCTGCTGCACACATCAGTGTTTTTTTCTGGCAGATATTACATTCATAGTTTTTTCATCTGTTTGTAAACTTGGGAGCAAGGAAATTTTGCTGTGACTACAAAGAGGGGTGAGAAGTTGGCTAACAAAGTGATGGGAGAGTGAAGACAGATTTCTGGGTTGGTTGGTAGCTGCTGTGGTGTGCAGCATACCTGAGGCAGCTGTCTTTCATTGCCTTATTGGAGCTCTTGCACAGATGAATCATCATCTGGAAGTGTCAACAGCCATTTATTTCTTTATTTGAGACAGACAATTCTGTGACCTTTAGCAATAAACATTTTTCAACTGAAAAAGGCTGTCCTGATGACAGTAAATCTTAACAGAGAGCAGCAAAAAGCTTTACAAGTCGTGTTTTTGAAGAGTTTCCTATGCTCTGTATTTGAAAAACCAAAATTTGCTGGAACAACTCACTGTCTGAAATTCTGTTGCATGCCTGTAGTATAATACAAATTTAGTGGTGGATTCCACAGTGCTCTGGGAAAGGCTGCCTGTCAGTAGACTCATGCGGTACAGTCGTAGCATCCAGTTTGCCATGAGGTCCACATTGTCACTGCCAGCAGCTAACTTTGCTGACACTTGAATCTTTCTCAGTGGGGATTCCCTTGTTAGATTGAGTTACCTTAAAACAAGCTGCTTCCCAGCGTGTGCTGTTGGCCATAACACAGTAAGTATCGTGGGGCTATTTTTTACTTTCTCTAGTATCATCTTAGCATTCCTAGTAAAACTGATAGCTTATGCTTTATTCCCCACAAACTTGGTTGAGAAACCTGTGATATAAAGACTTTCTCCTCCTGACCATTAGTATTTCAAAACAATTGTAGGGATTAGGTTATATGGAAGAGGGAGGCACCCATTCAGCAGACTTGGAGAATATGAATTAACCTGCCTGGTGTTGTCTGCTTCTTCCTTTATGCTGCTGAGAAGCGCTCAAGACCCACAGACTGGCCTCCCCAAATTAACCTCAGCTATTTCAGGGTGGTCTAAAATAACACCTACCCTTCTGGATAAGCGGAAATCAAAATGCAATACAAATGAATTACAACTTTAGAATTCCTGATCATAAAACCACTTAGTTGTGGCAGCCCTGTGTGGATTTCTGGCTTCACTTTTAATTTCCGTCGCTATTCTTTAGTTCTGATCTCAGTTAAATTAAGCCTTTTCATATGCTGGCTTGCAGGGTACTAATTGTATCCCTCCGAGCGTGTTGTTACCAGAATAGCCCTAAGTAAACTAAAATGCTTTTTTCATGTATATCAGTTTTCTCCTGGGGACTGTCAGATGTGAAATTTGTTTGCTTTTTGATTGTTTGATTACAATGCTGCTGAGTGATAAGTGGGTTCTATTATATCATAGAAATGGAAGGTGGGGAGGAGAAGTTGAAATGAAGGTTAGTTTGTAACCACTGCAGATTTTTGTATCAGCCCTTATGCTGTTATATTATTGATAGCAGGCAAAGCAGGCGAGGAATAACAGACAGACAGTTCATGATTCTTCAGGATCTGCTTCAGTCCATAGACCTACAATCTGAATCTGGCTGTGGTTGTAAGAAATCAAGCTGTTCATCTCTAGTGTCTGCCTTGTACTAAATGGATTGTTGGTTTCCATCTAATTCTTGTAGGTTGTGGACATCTCTGCTGTATCAGCTGTCTCTGTGTTTGCATGAACAATTGTAAAGCTGTCTTCTGTTTCTTGCTAGATAAATGAACAGTCTTATGCCGAAGGAAAAGAGGGCAGAGGATGACACATTTTCTCTTTGCAGGATTCCTGTCTAAATGTCTCTTTATAGCTGCTGGGTCCCCACTCCATACAGGTGCATAGGGTTGCTCCTTCCTGGGTGCAGGAATTTGCATTTCCCTTTGTTGAACTTCATGCGATTCCTGTTGGTCTGTTTTTCTCACATTTTAAAGGCCCTCTGAGTGGCATATCAGCCATGCCTCCCGGGCTTGTATCCTCTTCAAACCTTCTGAGGGTATGCTCAGTCTGTCATCCAAGTCTTGAATGAAGATGTGCAATGGTATTAGCCTCGATATCAGACCCTTGGATGCACAGTGAGTGAGAGTCCAGACCTCCATCTCAGTTTTATGCTGCTGATCACAACCCTTAGTGCTCAGCTAGTTTTCTGTCCACGTCACTGTCTGCTTATCTAGCCTAGATTTCATCAACTTGTCCATGAGGATGTTATGAGAGGGATGCCTTTTATAGGTAAGAAAAGCTTCAGAATGAGAGAATCCAAACATATTGGAAGAGTTAGACCTAAAGATGGGCTACACAAGCATCCTTCATGTCCAAATCACTGGTTCCCTTGTGAAGTCACCAAAAGAAATAACTATCCAGGGAATATCAATACCTCTAAAACTTAAACTACTTGTTTGCGTTTGTGTGTTTATCTGGATCAAACCAACATCATGTGTTTTTCAGCCCTTTCTTTTATGTAAAACAGGGTAGGGATTTTACCTTTTCACCCTTTGCAGCAATCAAAACTTTTAAATTATTCAAGCCATTGTAAACGTACTGTGTGCTAAAAAGCTATGACTTAATTGCTGAATGTGATTCAAAAGAAATATCTTGCTGTGTACTTGGGACTAGCTCTGTGCTGAGAGGAAAATGTAGATGCCACAAAGGTGGTTCAGAAGTACTTTGGGTAAGTCTGGTTTTATGGTTTAGCTTGACAGAAATCCCTGACAGCAGCGAAGTGCTTAAATTTCACATAAATGTCACGTTTCAGCATTCAGTTATTTGCATATTGATTGACAACCTGTTCTTACTCATTTTTACAACTACTTTTGTATAAATGACAGTGTTTTAGAACAAGCGTTGTCCCCTGTTGAAGACTGTGAACCGCAGCGTCAGTCATCTCTAAAGCGAGCATTACATGCAAGGCTCTATGTTGCCACAGTAATAAAGTTGACTGTGGCAGCACTGAAAATACTGCAGTCTCCAAACATCAGGATTGTTCTGGAAGTGTTAACCCAGCGGGGCTGGTGAGCCTCACCGCACTGTATATCTGTGTGGTGGCAATACGTGAAGAGTTCACACCCTTCTTCAGGTAACCAGTTAAAATCTGCACCCACCACTGTGAGGCAGTAACAGTTTCAGCTGAAGTGCTTGAGTACTCTTAACCCTATATGACAGTGACATTTGTAAAGTCAACTTCCTGGCTTTTAGATTAAACACAGTGTATTTTGATATGTGGTTGTCGAGGAGGCTCGCATGCTTGGCTATAATTGATTTTGAGGAGAAAATTTTGTTTTAAGTGTGTATGGGATCTTGTCGTCCCTTGAGAGAGTTATTAGGGAGGTACCAGATTTCAGCTTTGTCTTTCTTCCAAGACTACCCTATCTCCTTGAGCCTTGCTTTAATTAGTGAAAATGATCTCTGTTAGGAGCCCTGAAAATATTTATTTGTGCAGCCTTTTTTTTATTTTTCTTATTCTTTCCCACTTTTACTCTTTCTTTAGGTGTAATATTATTTTTCTTTAGGTGTAATTTTTTTTTCAGCAGAGCTTTGTGCAGCAGGAATTTGAGCTGCTTTTTAACATTTGAGACAGCGAAGCATTGTGAGCCCAGACTCTGGCATGTGGCCACTGCTCATCTCTGAAAGGCAGTAAGAGGCTTTTAAGCCTTTTAATAAAGGAGTCTAAGGAGTGTTTTCCCCAAGCAGTGTCATCTCAGCCCTTGGTTTGACCAACTTTTTTCTCAGTTTACCCTCTCCCCTCATGGAGGGCCAGTCACTTTACTTTGCACTAATGCACTGTCTCCACACCATCCTTGAATGTTTATTAGCAGAGGAGTAGCGTGTCAGAGCTCATCTGTCCACTGAGTGTCAGAAGGAACAACAGCCAAATCCTCCTTTTTCCCCCCCCTTTAAAATCCCTGTGACTTTTTAAATCTCTCTTTGTGTTGCAGTACGCATAATTCTGGAGGTAGCCATATGGGAAAATCTGAATGGAAAAACAGATGTGGGTAAGGCTACTTGGCAGAACCACGTGCAGCACAATTTGGTCTGAAGGGCAGAAGTCACTAAATAGTGTGTGAAGGGAGAAGGCAAGGGGTGATGAATGTGTCATTTGGTGCAGCGTCAGGTATGTGGCAAATACAACCCTGTTCCATTAACCACCTCTGCCAGGCCTTAATAGAAAGACATCATGTTCTTAGTATCTGAAATAGAAAAGGATTTAATACTTGAATTCTTTTTGATCTTTAAATGGAACAGTGAAGGATTTATGCAGCTAAAGAGATTATCTTTTCATCTTCAGGCACATGCAGTGTAAAAGTAATTTTTTTTTCTCTTAAATGTGCTAAAGTGCATCTGGTTGGTACATCTCTGAATATGGAGTGACTGTGCTTAGGACAAAGTGGTGACAGTCTTCCTTACTGAATTTTAAATACGATTCTTTTAAAGCTTTTTACCTTAACATATTTTCAAAAAAGCAAAAGCTAAGGTTTTCTTAGGCAACTATGCTCTTCCACAACCTTTTCTTAAATGTTGCTTTCAAGGTCTCTTATAGAAGTTGTGGTAACTATTGTCTCAAACAACCAGATAAATGGATTATTTTTGTAAATTAAGTTGCAAAAGAGGGAGATTTTTTTCCTTGCTGTTAGAATTCATTGCAGATCATTTCAGGTCTGTTCACACACTCATAAATAATGGCTTTGAAATAACTGTCAGTGAGATCTCCCCTTGGGAGGAGGCTGGTGGTTCTGGGTGGAGAGACTTGCAAGTCATAAAACAAAGGTACTTTTTGCTTTCATTCAAACAAAATTGTCTGTCATGAAACATGCTCATTTTGGTGTTTGTGTATCACTCAATCTGAGTCTCTTGATGCTTAGTTTGTTGGTCTGGTCGTTTGTCTTGTTTAACACTATCAAGTGTGTGAAGTCACAGTGAGCAGTTCTCAGGGTACAGTCAAGCTCTAAGAGTTTCACTGTTAAAATGCTGCTGAGGGAAGGCAACACTGATGTAATTTTTCAGTGTAGAAAGTGACTTGGCTTCAGTGAATATCGTTGATTCTGGACGTGGCACAAATATTGCAAAGCGAAATTAGCTTTGAAGTCATTTAAGTGGTTGCGACCCACAGTCTAGTTGTGATGTTTGATACCCAAACTCCAGTGTGACATACAGGCAGCAGAGCATTTGTACTGGTGTGGGAGTGAATTTGTGAACTTAGCAGTGCTCTGTTTGGTAGTGAACACCAAATGGACTGGAATAAAATAAATCCTGAGGCAGATGTCAGATTTCGGTTAATGAAAAGAGATTAATTTGTTATTCTCCATTTCTGGCAGTGTCTTGTAGGCATGGGGTACTTTAGACAACTGTTACTGACAGAGCTTGCTTTGGATCCCTAGTGAAATGTGCATGGGATTTGATTTTTATGTTTCCCTTTTTTGAATGTTCATTTTTAATGTATCTTTAAACACAGTTTCTGTGTATACCCTTCATAAAGGGATATGTAAAACTTGCATCATTCATTAGGCAATGGCTGGAGAGTGTTAAAAATATATTCCCTAGCGTTTAAGGGACCTGAGAGCCCGCTATAGTTGTTTACTTCAGCTTTTTTATGACAGCCTAAATTAACTAACCAGTTTACTTTTCATCATCTTCTATTTATTACTTTAACATGACTTGCTACAGCTGAAGGATTCTTCTAGAAAGGAGAAGAGGTAGATTAAAAAGGTCCAGTTTACTATGACCTCTTTCTAAGCTAATTATTGTGTAGTGAAGGATGTCTGGCAAACTAAAGTTTAAAAACAATAAATAATTGAGGAGCAGAGTTTCCATTACAGCTCATTAAATAAATCTAACTGCATTGCTTGCTACCAAGAAACCTTGCATGTAGCTTCTGTTACTGGAAGTCTGCAGGAAAACAGCTTTGATTTTATTCTCCTCACCTTGAAGTACATGTCCTCATCTACTAGGAGTCAAAAATCTAAATATCTGTCAGCTGCAGTGCAAATCAGCGTTTTAATGCTTTACAGCTGCTTCTTTATAGAAGTTAATTAGAAATGTGATTCAAACACCCTCTGCCAGTACTCATATGCGTTGTCTATTATTGGTAATCATAGTTTCTGCTATTTAAGAATACATTTTGGGTGGTACTGACAAAGCAGCTGTTCCTATAGGGACTTTGATAAAGGTGGAAACTTCTTCACTTTGAGAAAATTGGAAGATAATGCTGCTGCCATTTGAAAATAAAAGTGGATAATCCAAAGCACATTCCTTTTCTATATAGTTTTAATCGCAGTGATATTTTCTTAGTAAAGAAATGCTTCACTCATTCTCTCTATATAACATTCATAAATGTCATGAGCACCACTGTTGCCTGTTAACCATAAGCGAAGCATGCCGGGATGTCTCTATTGGAGCACAGCAGTTAACCATGCTGAACGGTGGAAGTCAAGGCTCAAGATTTAAAAGCAGAGGACCTTCAGCTATTGATACTGCCATCTCCCCTCTGTCATCCAGCTAAAATGAATGAGTCGGGTGAGGACAATATTGTCCATCAGATGTTTTAGTTTTGGTATCAACACAGCTGTGAGCAGTCCAAGATTTGTGCTTCAGGATGCAATACATTTATTGACGTTTCTGGCATATGTCAGTAATTCACTGTAATAGTTGCATTTCTTGACAATAAAGTAAATAAAAGCATTGGGAAATGATGATCATAGAATCATAGAATAACCAGGTTGGAAGAGACCCACCGGATCATCGAGTCCAACCGTTCCTATCAAGCACTAAACCATGTCCCTTAGCATACTAAACCATGCCCCTTAGCATGATGAAGAGGTCCAGAAGAAAAGAGTGAAATGCGATTTTGTAAAATACCCTTTTGACATGCCAGAGTTTGCTACTAAAAGTCAAATGTATTTGCATTTTTCCTGCAGCTGTATTGGTAATTTTTCTGTTGGCCAAATACTTCGTTTTCTGTTCTCTGACATAAAGACTGAAAGATAAACATGTTTTTGCTTTGGCTTTCATGGTTATTAATGTATGGGCACTATTGTAGGAATGAAGGATTATCAGTTTTTCAGTATTCCATTTGGCTGCAACCCCAAAGCAAAGGTTTTGTAGGTCTGTGCTATTAATTGTAGGCTTCATAGTTGCTCTTCCTCACTTGAGATCAAAGCCCTTGGACTCCAAAGGGATACACACCTACCAAATCAAAGCAGCTTTCTAGTGGGTTATATCTTGGACCTAATGGTATGTTCTCTAACAAGACAGAAGTCCAGAGTAGAATTTTCTGTTAATTCTTGTGCTGTTTCTGGAACCTTTCCTTTTTTGTTGTTTTCCACAGAGCAAATACTTTGAGGCCAAGAAGTTCTTTGTTCACGAATACTGTTGATAAAGGCAAAGCTGAATCTCTGAAGACAGTTTTGTTTTGGGTTGGTGATTTTTTGCCTTTTTTTTTCCCCAGAAAAACTCAGTGACTTCCAAGGCTTTAATCTTGCAGCTTTGATATGTTCCAAAATGTTTCAGTGTGAAATATCTTAAAGCTTCATCTGCCTGCATCTCTCCAACTGATAGCAAGTATTTTTTCTTGCTGTTGGTTGTGTGCTTTAGGTTCATGTCATGATATCCTACCCAGGACATCACTGGCAACAGCGAATATATTCAGATGTGTTCACCAGAAGCAGACACAGCAAATCCCTCTAGCACAGCATGTTGTTCTGACTCAGTCCCTGTGCACCCACAGTGTTCTGAACCCTGCAGGTTGCAGAGGAGTCGTGTTCCACTTGGGTTTGTTTTGTCCTGCGAGCAAAATTCTGAAACGCTTTTGCACCCTTGCTTGTCTCTCCAGTGCTGAGAAAGCAGTTGATGATGTAGATTAAAGGCAATTAGGGACTAATCTCATGATTTTTAACCCTAGTACAAAAAGCAGAGTACAAACTCACAAGATCCTGATAAGCAGTGTAGGGGGTGGTGTATTGACTTCTGGCTGCTGGGAGAGGCGATGCCATTGGTACAGTCTTAGTGTTTTTCACTGTTTTCACCTGCCCATACAGTGTTTATCACTTTAGTAGAAGTCCATCTGCATTGAACAGGAGTGTGGGCGTTCCCTTGGTGAAACAACTGGATAACCAAAGACTCCTATTTGGCCTTAAGATGAGGGCACAGATTCCCTGGTTTGAAGCACTATTTGGGACAGTAATACCCTTCCTGCTAGTCACTATGGCTACATCAAACTTGAGCTGAATATTAAGTGTGCTGCAAGAAGTTCACTTCTGTTTCAGCTGCTACAAAGACTGCATAGGCCAAAACCTGCAGGTATCTAGTTCATATGTCAGCAAAATGTTCTCTCTGATGTTAAAAGCAATCAACAAGGACATGACGGAGAGTCACAGAATTATGTCTTTAGATCTGATGTAGTCAACGGAAGAGAAAAAAACCTAACTGGGTGCTTTAATCTTGATACATATTTAATTAATTGGGAAGGGAGAAGAGTAAGCTAATGAGAATGACTGTTCCTCCTGGGAAAGAGGGGTTATGGCATTGGAGGAAATGTTGATGTTGTGGATTGACCAGGGAGTCAGTACATGGGACTTAAGAACCAATGCATACACAACAGGTTGTTTTCACTGCTTCTAACAAACAAAAGGTGCTTAAACCTTACAGCATGAAGGATGGATAAATAAATGGATTTTTCTGGATTCCCTCAGGAAGAAACAGTTGGAACAGACTTCCTTTACAAATGAAACTTTCCTCAGAGATTAAGAGGTTATACTGTAGCTAAGATGATTATTCTGTGTGTATTTCCCTGTTTGGAAATGCAGCTAACTATACTTTCCCTAGGGTCTGGGTGTATTTATATGCTAATGCCAGTAAATGTGAATTTTCTCATTTTAAGATGACGCCTTTGTCTCTGTGTTCAGTACTAGTATCTCTTGAAGCCATTACTGAGCTGGATTTGGAGGTCTGCTGTAGGGTTGGAGTAAGGTATGAGCTGGTACCTTTGCAAATTCAGGAAGAAATTGATATTACAGGAAAGACAGCAGATATTTATGCACTTGAGTTTATCAAAGTGCACAGCTCATGCTCACACAAGTGGTCTTTGCCCCAGCAACTGGCAGTCTGACTTATTTCTTAGTTCCCACACTTCCATTTTTGTTCATTTTATTGTACCTTAAATGGAAGATTAGTTATAAAATACTTTGAGAGCTGCGTCAGTAAGATTTCCAGAAACCTAGTTCTTTTGATCTTTGTTACAAGCTGAGGAGTGATGACTGCTATATTAGCAAGTGAGGTGGTACACTTTCAGCTACTGTTCCATACATAGAAACCCTTTTTTCCCCTACGAGTTTTCATTTGTAAAGATTTCTGAGAGCCAGCACTGATGCACAATAGGCAGTGGAAATGGGGACCCCTCCCCTTTAAGAGTCTGACACAGAACTGTAATCAGTCGAGCAATAGATATTAATTTTCTCACCTCCCAGGCCTTTTCTTCTTTGTTGGTAAGAAGATTCAGCTTGGAAAGCTGTGATCAGCTTAATCAGTTGGCTATTATTGGGACTGGTGTTCGTAGTACAATTTATTAAATCAGTTTATTATTCTCCCAACCAACTTCAGAGGGTGAAAACATTGAAAGAAAATTAAAATGTGTGTAAGTGCTGCCTGTTTGCATAACAGCATATTTTGTTATTTAAAATGATTACTCATCTGCACCAAAACAGGGGAAGAAGTTAATTTCAATGATGTAGAGCTTTCTATTTCAGGGAGGCCTGGCTTGCACATTGTGATAGACTCAGGAAGAAGTATAATCTATTCTTAAACTCTTAAACTGCGTGTTAGGGCCAAGTATCTAAGTAAAGATGAATGGATTCATTTGTAATCTTAAACGAGCGTGTCTGCATGTGGGAGGGTAGGGATGGGAGGCTGGAATAACCTGCAAACAAAAGCCAGATGAGCAGTTGCATTTCAAGTTTTGGTGGTTAGAAAGCAGGCAAAATGACCTACAGAGAAGGGAAACCAGTCCCATCTGTTAAAAAGGGAATTCTTCAGATTCTCCAGTCCTCTGCTCCTGTGTCCCCTTCAGCCGGAGGGAAAAGGATCCCTGAATTTCCAGAATATAGTCACTCTCCCATCTTCGTATCATCTTCAGCCTTCTGTGTGTAAATGGAAGCAAAGTGCTTCAGTGGGAGACAGGACACTGTAGGGCAGAGGGAAGTTTGGTTTCACTGATGTGATCTGAGTAATATGAGAAAGTGTCTGGGAATGTTTGATTCCTGCAGTGCTGCTCATTCTGGGTTGGGTTGGTGGTACTCGTGGGCAGGTGTGCTGTACAGTGTGAGATTCAGAAACCACAGCTGGTAGGGTCTAAGGTAACATATGAACCATGAAGCATTGTACTAGCAGGACAGTAGTAATGTTTCCCTCATAATTCTTTCTCCTCATATAAATCTGTGTCATAGTTTCAAGTCCTGACTGGCACTTAAAGTGAGTTAATTTTCTGTGACCAATGTTGGTCCTCCTTTCCCTGCCAAATACTGCAGAGATGTTATAGGGACATATATAAAAAGATGTTATGTGTGTGATTTAGGGGAAAGAAAACTGCACAAAGCAGGCCAGGCTTTGTCTGTGAGCTGTGACTGCAGTGGCCTGGTGCTGCGTGAGCTCAAGGGATTGAGATTCCTTTGTACTGCAGAACAGCTTTTGAGGCGAATATCTGTTGAACTTAATGCATGCAGGCAAGTTGTTAGAAACTTGAGAATTGCTGGATCTCTTCCACTGACTGTTTTGTAGGAAAATTACTTTAGTTGAAGCCAAATCAGTTCACAACAGGCTACAAACCTACAAGCTTTTCTGCACGAGCTTCTCTGAAAATGTGGCCAAGCCAATGAGAAAGATGAGGATCCAGATACTCCTGAACGGAGACAGGCTGTGTTGAGTTAACTTCTGCTTTGAATTGAACAGTTGAGTCCTGTGAACCCTGCAATGCTATTTAAGCTGTTCCAGTCCTGTAGATCCATGTCAAAGTTGTCTTATTTCTCATATGTTTGCTTCTTTAAACTGAAAACCAAAAATCCTTGGGCTCCTCTGTCTTCCTCCAGCTTCTGCATATGTTTGTTTATGAAGTGGTAACATTTCTTAGGTGCCTTTTGAATTGGCAGGCATGCAGTGGCTAGAATGAAAACTCAACTGGACATAAGAAATTCCTGTCTTGGAAAATCCTTGCCATGGTACAAGTCTTCACCAGACTAATGGCATCAGAGGGCAGCTCTGCTTGAATGGTGAGGCCAGGGAAGAAAAAGTCTTAATTTGAGAAGTTTGGGGACTGCTTATGTTAAGCACGCCTGCTGTTGAAGCTTCTCCACTGTAGTCACACGGTTTTATTTACAGCTCAAAATGAAGAAAGCAGTAGTTCTTGACTGCTACTGTTAATGTATACACTGTATATCAAGTTTATTGCAAAGTCTGTTAGCAAGCTACCAGCCCAGTTTTTAATCTGCAGATAATCTTACTCTCATGTATATGTTTGGGCTGTATTACTTTGCCCAGCGTAGGCGCAGCCATTGGAATCCATCCAGTTCACCTAACAACTTTCATTAAAGAAAATTGCCCTTGTAATAAAAATTACTCAATGTGACAAGATTCCATAATATATTTTTTAAAGCCTCATAAAATTTTGTAGCTGTTAATGCCACTTGTTTGTTTTTTTGGGATTTTCTCTTAAAAGCAAGAATTGACTTAATTGTGACAATATTTGTAATAGACCAGAATAACTCTTTTTCCATCTAGGCTTATGGAGGCCAGGCTTTGGGGCAGGAATAGCACAAGAATAAGAAAAACTTCTCTTTGAGAAATGCATTTCATCATGTACGTTGTTGAGAGACTACTTGGAAGTCTGTGACTCTTTAGTAGGCACAATAAAGTCTGCTCACTTGCAGTTCATGATACACAAGTCTTAACCCTATAAAATGCAATGATCAAACATGGATTTTTCTGCAGCAATTGGGAATGGCTTAACTGAGCATAATCCCTCCTGGCTACAAGGACAGCACTTGGTACATGTGTGTCCTGCATCAGTGAGAATGATGTGAGAATCAGTGAGGGTGCTGATGCTTTTCCTTGCTTCTTCCAACCATCAGAGATGTAAGAAGACTCCTAATGTCAGCCTTTTTTTTTTTTTTCCTCTCCTGTTACACTATAAAATTGGGAAAATCTCTGTTTTTAGCTGCTTGTTCATTAATAGCTGTAAATCAATTTGTCTGGAGGTAGTCTGTAGCAATCATCATCATCGTCACTACAGCTATGGCCAGCTCCTAGGGGAATTTTTGTTCTTATTTTCTCACTTCTATCCAAATAAAGAGTTGCAGGAAATCTCTATCTATTTTCCATTGTTTTGGAGCCCTGAAGGTATTTAGATGTGTAGATGTGGTGCTTAGGGACATGGGTTAGTTGTGGCTTGGTAGTGCTGGGATAAGGGTTGGACTCAACATTCTTAAAGGTCTTTTCCAACTTAAATGTTTCTATATTTTTTTTAAGACTTTACAATGCTGTGTAGGTCTAATATAATGTAAATGTCATTGGGTCTAATGTGACTGCTGTTAGGGGAATTGGACCCAGAGCTTCTCTGTGATGTTCACCTCCTTTATTATAATAAACACCAGCCAGCACTCTTAGGTTTATCTCATCTTGGGTAGATTAACTAAGGTGTACCTCTTGGCTTGAGCTTGACTGATTTATGCTTGAAACGATGATTATTTTTTCTTTTTTTCTAGCGAAATGATCTTTTCTGATCAGCTGACAATGGCAGGGGATGAGCTTTGATGTTAAAGAGCAGTGCTGGTTCCTTTTCTTGTTCTTTTTCTTTTTTTCTCTTTTTTTTGGCTTAAGTCTACCCAGTGCCTCAGGAGGAAGGCAGCTGCGCTAATAATGTATCCAGTCTCTGGAAGGCCCTTATTTGAAAAAATCTCTAATTGAGTGAACAAAATTTCTGGTTGCTTGAGAGGATCTATTCAGAAGGGACTTGAAAAGAATGAGGGAAAAGCGTGCTAGACAGCAAGAACTACTAAAGGCTCTATTGAGCAGGGAAACCTATGTAGATACTGTGAGACAATTAGACTTGTCAGGCAAAACACTGAAGTGCATTTGTGAGCAAAAAATCCTGGGGAATGTTAAATAAAGCTTTGAAAAGGGCAAAGAGCTTGCTAGGAATACCTCAAAAGCCAAGTTGTTGATTTGGGTGATCTTTGAAGGAAGGCAGGAGGTGGCTGGTTCAAAGAGAAGGTGCAGAACGTGTGTTAGTCATCATGATTTTGCCCGTTTTTTTACTCTCCGGTAGCTAAAACTCTAAAGCACAATTGCTGGGTCAGCACAATGTGGGAGAGCTTTTAACTTCATTAAGTTTATTTGTCCTTTTGCTCTTTAAAAAGAGCTGTTCCAATACCCAGCTCTCCTGGTGTCCTGTTTTGGGAGGACTTTCATACTGTCTGCCTTTTCAGTTCTGTCCTTTCATGCCTGCTTTGGAAGCTAAGGAAGCTCTGCTATCATCTGTTGGTGGAGGAGCAGTAGGTTTCATAGGACACCTCATTGCATCTGGGCAAAGCTCCTGCTTTGTTCCCTGTAGTCAAGGCAAACAAACCTGTGAGGCTATTTATATTTGAGCGATTGCCTTCATTCAGGTTTTGTGTGTGAGACGCTAAACTTATTTAAGTGCTTAGATTTGACAAACTAGCTCTTGCCTAGCGAGGCTTTTTTCCTTGATCGGTTGCTAATGGCAGCAGATAGTATTGGTTTATTAATGAAGAGTCTGGCATACTGTGAATGGGAATGGCTGTCAAGTAAGTCAGAACTTCAGGTGCCTGAAGACTGACCTAGCTGATCAGGCCAGCATCAGCTCTTAGCCTGTTTTTAGGTTTTCTTTGGTGCTTCACTCTTTGATGTAAAGACAGCTGTGTGGCCCTCACTCTTTATATAGACCAAGCTTTTTATTTCCACATCTAAACAAACTATTCATTGTTTTGATCACTCAGTAATCTTTTTCTGCAGCTTTCCTGTTTGAATTCTTGTTCATCGTAGTGACAAGTGTCTGTGCTGATTCAGATGTGGCTCCAGACCATATTTGGTAGTGTAAATATTTGCATATTTATATGCAAATATCTCCTCAGATAAGCATTTTATGTAGCCATCCAAATAGATAACAGTGGCTATGCCTGCCTTGCTGGCTTGAAGGATGCCTGACTAGGCTTTTTGCTGTTTTTTATTTATGCGCGAGTGGTTGGTCATGTTTTGTGTTTTGTAGAAACCGAACATGACTTAAATGCACAGGGTGCAGTTTTATTCTGAGAGTGAATTGTCCTGCTTCTCTTCTAAGCTGCACTGATTTTCTGCAGAAGTGCCTAAGAATCCCTGCAGTCTGCTCTAACAAAGTTCTCCCACCAGCTGGGGTTTTATTCCTTTTCAACTTCCTCTGCTGTTTTGTTTTTTGGTTGCTTTTTTTTGATTGCTCACAAGCTTTTGCAACATCTTCAGAACACTTGATTAAGAAGTTAAATTTAAACATTGGGTTTAAACAAAATTATTCTTATTTCCCTCTTTGTGTTTATTGCATTTGTTGACTGTTCAGGACCTATTTCCAAAGACATCATCTTCTGGTAAAGAAGGAACCACGTTTTCAAGAAATTAGTTGTTGCAGTATTTAAATTTCTTGTTTTCATACAGAGCACCTGAAGAAACGCCTGGAAGATTATATGGCCCAGTTCCCAAATGTAAGAATCCTCCGAACCAAAAAGAGAGAAGGGCTGATAAGGACTCGAATGCTGGGGGCCTCTGTGGCAATAGGGGATGTCATCACCTTCTTGGATTCCCATTGTGAGGCCAATGTGAACTGGCTGCCACCTCTGTTAGGTAAGCACGTGGTTCTCTTTGTGGCTGAAGACTGGACTGCTGAAGAGCTGGCAGCAGCTGTTGGTGTTGCATTTGTTTTATTTCCACCTGCTCCTTTCCCCTCATGCCATAATTTAACAAAAGGAAGATGAAATGTCTTAAAAGGGAAAACAAACAAAAACAATCAACCACAAGATTCGGGTGAATTGTTGGCAATTTGTAGCCTTTAATACAAGATTTTTTTTTTCTGTTCTAGAGTCCTGCACTTTACAATAACCCAGTCATGTGTTTTTCTTACTTAAAGAACAGAGATCATATTATTCTGTTTCCTCACTAAATGAAATCTTAAATAATTTACAGCTTGCTAGACGAGTAAGCTATCGCATGGTCACTCAGTAGCTTGCAGAGAAAAATGCTTTATGGTACAAAAAGCATCTTTATATACAGTTAAGTATCCTTTAGTTGTTTTTTTTTCTCCTATATAACTATATTTAAATTCATATTCTGCAAGCCTGCAGAATATACTTCTTGTGAATGACAGCTGCTAGTATGTATTTGTAGAACACGTGCAGTCCTTTCCAAGGCAGTGCTTCATCTTTAAGGAGGCATCAGTTTTACGATGTCAGTTCTTTTCGAAGATGAGTAATTGAAAGGACAGTGCCTTCTGTTTCTGGTACCTGTGCACCTCTGGCCAGTACCAAACTCCTTTACAACCCCATTGCAAGTGACCTGCAAAGCTCTCTCTGAGGCTACTGTTGAATAAATTGTGGCAACGATAGTCAAATGTAAATTTAAGAAAAACTAGTCGGATTTGTCACAGGGGTGTTGAATGGCAATAGTGTTGCTTTCACTAGAGTTTGTATCTGGTAACAGTGTAAAACATTTGCAGCTTCCTGAGCCCCAGGGAGGGAGGATGGAATTAGCTCAAATGCCATTTTAATGAGAACACGAATAGTATGCTTTAATTTTAAAGCACAGGAAGGATTTCTGTTAGACGTGTGTTGGAAGCTGAAGCATCATTTGTCACTTCTGCTCAGAAAGTTAACTTCCAACTAGAGACCATCCCAGTAATAAAGTATTTAAGAAGTTCCAGATGTTTATACAGGAATTAATCCTGTCTTGTATTATTTGGTTGGAAGAAAAGGTTGAGGGGAGGAGGTACACTTGCATTTCTTGAGCCTGCGGAGAGCAGTTATGCCATTAGTCTGAATTGCTTCCTGCCAGATTCTGGCATAGCAAGGAAAGCTAGGTGGTGCGATGGGTTATTGCTCTGGCTTTGAATCCACACAGAAAGGGTTCACATCCCGGTCGCTCATTAAAGTGAGGACTGTTCACTGAGTATAAGATTGTCTGGATTTAGCCTTGTGGTTTGGGTATCTGTGGTGCAGGGGCTGTGTCTTTCTTTTCTGTTTCTGGGTGAGGGTCGCTGTAGCACAAGTGCCTCATGTTTTTTCTTAATCTAGCTTGAGTATCTCAATTATTGCAGAAATAGCAGATAAATTTATATAAAATGGAGTCTCTGCCTAAAAAAAGAACAAAAGGAAGAAAGTTATGTCATTCTTGAACAACTTGATATTTTGATCTTCTTTTCTGTAATTTCACAGTCAAAGGAACAAAATGGTGCAGGTTTTCTAACATGTGTCTCCAATCTTCAGATCGCATTGCCCGAAACCGCAAGACTATCGTGTGCCCTATGATTGATGTTATTGACCATGACCACTTTGGATATGAGACTCAGGCTGGAGACGCAATGCGAGGTGCATTTGACTGGGAGATGTATTATAAGAGGATCCCTATTCCTCCTGAGTTACAGAAACTTGATCCCAGTGATCCTTTTGAGTAAGTTACTGAAATGCAGTGTGCTAAGAGCTGGTTAACAAAACAACACTGAATTACAGGGTTGGTTTACACCTCACTGTAGTGGAAGTCAGAAGCTGGTTTTAAGCTACTTGCTTTTTGGCAGCTGTTTGCTTTGTTGGTTTAAAAGAAATGCATTGTGTAGTAGCTGTGAATACTTTCCTTTTCATTGCTATTTTTGCCACTTTAATTACCACAGAAGTTAACATTTCATTTAAAACTGTAATGTGTAACATTTAATGTGGTCATTTATTACTGAGGTCTTTCAAACATGACTTAGTATCCCTAATGTTCTGCCAAAAACAACAAACCAATGGCAGCTTATATGTCATTCCCAGGTGGGGGAAAGAAAACCTAGCAGAATAATTACAGCAATTTTGATGATTGCAATACATTGCAAAAGTAAATCTGTGATCAAGTTATGTTCTGCTGTTGCTGCGCTTGCCAACACTGAGACAGTTTTGCTGTCCTTTGTACTTCTGCAGTGTTCCAAAAAGCCCAACAAAACACCTTTTGGGGTCATGCTCAATGACTTGATTGTGCTTCTCAGAGCACCCACGCGCAGCATGTGGGTCCCTCTGGGAGTGATAGTGCCCCGTCACTTAATGGTGAACTCTTTTGCCTGTTTGTAGGAGGAGCATTGACTGGTTCTGAAGGGAGCCTAGTCTGGTCCTCCTCATTTGGAAGTGGGAAACTGATAAATAATGCAAAACCAACTTTTTGGTGCTTTGACAGGGCTTTAAAGGCACTGGGAACACTGGGTGGTGAAAAGAATATTTGTCAACTCTTGCTTTGCTTTTTTTTTAAATGTTTAGCTAGAGATCTGTATCTTTGAATGTGTTTGTAATATGGAGTCTGGTTTTTCCTTAAGGTCTCCTGTAATGGCTGGAGGACTGTTTGCAGTCGATAGAAAGTGGTTCTGGGAGCTGGGAGGGTATGATGCAGGTCTGGAGATATGGGGAGGAGAGCAGTATGAAATATCCTTTAAGGTGAGCTATGTTCTCTGGAAATTACTTTTGTTTTGAAAAGAAATGTTCTAAGAGGCAGAATGTGAATGATCTATCTTGCCCTTGCTTTTGCATGTGACTAAAGGTGAAAGAGCTGGGAGTAGTAAGATAGTACAAAGAAGAAACAGTGATAATGTGACCTGTCATTTGTGAGGGTCAGTTTTGAAGCGTGATTAGCTGAGGTGTCCCCCATTCTGTGGTCACAGCTTCAGGTGCACGTGCTCCTCCCAGCAAGGGTAAGTTGGCTTCTGTGGAGCTTTCTCTGACTGTTACAGTTGTTGGTACTCACTGTGGCAAGGAGGTTAATTACTCTCCCTCTTGGAGGAAGGAGGATTCAGGCATCTCAGGGTTTGCCCAGCTAAGTACCTCAGTCCTCAGCTTGAGTTCCCAGAGATGAGAATAACTTACTGTCTACAGTCAATCCATCTGATGCCTGGCTGCAAGGAAGTGAGGCTATTAATTACCCTGTAAGAAATCCTCAGCAACTGGGATAATAATGCTGTCGCTAGCAGTGACTTCAGATCATTATCTGCCTGGCTTGAGGACAGTTCTGTTACAGATTGGCCGAGCCATTCAGCTGAGGGCTTTAAAATAAGTGTTAGCTAGCTGACCAAAAATGCATAGTAACGAGGAACTGTGACCCACGAAAACCACTGGTACTTGTGTTATCTTGGAATACGGCACTCTGAAACCCATTCCAGGAAACCCACTGCAGTGTCCCAGACCACTGAAGTCAGGTGACTGGTCTGCTTTTCGATGGTGGGAATCTTTTTCATAGCCTGCAGCAAATAGAGTTTAACACTGAAATCTTTACGTGGTTTGGGGCACTGCGTGGTTTCTCTGTCAGAGATTGAATATATAATATTACAGCTGTCTGGATGCCACTGAACTAAGCTCTTGGCCTCAGCATGAGGCTAGAAGATGGTAGTGATGCTAACGTAACGCACAATTTAGCTTTGACGACTAAAATTCCTCATTGGTCTCCCCAACAAACAAGTCATGGCTGATCTCTCACAAAACAGACTCCTCATTGTTGATGCCGCTATGCATTTCAAGAACACAAACTATATTCAGCAAGCCGCGTTTCCATACATACATACCGTGTACTACTGCACAGCAAACAATGCAAGATAATTATTGTTTTATTGTAATAATTGTCTTATTGTTTTCAAGACAAAGTCTTTTCTTCCGTTGTTTGCTTTATATAACCAGCTAAGTAATAAAGTCACACTGGAGGTCCCTTGGCCTCCGTAACAGTAGAAGGAAGGAACTGGGGGGGGGACACCTCCTTCCTTGGAGATGTCATTATAGTTAGAGCCATTTATTCTTTGTGTTGCATGTAATGAAATGGTATAACAATGTCATTATCTGCAGGAGAGGCAGTGGCTGTATTCAGCCTCTTTTCCTGGGTACTTTTTGGAAATGTTGGTTTCCAAGAGTGATGACAGTGGCTAGGCAAGCCCTTTGTCTCCAGTGCCACAGCAGACAGTCACGCTGCTTGATCTGCAGGAAATAAGACTACTTCATTCATCTGTTTGCTTATCCTCTCTGAAACACGCTGTGCTTTATTTCAGTCCAGAGATGGTAATTTATGGAAGGATAAATTTGCTTTAATTTATCTCTGCAAAGACCCCCTTTTTTCTTTTACTGTGCAACAGAAAAATGAAGTTTAAACTGAAAGAGCTCAGTGTATTTTCAGAAATTAAGATAAATTGATACATTCATCTGTGGCTGATAGATTTAATAATTCTGCTGGAATTGCAAGAATAGGAGGTCTGTTCGTAGTATTTATGAAGCTATGACATTTCCTGGCGAGCTTAAAGCTATGTTTTTACCTTTAGAGGCAGACTGAGATTTTGTAGTTAAAGGGGCACTGTTAAATAATATAAAGCTCTGAGTTTAGACATGGGGTACCTGCCTTCGCATTATTTATTGTCTAATGGGAATCCAGATTCTAAGTATGACAAATTTACAGCCCAACTTTAACAAAGAATCCATTCCTGTGCCTGGGAGTTGTGGCTGCAGGTACTTTTTTTGTACTGCTGGTCTTTGATCCATTGCATCAGAACTGGCCCTCTCAAGCCTTACCAGGAGTAGATTTATTTTATTTCCTTAAGCATATTCTTTTTTGGCCACGTATGGACTATGCTTTACAGTTTCTTGACTTTATTTTAAAATCCAGGGCTCTGTTTCTGAGAGACTGGGAATAAACAAGTTTATTTAGGAGCCTGTTGCCTTTCTGTTGTGAGATTTATATGTATTTCTGTCATCAGCTGGTTCTGCTTCCTTCTGAGAAGAAACTTTCAGGCTGAAGCCAACAGAGGAACCCTCAGAGTTTAACAACTCAGAAAACAGTTAGATGGAAGATAGATCAAACTCTGTTAATAGAAGCCTTGCTTCGAGGATGAAATGAGTACTCCAAACATCACTAGAAAACACAGCGCACTGTGGGACTTTAAATTAGAAATAAACTTTCTAACCCTGTGCAGGTTCTAGTTTTCTAGGTCTTCTCAATCCCTTAAAATAGAAATTACTGGATTGGAAGTGGTCTCATGTATCCATTCCATATTCAAGAGGCGAAGTGTGCTTTTTCCTTCTCTTGACCTGTGTGTATCCAGAATAGTTCAGTGCCTGTAATGCAGTGCTTCTTCAGGTCAGGGATTTTCCTATTCATCAGGTGCAACAGGAAGATTGCAGTCCTGAAATGCAGTTGCAGGTGTTGCACCTGTTCAGATGAGCTTTATGTTCCTGTGAACACTGTTTGTAGGACGCTCCAGGCAAACCACTCTGCAGATCTGCGTGATACAAGAACCATTCTCCTCCAGCTCATTGGATCACCAGATGCTGACTTTTGAGTACATTCTTGTCCTGTGGAGAAAGTAAAACAAGCATGTTCAGCTGTTTCTGTGCAACACTTGTTACCTTTCCCTCCTGCTGCCCCTAACTCTACAGCCCAAGTTTCTCTGTTCTGTGGGGTTCTTTGAGGACTCTTTTTTTGCTTTTTGGGAGCCGCTTCCACACCCCACTCTCCGTTATAATTTCTTCCTCGTCTTTTGTATTTTTCTGCAGTGCTTGAAAGTGCATGTATTCAAAATTGAACACTTAACCCAAAGTGACAACGTGTCTTTCCTCTTCTAAACACAAATTTATAGCTCTGACTTTATGAGTGCTCCTACATACTCAACAAATACCTACATAACCACTTCATTTTCTGTGAGATTAGTGTATTTAATTCAGAGCAGTATATATGAAGCTGTTCTTCAGAACTGTTCCTTTCTGCAAATGCTACTTTGTACAGTACTTATCTACACTTAGTTTTATTTGTGATCATGTTGCCTCTTTTCCAGTATTTTTGTGGTTTCTATTCCATTTGGTTTATGTAATCCTCACTAAACTGCTTACAGCTCTCTCTCATAAATACATAGTCTCTCATTTTTGGGATATGGGAAAACAGAAGAGGAAAAAGTGATGTCTGTCTTGTATAGGTATAAATATAGATGTACCTTGACACTTGAGTGGTGTGGTTCTCAATCCTTTAGTTGTACATTGTACTTCAAGAGGAAAGAATGAGAATCTGGAATGTCCTTCACTATGTGATAGATCTTGCCAGTTTTAGAAGTGTTTGTCTTGTAATTTAAAGATTGGAAATCCTTCAAAAAATTCAAAGGGCTGGTGCAAACAAACGATATTGGCAGTTGCCCTGCAAAGAACAATTATGGGGGAGGCAAAAGAAATGGGCAGTACGCATGATCTTCTCTCCTTGTTTCAGCAATAGGTAACATCTGCTGAACTTATTCTGTTCATCACAGATCACTGCATTTTTCCAGATCTTTTTCCCAAAACGTCAGGGATTACTTCTCCTGATTTGCATAGTATAAAACATGTTGCATGTTTTTCAACATATCTGTGTCCTCTGTAGCTTCTGTTCACATATCTAATGCGTGCATCTCCTTTGCCCCATGTCAGCAGCACATTTCTGATCCACATTTTGCCGCTGGCCTCCTGGCAGGTGCGTAGTTAGGGTGCAGCTGCCAAGGGATTGCTTATGACAGCATTTCTAGTTTTGTCGCTGAAGTTAGTGGTGATTGTGAACCTCCACTGCTCATTCCAGTCACATATTCGCACCACTTTCCAGCAGCTCACGTTTACCCACACTGAAACAGGCCAGGCATTCTGCGGCTCTTTTTGTGGGTTGATTTTTTTATTTTTTTTTTTTTTAAGCCAGCACATGCTGCTTAATTTTAAGGCTCTCAGCTGCAGTACAGGGTGGCTTCTTTCTTCCTTCTTTGTCTGGTGATGCAGAGATCAGCTTCAGACAACTGACTTGAGTTTTTGGCCCCTGTTCACCCTGCAGCAGGGAAGTGGACCCCTCTGCTCTCTGAAATATGATTACTGGAAAGTGCTATCATTACTCTAAAATACTCCAGATGGTAAGGAAGGGGCCACACTACTGTATGTTGTGTGAGAGAAGATGTTGTGCAAGCACGCAGATTCCAGTGCCTTTTGAGCTACCTTAACTTTTTATAGAGCAGTAAGTCCCGCTGCAACAGCAGCTGATGCTTACAATACAGAGGATTGTGATTTTCCTGAATTATTGGTTGCCCTTGCTTTCATTCTTTCACCTACCTTCTTACGCAGAGATCCTTCTTGACTTATTTGCTGTGTCCTTCCCACCTTTCAGTGTGTGCTCTGACAACCAGCCAGCTTCTCTAACTTGGTCCACCCCACAGTCTTTATTTCTGTTGTGGTTTTTTTTTTCTTCCCTTGGAAAGCCTTGGCTCATCATGGTGCAGTCTTTGGAAGCAATAAACCTTGTATATCCAGATAATTTGTGTTTGCACACCAATACAGTAGTGTGTGTTTGAGAGGAGAGGTGCTGTCTTACATGACATTGTTTTCTGAAATAGTAGTAGGGGAACTGGGTCAGCGCAACATCCTTATGTACAGAATAGGTGGCATATTATCTTGGTTTTTTTATAGCACGCTGGCTGAGTCAAAGGCCCTTGAGTTGCTTTATGAATATGGAGTTACAGGTCTCCTTGCCACTGAGAAGATAAGTCGTATCACCAGTGGTGGTATTTTACTTCTCTTTTATATGGCTTTATTATTAGGGTGAGACTGTAGCCTTAGAAAAATCTGTTGCGGTATGTGCATTGACCACGGTGTAGTCAGGTTTTTTCTTAATTCCAGCAGCGCTGTCAGCTGCTGGAGTCGTAGCTCAGAATGTAGATTGGTAAAATTCTGCCTAAGGAAGAGAAATTTCCTGTTCTCGTCTAATGAGATCTGATTAGATCATTGTATAAAGCACTGCCTGCCTGGCCAGCTTTAATTCTTGTTCTTAAGGCATTCTAGTAAAAAAAAAAAAAAAGAAAGGCTGACTGAAATTAAGTGCGTCAAGTTCAGGCTCTGATGTTTACTGCCTTGTCAGCCAGGGAGATGAGGTACCATCTCGCCCTTCTATAAAACAACAATGGCAAGAAGAAACTGTCTCCCCTGGCCCAAGGAGAATATAGTAAGCGACAGTTGGTGTCACCATGAAGGCACAAGGTGCTGCCCCACAGAACAGCTCTGTTTCAGCTGTTTGAAAGCGCTTTGTTTTTATTCTATCTGTGTAAGTTCTGGCGTGTCGTGCCTGTGAACTGTACCCTTGTTTAAAAACAGCCAAATATCACTGAGTGGAAGCATTCTTTCAGTTAGCATGCAGCTATTTGGGGTTTGCTTCACTTACCATTATTCCTTGACAGACCCTTGGATGCAATTCCCCTGACCTTTAACTCTAACTTTCTAATGCTTTTGTGAGCTGTGTTTTACCAATGCATGTCACGCTCTTTCGCTCTCCCCCTTCTTACAGTTTTATAGATAAGGACTGGTAATTGTCTTTATGGAGGTTGTAATGAGTTCTGTCACCACACAAAGAAGCTCACTAATAAAATAAATCAAAGCAGCAATGAATGAATGGAAAGCATGCTTTTAAAATTAGATTTGTACTGCAAGTGCCACACTGTCACTTGCAGCATGAGACAATATTAAAAAGGCACTGAGTTGGCAAAGTACCTTGAAAGGGTCAGCGAGCTTTGCTAGCAGGAATTAGGAAGCTTTCCATTGCCTCGACATGGCGGTGGTAATTGCAGCATCATTTGGGAGTAAATATTTTAAAGCATGATTAGGAAAAGAGGGCATAAAACTGATCTTGGATTTTACTTGTTCAGTAACTCAGTTAAGTCGCTTTTCTTAGATATCATTACATGTGTTCTTCTGTGCCTGGAGTCTCGTACCAGCTTGGAGCTCTTGGCCCAATGTATCATCAGTTCTGTCTGGCTTCCAATACCCGCTGCCTCTCCAATGTACCACTGAGTAGATAAGTGCAGTCTGTATGGTTGCTTCACCAGATCTCCCGTGCAAGGACAGCGCTCTCCTCTCTAGCTGCACTTCGACTGTAGGGTCCTGTTTCTCATGTTAGTCGTGTTTTCAGACATGTATATTCATGGTGGCCTTTCCTTAGAGATCAGGGGCAGGTGAGGCATCCTAGGGGCAGGCAGCAAGGGTGGCAAACTGATGTTTCCTTCAGGCTTGTGTGGCTGCTGCTGGTGAACCAGTAGGGCTTTCATGATGCAGGGTGCAGTGCACAGGGTAAAAATATAGGTTGTTGAGAGTGTGTGCCTATGCAATGGAGCTTTAGGCTTCTTTGGCTGTTCCTGCAATTTTTTTGTAGTTCTTACATCTATTGCAATTCTCACAGCCTTGTACAAGCCACTTCTGTCCTAGAAACATAAAAAATCCCCCAGTTCTTGTTTTCTCAGTCTACCTGTTAATATCCTAGCAGAGAAATCACACTATGGCCCTCTGCAGCAAAAATTACGGCACCTGCAGAATAAGAAGCATTTCTAATTCCACTAGAAACTTCACAGAAGCTGAGTGCTGGTTTCTTTTTTCATCTTCATCTCTTCTGTACCAGCCTCTTGAGACACAGCAGGGACAAAAGGAAGAAAATTCTGTAGAAGGGATGTTTGTCAACTTCCTTCTTGTCCCTCTCACCATAACAACATGTAATGAAGTACCTTGAACTTCAGAAGTTGCCTATGAAAAATATTCCTCTAACTGAGAGCAACCAGCCTCCATTAAGTTATACGCAGTCAGCAAATGACTGTAATTATTAGGGCCAGTAGACAGAGCTGAAACTCCAGAGGACTTTAGTGTCAGAGCTAATAATTATGCAGCAGCCTTGGCCAAATACTTCTCTGCCGAGCTAAGTATTTAATATTGTCACTGAAGAATATTAATGGAATTGCCTGCTATGTGTGAAGCTGTTGACTAAGCTCATTGTACAGTGAACTGTGGTAGCTCAAATTAGCCCCAGTGAATGGAGAGATCAGGAACGCTGCATCAGCCTGCAGCACCAGGAGCCTTCTTAATGCCCCGAAGGCAGCAGTATTTAACATAAGATCTGGGGACAAAGTGAAGGGCAAGACAGTGTTGAGCTTAAGGAATTCAGAAAGCCGGTTGTTTTGCATACTGGAGGATACTTTTTCTTTAAGTATTGATTAGATATCTCTGGGAAGCCCATGTGAATATATTTCTTAAACTTAATGAAGCAGCTTGGCTGGTTCAGAAAAAATCTCCTTTGGTTTCACTTGGAGAAGGTTATTACATCCATGCTAAAAATAAGGATTAAAAAAAAATGTTGTTGTAGAGTGTTGGCACATAGTGAAATCTTCCCAGATGAGGAAAGCAACTTCTGGGCCTAATCTAGATATTAACGAAGCATCAGGGTACTCTTCTTCAACTAGCAGTGTGTTCCAGTGACTTTGAGGGCTCTTTCTAAGCTAATCATATTTTCAACAGGCTGGGATTTCTACTTAATTTTAAGGCTGCAAAAGCAAGGAGTGGATGTCGACAGTGAAAGCATAGGAGAGCAGTAATGACCACAGGAAAAAGTAGCAGTTTCTTTTGGTTTCTGGCACTTGAACACGCTCATGAATTCCCTGGAGTGTTTTGCATTACACATAGCCAGTACTATAGAGATGTCCTCCCTTTTATAGCTGTGTTACACAACCTATACCCAGGTCTTACATAGCAGTCCAGTTTAACTGGTGGTTACTATTGCTGTAATAACAGACATCGATTTAAAATGTGTTGTGTGCTGTTCTCTGGGTACTTGGGTTTTTTTATTTCTGTTCTTTTCTCTAAAGGATGCAAAATTGAACTGTTTAGCCATTGTGCTAAATCAAGGCTTGCTGCATGGCTCTAAGCGCGTAGTTACAGGATTTGAGACTTCAGCAGGGAGGGGAGGGTATTTGGGAGAAAGTGTACTTTAAAGTAAAAAATTTGGGTTAATGTTTTACAGTACTGGACAGTCTGTCTTTGTTTTCTTCTTCGGTTTTCTCTATATAACCAAGAGTGAATCTGTATCTCCGCTGTTCCACAGGTATGGATGTGTGGAGGTCGCATGGAGGACATCCCTTGCTCTAGAGTTGGTCACATCTACAGAAAATATGTTCCGTACAAGGTTCCAACAGGAGTCAGCCTGGCAAGAGTAAGTGGCAACGGCATTCCTCTGAATCTTGTACATGGTCAGAAGCCAGTCTTTGCAAAGCAAAGCTCTTCTGTCTTTTCCGTCTCTTAAGCCATCACAGAAGTCTGACTGCAATGGCCGTGCTGTTGTCTCCTCTTGCCCCACAGTGGGAGGCAGGTACAGGCTTTGTAGTACATAAATTGTACCTGTGTGGTAGTCAAATTGAGCAGTTTTGCAGTGGTGGATGGGTAGCACAATGGGGAGCTGCTGACTTGTGCACAAACAGCTGCCGTGCTCCAGACACCAGCCACTGCGAGGTGTTGGGAAGGGACTTTGTGATCAGGCACTGGCTATGGAATTGCCAATAAAAACGAGATATGGCTTTATTTGTATAATACTTCAGTCATTTTATAGCTGTGCTCTCCGAGACCAGCAGGCTTCGACGTGGTGATTATGTTTTGGTGATTGAAAGACCTCTCAGCTTCAAGCATTACAGATCACTGAATGGGCAAGCTGTAATTTTCCACTATGGAACGTTCTTTGTGATCTTATTTCTTAATCTAGTGTAGCCCAAAGAGGAAAGAGCTGTTGCCTATTGTACCAGAGCTTTCTCCAGTTTAATTTCCAAATTGAGAAGGGATTGTATTGCCCTCTGGTGGGAGAAAAAAGTCATAGGAGCAGGAAGGCTACAAAACACAAAAAGATACTCTGCTGTTCTGCAGTCTTATGGCTTGCATGGTGTTAAAATATTTCCCAGTTTAATAGCATCGCACTAGTTATAGATTTAGATATATTACTCAGCCCGGCAATGACCTGTCAGAGCGATAGAGTGCTCTCCTGTCTGTGCCACCTCTTCAGGAAGGAACTATATTTCATTTGATTCAATGTTTAGCTCTTGCATACTCCCACAGTGCTGGAAGGAGATGGTAGACAGGTGTAGGGTAGGCTGTGTCTTGGCATCTATGATTTTACCGTCACCTTGAGATGTACAACTGCTCTTGTTGTGTGTAGACTGCATTTGGGGCAGGGTCAGCACGCGGCTCATCCTTAATATACTACAGTTTTTGGTAGGAAATGCCCACTGCCCAACTGACTCGCCTTCATGCAAGGTAGGCAGGGCTGCTGGGTCTCTGAAGTGATGGCTGCATGTGGCACGTTGCTGTGTGGCACCAAGAATGCGACTGTCATTACCAGAGAACAGTCCAAGGTCCAACAGTGTCTTGAGTGTGTTGTGACAAGCAGTGGGATGGGTGTCTTGAGAGGATGGTATTCGTTGCTGCCTTGGAACTGCACAGTGGATTAAGCTTTGCAATCGTGCATGAAATGCTGCTGAAATTTGCTGCTGCAAAGTAAACCCTTTGCTTCTATTCTGAAGAGTCATCACCTGAAAGTTCTGTATTTTTCCTGTACCTCAGAATTTCTATCAAACAGTTTTTTACCCAAGAAAACAGAAAAATAGTGGTAAGAGAAATTTCATGAACTGGGGTTTTCCAGAAGTCCCAAATCCCATTCCAAGATGGATATAAAAGGTGCCATAGGAAGGATTTAAGAAAGCAGCTTTTTGTCAGGGACCTTTGAATGTCCAGTGGTGTTTACCAGCATCATTTTCTGACTAGCTTATTTCCGGAAAAAAAAGGAGAAAAAACAACTTTTGATTAAAGTTATTTTTCTTAGGCACAAGGAGCTAGATAAAATGGCCAAGTGCCAGGATTTTGTTTTGACCTCAGCTGAAAATAGCTTTCTAAAAGCCCCTTGGAACTAGACAATAATAAAAATAATCTTTGGCGTAAAGCTGGAGAGAAAGCGTGGATGTGAATGAAAATCCTTTCTGAGCAAAACCATGAGAGCTATTCCGAATGCTAATGTTGGTAGTTTGTGCAGAGTGTTCTTGGGTGGTTTTCTGCCTCATTTTCACACGTGGCTGTTACCCACACAGAACTTGAAGCGGGTGGCAGAGGTGTGGATGGATGAATATGCAGAGTACATATACCAGCGCAGACCAGAGTACCGGCATCTTTCTGCAGGGGACGTTGCAGCTCAGAAGGAACTTCGCAACAACCTCAACTGCAAGAGCTTCAAGTGGTTCATGAATGAGGTCGCGTGGGACTTGCCGAAGTTTTACCCACCAGTGGAGCCACCAGCAGCTGCTTGGGGAGAGGCAAGTTTTGCTCTGAAATCTGCAGTGGGCAAACAGGCTGCAGCTTGGTTTATTAAAGTTGTCTTATCCCTGTGCTCCAGTACCAGTTTGCTGTAAGTAAGGTGGTAAGTGAGCATTTAGAGATTCTGCTCGATATGGCCAGAACTTCTCTACCATTATATTGGCCTGACCAAAGCAGGCAGACATTTCTGTTAGTGCACAGCCACAAAAACAGTAGAGATTTGGCTTGTTCTACATGTTGTGTATTTAGTAGAAGGCAGAACATGCCAACAGGCACAACTAGGGAAAGGTGGCAGCTGAGCAGTAGTTGGAATGTTGTATTTCCAAAGGGCTACGCAACAGTTGAGCTGCTTTGCTCCTTAGCTTTCCCATCTGAAAGCCAGGAAAACCATACCTGTTTTTGTGAGTCAGTTGTGTTCTGGGAGAAGAATCACCTCAGGAATGAAGTTGTGTGTCGTTACACACAAGAAGATCGTAGGCTCTGCAGTCCTATGGCTAATTGGTTTTGCTGTATCCTGGAGGTTGTTGTACAGCTGGCAGTGGGTCCCATTTTGAGTTCCTGTGCATTCTCCTAGCTGTTATCTACCAGCTCAGATACACAGCTAAGTGAGGTATCTTAAAATTGTCTTCATACAAATGCGGGCACTATTTTAGGCAGTTTAAGATTTCTTTTCTGTCATTTGGTAAGCATAGGAGATTCAGTGACTAATTTGCTCTTTCAGATACGCAATGTAGGAACAGGACTGTGTGTGGATACTAAGCATGGAGCCCTGGGATCCCCACTGAGGCTGGAAAACTGTGTGAAGGACAGAGGAGAGGCAGCATGGAACAACGTGCAGGTAACAATCCCTGTGATGAATTATCGGCCCCTGCGTAAACTTGGGGAGGGAGAAGTTACAAGAACAAACGCTTGAGAAGGAAGACCAATGCAGAACTGTGTCAGGTAAACAAAGGGTGCTGTGCACCCAAAGGCTCGTGTGCTAATTACACTTGATGGGCTTTTAGCAGGGTCTGGAGCCTGGCAGACTTTGTGCAGAGCTTTTACTTCACTTTGAAGTTCTTGGAGCAAACAGAAGAAAGCATAAGAAAACAATATGCCAAAATAATAAGCCAGTAACAAGGCAGCTATAATATGTAACAAAGTGAATATTAACTTCAAAGGTTGTGTTGAAATAAGTGATAGAGGAGCATCATGCATATTAATGAACCTGCAGGAGCATTCGATAAGCGCTTACTATCATCCTTCTGACAGAGGCAAATACATTATAAACACTCAACCATTGCTGGAGAGATATGAAACTGGTAGGCTATAGATTCACCCTCTCAACGTACAAGGTGTCAGAAAGGACAGCTTTATTGTAACAGAAGGGAGTAAAATATTAGTTTGTCTAAACTGTAGCAGCTGAACTGAGAAAAGATCAAGAAAACAATGCCTCTATTATAGAGCTATGCATAACTCCTCGAGGGAATGGCTTCAATAGTAGGAGACAGAGGGTTATTGCATATCAGTTTTGATGCATGAAAACTAGAAACAAAACCAATTTACTTGGGCACTGTCCTAAACTTAGCCTCTGTTGTGCCAGGAGGATCTTGAACAATTAGTGTTGACTTAAATTTTGGAGAACAACGTGTTTTGAACTTCTCTGTAGTGTTAAGCCAAATTAATTGTGATAATTTCTCTCATGAGAGGGGTTTAAAATAGAAACAGGAACAAAGTAGCTTCTTTGTGCAAAATTTTTTGGTACACTGCTTTGAGTAGAAGCACCCTGCTCGTTACTGCCCCGTGAGATAGCTCTGAAGAGAGGACCATTCTTCCACCTGGCTCCCATAGGAGCCCACAGAACAGCCTTTGCCCTTAAGGATTGAGAGGGTGGTGTGCTGGCTGGTAGTCCTGCAGAACAACATTTTCTAGTCCTGATCACAAAGGACACTTGCATCCTTGCCAGAGATGCTGTTCTTGTCAATGCAGAAAGCAAAAGCTTGACACCAGTGCCTGCCTTTAAACAACAATGTTTTGTAGGATTTAGTCCTACGGTGCATAAAACATGTCATAAGCTAAGCCGTGATCATCAGCCTGAAGATGCAGCTAGACCACTCTGCCTCAAGCCATGGCCAAAAGCAAATGCCTGGGGTCCCATGAAAGAGCAGAGATACATGTGGTGATACTTCCACAATTTCTTCAGGGCCACAGCATTGCCAGGCATAGGTTGTGCCTGGTTATGAGAGCCTAAATCCTTTTTTCTGTGGTATCCATTTTTTCATTTCACCCCAAAGTGTTGAGAGATCATTACAGGGTCAGTCGAAGAGAGCATCAGGAAGCTCTGGTGTTTGCCCTTCCAGCTCTGCTGGGGAGCTGTGGGCTGCTGGGCTCTTGTCCCAAAATGCGCGGGACAAACCCCTTACAAGGTAATTGCAGGCTGCCTGTGTAGGCTTGGCTGTTCACTGCCAGCATTAACTCAGAACTCCTGTAGCTCTCTGCATGTTCTGCTAGCTGTGAAGTGCTGTAATTGGTCAGCTGCTCACTTAATCCATGATGTATGTCTGCATTGCAGACACATTCAAGGCTGCTATTAGTACCCAGGCTAACTAGCATGGCTGTTTGCAGCAGCACAGGCTCATTTAGCATGCTGTGTGGCAGTCCGCGGGGTGGCTGTTATAGACTCCCTGGATCAGCAGTCCCTGACCCCAGAGGTGGAAGTAGTTTTTCTCTAGAAGACATCATCCTTTCCTTGAGACCATCCCCACCCTGTGGGCAGGTTGTTCTGCTGGTCAAAACCCTGTGCTGGGTACCAGCCATCCTGAGGCTCCTGTTTGTCCTGGCAGGTATTCACATTCAGCTGGAGAGAAGACATCCGTCCCGGGGATCCCCAGCATACCAAGAAGTTTTGTTTTGATGCCATTTCCCACAGCAGCCCTGTGACCCTCTATGACTGTCATGGAATGAAGGGGAATCAGCTCTGGAGATACCGAAAAGTGAGTCTCTGTGTGTGTATGTGTGTGCACGTATGCGTGTACCGGGCTTACTCATGTTCTCATTTAAGGTGTCAAATTGCCTGTAGGCACTTAAGTTTCCTTAAAATGTCACCATTCATATTTTATTCCTCTGTTCACTTAGCTGTGATAAGAGAATCTGTGGGCAATCTGTTGACATTGTGTCATTAATTACTCCTGATTAGAAAGAGGTGACTCCGCTCTTTCAGTGGTTAGAAATGGTGACGAATGCTTCACCTGGGCTAAGCAGAAAGACACTCCCCTTGCAGTCCTGTCCACAGCTGGCATTGAGGATATGCAACACCCTTGCAAAACCTGTTTGCACAGAGGTGTGCTGTTTATTGTTTTGCTGGGTACTAGAAGATAGGCTAAAAGTAGATAAGGATAGGCTAAAAGTAGATAAGGATTTATTCATTCTCATCTTAAGCAATGCTTTTGTGGGCAACAGGTAAGTGAATTCTTCCTGTCCTGTCCTAGTCCTTGTAGTCTGCACGCACCATGCTGTGGAGCGACTGCATCAGGATGTGAGCCTGTAGGCTGGAGAACTTGGCTTCAGACATCGCTTTTGAGCTTCCCAGTGCAGTTGTAGGACTGGGAAGTGTGAACAACTTCTTCAGATACATCTGAGTGATGAAACAATTTGCTTTGTTTTGTAAGACTTCTTTCTGTTGGTCTCCAAACAGCTTTGTTTCTCTGCTTAGCAACCTCATGTCAAATTTCTCTTATCCAGGACAAGACCCTCTACCATCCAGTAAGCAGCAGCTGTATGGACTGCAGTGAGAGTGACCGAAAGATCTTTATGAATAGCTGTAATCCTTCATCTCCAACGCAGCAGTGGATATTTGAACATACAAACTCAACCGTCTTGGAAAAATTTAACAAAAATCTTGATCTTTAAAAGACTGAGAGAATATATATATATATATTTTACAATTATAGTTTTTACCGGGGAGGGTTACAAAAAATTTTTTTAAGGATACTTTTTTTTAAACAGTTAATGAAGGTAAAAGGGAGACTCTCAGGAGAAGGTTAACTAGCAGGCCAGTCTTTATTGTGAAGATGCTGCATCCTTCTCTTCTGGGGATGGTGGAATTTTAAAGGCTTTGCCAGAGCCACTTCTGTGCTGAGACTGGAACAGAAACTCTGTTTTCAGAGGAGTCTGAATGTGATTCAAACTGCTTTTTTTTTTTTTTTGCCTTTTTGTTTAGATTTTATTTTATTTCCCACCTGGGTCTGGTGTTAAATCATTTTGTTATCCAGGACCTTCCAGGAATTTCTGTAGCTGCTATACCACCTGCTGAAGCGTTCCCACATAGGTGCTTTATCTTCAAAAGTCCATCTAAGTAAAATATTGGAACACGAAATTTAATCTTTCGATGTCATAGACATAAAAAAAAAAAAGCCAGGAAAATATAAAATTTAATCTATTTTTTTCTTTTGCCCTAAACCAAAATATATTTCAAACAGGTTGAGTATTATTACTTTCCAAATCATAGACCTGATAAAGGAATGAGCTCTAGTGGAAGTGCAGCCAAGTGTTGGGAATATCACTGTAGTTATTAGTGATGAAGAGTCTTGGTTTCCGGTCCATTCACTTTGCAGTCAGTTTGTCACTCGCTGTTGAATCTTCAAGGTGAAAGATTAGCAGGGGGGTTTTAAGTAAGCACGGTTCTTACAGGTGAAGATTTTTGCTAAGAGCCTTTGGATCGTAGGTTTCTCAGAGTTAAATCTACTTCATGAAGGCAACTTCCATTTTTCCTTTAGAGGTTTGAAGTCAACTTAATTCACATTTGGTGTGAGCAGGTTAATTCAGGATAATTAAGTCAGGGCTGAGGTTAGCCATTAGTCTTTGTCCATTTGTTCTTCAGTCTGTCGCAGTCCTGAGTTCTGTGGTCAGTAGTGTTCTAAGCTTGTGGGAATGTGCTATTAATTTCTCCTCTTTTCCCAACATCCGCAGCACTGCACTGTGGTTTACTGTGGCTGGAAACCTGTTTGCTTAAGCAAAGATGTGGAATAGATGAGCCCGTTTCACAGGTACCCTAACCCTTTTGTAGTCTGTCAGCAGTGCAAGGTATTACCCTTCTGGTTTGGCTGCAGGATCTGCCAGACACCGAACCAGAATTGTCTCATCCCAGGAGCTGGAAAGAAAGTACCAGCACTAAAGGATGGATGGAGACCCATGGGTTTCAGGTCTGTGTGAAGTAAGCATCTAAAAACCCACACCTGTTTAAAATGAAGTTGTTGGGAAAACAGATTTACTGGTTCAGCTGACTTAGTCTTATACTGAAAGCAGCAGTGGCATCTTATAGTACAAGCTGTGAATGGTGTGCAGTTAGCCTTCGCAAAGGTGTGAATCAATCAAACTAGCCCTTTTCCTGTAACTGTCCAGCTCCACAGTTTGTCCAACTGCCCGTGCAGGAATGTTGCAAGAGTAGGCAGCGTGCAGCCAGCTCTGGGAGTGAAAGGCTGAAACACTCGGGGTTGGAGCAGGGCACCCCTCTGGGACTCTTGATGAGCTCGGTTAATGTGCTTTCCTTCCTTGGAGGGGCAAGAAAACTCTACTCCAAGGTGTGTTTCGCTCCTGTGAAGACAAGGAGACAACAAGCAGGCTGGTTCCATCTGCAGAGCTCCAGAAGTAAGAAGCCCTTTCTAATATTGCCGGTCATAGGATCATTGCCTGTGTTTCAGGTGTCTTTGAGGCCATATTGTACTGTGTCTATCAACCGGGAACAAACTAGGACACAACTATCTGCCTCTCAAGCCTGATGTATTGACTGTGAGGCTCAAAACCATTTCCACCTCTCTCATCCTGACAGCTGAGGCCATGCCTGACCTCTAGGACCGGGCTTGCCAGATGTGTTGGTGTCTAGTGTTTGGGAGTGAAGAAAGCAAGCAAGCTCTAGGCTTTCCTTGTGACAGTTTTGCAGCAGTATCGCTATGGAAGCAAGACCAGCATCAACAGAGTTGACATCTTATGTTCTCGGTAACTACAATATGTCTGTCATTAGGATCCCTTTTAATTTCTAGGGGAGACAAAGTGCTTTGTGTCTACCTGTTGCTTTGCTTAAGTTATTAATGCTCTCAGCAGTCTAGTAGTGCTGTCTGTGGATCACTAAGGGGCCTGACTGGCTATCTTTATGAATGTTTTAATACTTGTGGAACAAGAAACTGTTTGTCTATGAACAGTGCTTTTTTTTTTTTTTTTATAATTGAGAAACAATCAGCAAATTATGTAAAAGGACTGTAGGTCATTCTGCTTGCAGCTTTGTGTGTCTTTATTTTCTCATGGGAGGATTAGCTTCTGCTTCGAAAATGCATGGCTTGCTTTGTACTTGGGCTCACCTTGTGAAGAGAGTCCTAGCTGCTTAGCTTGCTGGGCGCTTGCTTCAGAAAGAACTGCAGTAAGGAACAGGTCTTTTACCACTTAGTGATCTTAATTTGGAGAGAAAAGACAGCTCTTAGGAGTCTGCACCAAAAGATGAGATCGTTGTTCAGGCAGTTTCCTTTTCAAAACCACTCACCAGTACATGGAAACTGGAGCTTCCGTGTGAGTGGTCCTGCTGGGTCCTTCTCTGCATGGTTGATCTGATCTGTTTTCTGAAGATGTGGAATCCGAATGTGATAAGTGCCCCACAAATCCTGTACTCTTCTGACTAGCTCGCTGGTCTTTGAGCTATTAATTTATTTACATCAATTATACTTTTCAATACCCTAGAGGCTGTGCTGACTAATGAGAAGACTTAATATAGCCAACCATTCACGGATTGAGAAATAGGAGCTGTATTTCATCATCTACAACTCTAATTGAGCCTTTGCTGGGCAATCTGGTTAATTATTCCAATTACTCTTGGTTATTTGTAAGTAAAATTGCTGAAGCCTGAATACATAAGCAAATCTTCACATCTGCATGTGAGTCAAGACTGGAGATTAAATACCAGTGATTATCTAATGCAAAATAAATATTTTCATATTTTTTCCCCAAAAGTATTCAAACGCCCCTCTCTTGGTGGCTGCATAAATTCTGCTGCTTTTTAAGAATCAGAATCCCAGACAACAGGGGGACCCCTGGATGTATGTTATGTCTAATAATACAATTTTGATTTGTTCTTGAAGCTGTTGTTGATTTATACTGGTGCTAATCTTAAACACCTATGAACAGAGTAATAGGTTTGGGGCTCTTATGTGTGCAAGGTGTGTTTTTCATGCCTGAGAAATTAACTTTCTTTTCCACACTATAATAGAAGTGTGTGAGCCTCGGTGAAAGAGGAATACAGCATCATTAAAATAAAGATGTGCCTTTTAAAATGTAAATGTACAGCAAATGCTTAAACTTGAACCATTTCTTAGTGCCTTGCTGGACAAGAGGGGAAGAGGTTGGGAGGTGAGGTTGTAAGAGAAAGCTTGACTTGTGCAGTGTTTGTGTTTGTGTGTGTTTTTTTAAGTGTCTAACTTTAAATGCAAAATTTGTGTGAAGGATAGTAATTCAGAAGTTCGTGGGTTTCCTCTGTTAAATCAATACCATTAATGACTCGTGGGCAGGAGAGAGGGTGTCACTCCTGATAGGAAGACTTGAAAGGATGGCAGCTTCCTCTTGGTATGCTAACTAAAGCTTAGACCAGAGGATGTCTTGTTTAGCTTTTGAATGTTCACCTCATGGTGAAGGCTCCCGCATTTCAAAATCCTGCATTTTATTTTCTAGGTATCCTAATCAGAACTCACAAATAGTCCCAAAGGCATGGAAAATCTGTAGCGGAAGTGTCTTTTGGGGAGTCAATGCCTTCCATCACTGGGAAACTCTTAAATGTGTATTCAAATCTCTAATACAGAAGCAGCAAGAAAGCGATTTCTCAGCTTAACTTCCTTCCTGGATTGTTTTGCAATAGTCCATGCAGAGAGCTTTGCTTTCCTTTACTGGGGAGTTCCAGTCAGCAAACTTGCTTCTTGCCTGCTGCACTGAGACATTAATGTACCAAAAACCAAACGGGCACCACCATCAGCCAGCACTGCAAGAACACTGTGCTCTCTTAGCTACCATAGGATCATTAGAGTAGCTGTGCTGGCTCACATCATCATGGGGAGAGCAGAGACATCTCCTAGTAGTCATACTGGGCAATAGCACAACTGCTGGGTAAAAAGGGAGAAGCTTTTATTTTAAATTGTCTTTCAAGATAGGGACAGACACTTGAATGGTTTTGACTGGAGAGAACACACAGCCTCTAGCAGTCAGCCTGTCATGCTTTCACTTAAAAGAGCCCTGGTAAAATTGTGTGAAACAGCCTGGCTCTGCTAGCACAAGGGATTCAGGTGTACCTTGCATCCCACATCCAGCTACTGTGGTTCATGTTCTTGCTCACCTGCTGTATTTCTAACCGCTTGTAACAAAGGAGTCCAGTGGTGCCTGTCTAACAAGCAGCAATCTAGCTTTCCATTTTAACAATCGTTTGGCATGAAAAACTTCTTAAAAATTTACCAAACTGTTGCCAAATGGCTGAGTAGCTTTAGGTAAACATCAGAGTCTGTAGGGGTAGGATTAAAAAGGTCTTTCACAGGATACGTAGCAGAAGGGGAGCTGGCCTGGGTGTCAGGAGCACTGGGTCGTGCCTCCCAGTCTACTTGATTTTAAGCAGGGAAAGTCTGTGTCCTGCTATTTCCCAACCCATGTAAGATTTGGCTTTAAATGTTTTATTTACTGACCTGAGGAGTGTTGAGTCTGTATTTTATAACAAGCTGCAAGTCCTCACCTGGTTCGAGTGTTGGGGGGGATGCAGTGGGTGGAGGATGGGAAAGCCAAGATCTGGAATTTCCATCAGCATTCAACACAGAGTTGTCACTTCATTTCATATTACTCGTTAACCAGAGTGATTTATTTACATTATAAATTTAAAGTGTAAATCGCTTCCTGCTCCAATTGCTCTGTGGTAGTGTCACACTTCAACTTGGAGATCTGTGTATGAAATGAGGCAATGACAGATTGTGGGAATCCTAGTAAAAATCCTATGTCTGTTTTTTGACTCTGACTCTGCTAGCTGAGTATGCTTTTTGTTCAACTGCATTTGAGTTTTCTTGATGCTTCTGTATGATCCAAAAGGCTTCAGTGATTCCAGCAGATGTGAGGCTTTTGGGAGTTATATATAAAGCCACTGGATCTATGTAGTCTTAAATCTACTAGTTCAACTCCAGGTAAGAAGTCCTGATCCCAATTAGTAAGCAAGCATATGTGAACTTCTGTCATAAAACAAGATAAAACCTGATCAAATTAATAGACTGAAATGTTAGCCCTTATGATAACAATAACAAATAGCTTTAGCCTCTAGGGTGGAGAAGAGGATTGGTTGCAAAATGCATTCTCCAGGATCTCGGTGATAAGGTCTAAGTTTGTTTATTCCTTGTACTGCATGCATTTTATCTGTAAAACTGGATGGTGCCTCTTGAATCAGTGTATATTTATTTCTGTGCATATTAGGACCAACAGCCTAATATCCGGGGGTGGTAAAGGACTTGTAGCACTTTAATGTAGTAGCTTTCATAAACTGGGAATCATTGATAGAATGCCTAGTGTTTTTAAAGTTGAATGGACTTCCTTTTATAATATATTTAAAATAAATTTTTAATGTGTTTTCTGAAACGGTCTATGCAGAAATGACTGTCCCTGCCTGTTTTGCTCCAGTGATTGATTTCCCTTTTCTCTGTCTCTTATGAGAGTGAGCTTAGTTACCCTGGGATGGTGTTTCCCCAGCGCAGGCTTCCTGCCATGTCACACGCTGTTCTCCATCATTCTCAGCTGCCCTTAAAAGGTATAAACCCCTGGATTTACTGTGTTTGTGCATGAGCAACCAGCAAGCTCACACCTGAGCGCTGTGGTAGGTTCCGGCAGCTTGGAGCAGTGGAGATGGCCTTGAGAATAAAATGTTAGAACCAGCCAAACCTATACGGAGCTGCCTTTTCCTGCGCTTTGAGGGAGCTCGGTATCACACAACTGTTGTCCAGCTTAGGGTAGGATAAAGCTGTCACTCTACTTTCTCTGCATATCTGCCTTGACATCAACCACTGGTAGATCCATTCTATGCTTTGGTCTTCAGGGGAAGTTTTGAACAGCTCGATGCCCTTTCTATGTTCTTTGTGCGTGGACAACAGTCTTTCAGCCCAAGACAAGGTAAGTTTATAGGCATTACTCATTGCTCTGCTTCTTGTTGTCATTTAGAGCCCTCAGCACTGTCACCACTGCACTTATTTTGTGGCCTTCTCAACACTCCTTTTAACTCCATGGGGTGAAAAACAGTGAAATAAACAGAGGGGAGATAAACAATAGCATGTGTGAAAATTGCATGTGTGGAGGAATGGAAAGGCTCTTTCTTGGGGGACCAGCAGGCAGCCGCAAGGCATGCTCCTAAGGGGAGACTGCCGTGATTCTTAGCCACAGAAACGTTTCCCGGGGGGGAGGATGTGCCGAAAGCTGGGACAGTTCAAGCATTTTAGCAGGTTCGGTTTGTGCCACCCTAGAAAATGCTGAGGAGATTGGGAGTGTGGCAGAAGGCGCTAGGGCAGAGCCTTCATTGGTCCCAAGGTAAAGAAAATGGACATAGTCTGATTTCTGATTAAAATAATAAAAGTGGTGGGGGTGTCTTCCCCCCCAGCACAGCTTGGGCAGCACAGATGTTTTGGAGAGCAGCATCTCCATCCCAAGAACCCTGAATGGCTCCATTGAAACAGTAAGTTCTGAGTGACAGCCACATTGCAGTCCTATCTTTAGAAAGTAGTGCTGCTCCTGCTAAGATTTAAAGGCCGGTGCAGGTTCCCCTAATTTGATTAGAGGGCTGACTCGGAGGGGCAGGCTATTACAGCTGCAGAGGCACTAAAGCTGCCTGGGTGCTGATGGGTTTATGAAACATTGTTTCTCACTTCACTGCAGCTCCCACCAAGAATTATAAGATCAGGTTAGTGATAGATAGCTAATAAAGAATGTCTCTATGAAGCACTTTATTTCACAGCAAGCTAGTTCCGGACTAGCAGACTGTGAAATTTTGAGGTTCCCATGAGGATAAATATGCTGAAATAAACTGCAATTATACGAACACCTTCATGTGCTTTTCTACAAAAGTCTAGAAAAAAAAGCGTTGCTGTGTTAGCCTGAGCTGGAGATACTTAGCATGGAATTGGCAAACAGTGACAAAAGCTGGGATTTTTCCTTTCAGTAGGCATTGCAAAACAACTTAAAATGTTTTCATTTGCAGCCACAGATGAAATACAATCTGACGGTCAGTACCAACCTGCTCTGGCACTGACTGTGCCTGTTTTTCCAGCTGCTTCCAGCTTCCCATGGAATAGTCCAGGGAGCACCTGCAGAATCTCCTCCTCACAGTGACAGGAGGAAGTCCTACCTGTTATAACCATGTTCCTTTATTATCTGCTTATTTGCTGCTATTATCATCTGTCCCTACAATCTGTGTTTTCAGCTTCCTGAATGTCCTTCTGCAAGATTCCCTCAGCCTGTCATTTGATTTTATTTGTAATATTAGCCTAGAAAGGTGAACCCAAACCTAAAAAGTTCACTATTGGGAGCTCAGAGATCACCGTCAGCCTTTGGGTGTTTTCCCTTTCCCAAACACAAGGGACTATCCGTGTGGGCTTTACCAGGTGGGTGTTACTTCGTGCAGGCGGATCCCCCCAGGCAATTTGGCCAGGGGCTTTTAAAAGCGGCAGCATCTTGCTTTTATAACCTCTGCTTGTTGGCCTGCGGGTAAAGCCATTCATTTCTCTCACCTTCCCACTGCACCGGCTGGCTCTGGGGAGCTGTGTCCCCAGCAGAGTGCACTGCAGTCCTCCGGACAAGCAGAAAGCAGTAATTGCCTGAGTGCACCAGCAATAAAAACTAAAAGGCAGAACTGTTGAGGAAAAGCATTAAGTCACTGCCCTCCAGATTTATTGAGACACGATTGATATTGCAAGGAATGCCTGGAAAATGCATATTTTAGCGCTTCTCGGTTTTCTTGGGGAAGCAGGAGGAGCAGACTGCAGGACGCCTATGTTGGTGTGACTGCGGAGCAGGCTGCGTGACAGCCACGGCCGTGAGGAGCCTTTTGCAAAGGTATTTTGTGGGTGTGATTCAGCACAGCTCATCCTGCGCTAAGTGCCGGATTTCATGCTTTGAAGTCATTTTAGTCTATAGAATCTTCCTTGTTTGTGCAAAAAAATCTTTTCTCCGGGAAGATTTAATCCTTTTCCATTTAAAACTGCCTGCGCACCTTCAACAACAGCATGTGCTGACTTGCATTAGAGGTGACAGTGCTTCCAGAAGCAACATTTTTTTTCTCTACAGAACAGTAGGAATTTCGTTCTCCCCCTTTATTTTACACTCCCCTCCCTTTTTTTTTTTTCCCTGAAGATGAAAAAAAATCCAAACCTTCTTAGCAGATTCCTTGGGGAAAAGCTTTCCCTGGTCCAATCTTTTCATTACAAGGCAGGGATAATGAGCATCAAATCCATCTTATTTGGTAATTAGGGATTCCTCCTGCCAGGACAGGACCCGGGTGCTGCTGGAGGTGCCCGCACGGGTTTGGGCCGGCGGCATCGGGGCCGGTTCTCCCCTCGGCGCTGTGGCAGGAGCGACACCGCCCGGAACCCTGGCGGGAGGCGGCGGGAGGGGCCGGGGTCACTCCCTGCTCGGGGCCTGGTCTGCTCGGTCCCTCGAGGAGGGATGGAGGGAGGGGAGGGAAGAAGGGAAGGAAGAAAGAAGGATGAGAGGGAGGGAGGGAAGGAAGGATGAGAGTAATGAGAAGGAGGGAGGGAAGGAAGGAAGGATGAGAGTAATGAGAGGGAGGGAGGAAGGAAAGGAGGGAAAGAGGGAGGGAAGTAGTAAGGGGGGAAGGAAGAATAAGAGGGAGGGATGAGAGGGAAGGAGGGATGAGAAGAAAGGAGGGAAAGAGGGAGGGAAGAAGGAAGGGAAGGAGGGAAGGAAGAAAGAAGGATGAGAGGGAGGGAGGGAAGGAGGGAAAGAGGGAGGGAAGTAGTAGTAAGGGGGAAGGGAAGGAAGAATAAGACGGAGGGATGAGAAGAAAGGAGGGAAAGAGGGAGGGAAGGAGGGAAGGAAGAAAGAAGGATGAGAGGGAGGGAAGGAAGGATGAGAGTAATGAGAGGGAGGGAGAGAAGGATGAGAGGGAGGAAGGAAAGGAGGGAAAGAGGGAGGGAAGTAGGAAGGATGGGAGGGAAGTAGTAAGAGGGGAAGGGAAGGAAGAATAAGAGGGAGGGATGAGAGGGAAGGAGGGATGAGAAGAAAGGAGGGAAAGAGGGAGGGAAGTAGTAAGGGAGGGAGGGAAGGATGAGAGGGAGGGAGGCAGCGCGCCCCCTTCCCCGCGCTCCGGCCGCTTCCCCTCGCGCCCTTCCGGGCAGACAGGCGGCTCCTTCCGCCAATGGGCGCGAGCCCCGCCCCCCGGGGCCGCGCGGGCCAATGGGCGCCCCGCCTGGGGGCCTCGGGGGCGGGACTTCCGCCGCCGGGGAGGCGGTTTTGTGCGGGCGCGGGCGGCGGGTCCCGCGGGGCGGCGGCGGCTGCAGGGGGATCCCGCGGGGCGGGCGGCCCCCCCCCCCCACTCCGAGGGCGCCTCGGGGCGGGTGGGCGATGAATGGCTTCAGCACGGAGGAGGACAGCCGGGACGGGCCGCCCGCAGCCCCCTTCTACGGGCAGAGCTGCTGCCTCATCGACGACGGCGACCGCTGCGTGCGCCCCGCCGGCAACGCGTCCTTCAGCAAGCGCATCCAGAAGAGCATCTCGCAGAAGAAGCTCAAGCTCGACATCGATAAAAGCGTGAGTGGTGGCGGCGCCTTCAAACGCCGGAGACGACGCCCCGGGGCACCGGCCGCCGGCGCCCTGTCCGCTACGGCTCCGCCGCACTGCGGGGAGAGCCCCGGGCCCGCCGGGGAACCGGGCTTCCCGGGATGGGGGGCGGCTCCTGCACCCCCTGAATCCAGCTTCCCGGGATGGGGGGCGGCTCCTGTGCCCAGCGAGCCGTATTTCACGGGATGAGGCTGCTCTATGCCCGGGGAACCGGGCTTCCCGGGCTGAGGGACTGCTCCTGCACCCCCCGAACTCAGCTTCCCTGGATAAGGCTGCTCTGTGCCCGGGGAACCGGGCTTCCCGGGCTGAGGGACTGCTCCTGCATCCCGCCGAACCCAGCTTCCCTGGATAAGGCTGCTCCTGCACCCCCTGAACCCAGCTTCCCTGGATAAGGTTGCTCTACACCCGGGAAACCGGGCTTCCCGGGATGAGAGGCGGCTCTTGCACCCCCCGACCTCAGCTTCCCGGGATGGGGGGCTGCTCCTGTGCCCAGCGAGCCGTATTTCCCGGGATGGGGGAGCTTCCCGGGATAAGGCTGCTCTACGCCCGGGGAACCGGGCTTCCCGGGCTGAGGGACTGCTCCTGCATCCCCCCGAACCCAGCTTCCCTGAATAAGGCTGCTCCTGCACCCCCTGAACCCAGCTTCCCGGGATAAGGCTGCTGTACGCCCAGGGAACCGGGCTGAGGGGTTGCTCCTGCATCCCCCGAACCGAGCTTGCCGGGATGGGGAGCTGCTGCTGTGCCCGGCAAGGCGAGTTTTCCTGGTTGGGGTGGTTCGCTGAAGCCCCCGCCCGCCGTCGGAGGGCAGCGCGGTGCGAGCTCGGTGCCTCCGCGCTGAGCTTTCCCACCCTCCGTGTCGCTGCACTGGGGTAGGAAAAGAGTCAGGCTGGGCAGAGTCACTGGTTATCTCACGGGACTGCGCAGCAGCACCAAAACCGTGTTTGGGAGGAAAGCTCTGATGCGTGGTGGTGTTCTAGGGGAGCAAAGGAGCGAGCTTGCTTCGCTTTGCTTTACTTTACTTTGCTTTGTTTTGCTTTGCAGGCGATAGTGCTGTTTTAATTTCAGTTTCATATTGAAAACTGCTGCTGCTACCTAGCGAAATCAGCGATATGAGTTGCTATTTCACTCGGGCGTCAGTGGTGTTGCTCTTTTAATTAGTAAGGATTCGTACGCTAGTGAAGCAGATTTCTTAAAGATGAGCTCTTGCATGTAACTCGAAGCACGAGGGGTGCAGCCTTTCCAGCAGCCCTTGTGTGCGTGTTCGCTGGTTGGCACTGAGCAGCCTGGTTTGCTGCTGTTTAGTGACATTAAGTGACAGCTGTCAGCTCAAGATAGAAACGGGACGTTTGCCGAGGAGAGAAAATTTGCCAAGGAGAGAAACGAAGGCAGCGCAGCAGCCCGGCATGGTTACAAGCAGGAATTTCTCAGAAGTAACTCGATTAGCAGAAGTCTGCTCTGCATGCTTTCCTTACCTGATCTTAAAGATTAAAAGCATTAAACAGGAAAAAAGAGAGGTGAAGTTTGCTTAAGGCTGCTTGGAAGCTTCCCCAGTTGGTTAGATGCCTTTTGCACAGCTGAAATATATCGTGTCACAGGAAGAGAGTGACTCAATTTGGAATATAATCTTATTCGTAAAAAACAGAGTATTCTTCCTGGTTGTAGTCCTCAGAAGATCTCTCTAGCAGTACAGTAATTTCTTTCGCTTTAGAAGTAATTCCGTGTTGCCAGGTGGAAGGCTTTACAAATAAGAAGAGGAAATCAGACCAATGAACTTAAAATGAAGGGAAAATATGAAGTTGGCTGCAAGAAGTCAGTTCAAATGTTGGGTGTCTGTGTTGTCTGGAGACATTTTTGCCTTAGAAGTACTAAATAGTCCTTTTCATTTGGGATCCTTTTTTATATGTGCTGACTCTAGTGGCAGGGTAAGCTATGAGAAAGAGATTTTTGCTTTTGGTTTGCTTGTTGTAACTGAGGTAATTGGCCAACTTTTATTTTTTATTTAGATTTTGAAACACTTGCATTCATAGTCTCTTGTACTATTTAAACTGGGAAGTTTACAAGAGTGGAGCAGAATAAAAGCTTTTCTTGCTCTAACTTCTGAAGCAACCGCACCTCCTCCAGACAACTGTCTGTTTTTTTCTGACATACGATTGCAACCATGAAAGAGAAATACGTTATCTGCAGCAGTTCAGGTTCAGCTGGAACTCGAGTCTTTCATTTTCCTTGTCTTTAGTCTTTGTAATGTAAATTATCTCTCACTCAAGAGTATGATATTAGGCCTGGGGTTTAAGATTAGAAATTCCTTAACGTCATGAGGGAGTCGGTCACGCCAGTCCTGAGGGATACGCTCTCTAACACCAGTTTCTAAGGGGCTGCTCTGGGATGCTGTTTCTATAGTACCTGTTCTGATTGTTTTTTCACCACTTCTGGTTCCTAGGTGAGACATCTCTATATTTGTGATTTTCACAAGAACTTCATTCAAAGTGTCCGAAACAAGAGAAAGAGGAAGACAAGTGATGACGGAGGTGACTCTCCTGAGCATGAAACAGATGTCCCAGAGGTTAGTAGGTACAAAGTGAGCGTAGGATGCTTTACCAGTTTTGAGCATATTGAATTTTGACTGCAGTGTTTTCCAGTAGGGAAATAATTAAATTTTAAATTGCAGCTCCACTGAAACTGCTATGGAGTTACTCTTGTTTTTCAGGAAGACTTTTTTTCTGATGTGTCACATCCTAATTTTCTTCCTCATCCTTGTATGAGTTCTTTGCCCATGCAAAGTTTTCTGTAAAAAGAGGTATGATGCACAGCTTCGTGTATGTACTGCTTCCAATCAGTGAAGTGTTAAAATGGCATTTGATACTAATTCTTTTTTAAAGGTAAAAGTAAGTTATCTTCAGTGGTGCCCTGATATTGTTCTTTGTAATTTAGCATGCATCATGTTGCAAATACACTAGAGAATCTGATAGGTCGGTCTCTCTGTGTTCGGGTCTATGATATCCAGGGATATTAAGCTTCTCCAGACTTCTGCAGGTGTGGTATTTTCATCACCTTCAAATAATTTGTAACGTCTTTTTATTTTCAGGAAATAGGCCTCTTTTGCTTGCAGATTTGTTTTTTCTGTGTTACAGAACTCTAGAATAATCTTTGTGTCCTTGTGTTCTGTATTTGCTTTGGTGATGTTTCTGGTACTGTTGACATTGCAGAATTTGTGCAGAGGTGATGTTAGTGGCAGAGTTGAGCTCTGGCTGCATCAGCAGAGCCCTCTGCTGGAAACGCCACCTGTACTGGCCAAAAGTGTTTTATTTCTGAAAAAAAAACAAACCACCAAGTAATTGTTTTGCCAGCCTCCTCCGTGGAGGTGTTGAAAGAGCAGCAGGTGTTTGGATTGTTTTTTTTCTAAGGGTACCTGACCTTTTATTGTTTCTGTTCTACAAGGTTCTCTGTCAAAACCTTCACATACAGGCTTTATGTCAGTTGCCAAAGACCCAGCTGGCATCTAACAATGCTGATGCTGTAGAGCATTTGGGGTGTTTGGTGGTTAAAAACTCAGGGATGCACATCATCTAACTGAATAGGGAGCTCTGCAGTGTGTTGGTTTTAATGTAATTTTCTTCTTGGTTTTCAGCAGAGATTCTTTTTGTCTTTGAAACATGGCATTTTCCTCATGATCCTCATCTTCCTTCCTGCAACCTCCCCCACCACAGCCCTTGCTTTTAAACCGTGCACTTCCCAGTGAAGTATTTGAATTTCACTTCTACTCTGTCTCTGGTTTATGTCACAAGCCATTTGTTCTGTGCCTGCTAAATTGATAGTTAATGCGTAAGCTTTATAAACCTTGTGGGAACAAAAGGTTCCCCTTTGCTTGGAGGTTGCAGAGGTGTAATTGGGAGCAGAAATGGACCAGCAATTCTGTTGACAGCATGCGAACAATAATAAAATTTTGTATTTCCCTGGGGCTATTTTTGGTCCTTTGGCATTAAGAAGTTCAAAATATACTTAGATTGCTAGTAAGGCAAGTCAGTGTGGTTCTGAATGTAGGGAAAGAGCAGTCCTGTTGAGACAGATGTATTTATTTTTAGATAATTCTACGTTTCTGCCTAATAGAAGCTAAAGGTAGTGCTCATCTCCACTTCTCTGTATCACTTCCAGGTTGACTTGTTCCAGCTCCAAGTGAACACTCTGCGACGTTACAAGAGACATTATAAGTTGCAGACAAGGCCTGGACTCAACAAGGCTCAGCTAGCAGAAGTAAGTGCTGACAGAGGAAGCATCCTCTCTGTTATTAAAAACTTTTTATCTCCTCTGATGACGTGCACGTTTCTTGGACGCTAATACCTGTGGTGACTCTCTCAGTAGAATGTACCGTGTGCTCTGCAGAGGCAATGACACCAACAGAAAGCTGTGATTTTTCTCTCAGCTGAGACAATCATGGAATGCATAGAAGCTTGCTTTTGAGAGCATGTTTGAGTAACTTCCTTTTCTCTGATTCCTTCTCCTCCTTATTCATAGTCACAATCTGTTACCTTTAGGAAACACCCTCCTTTCCAGTGGCCTGGGTGTTGGCTGAAGATGGCTCTTGCACTGAAACTCAGACTTACACACTATTAATCACCTGAAGTGCCTCTGTTAGTTCTTTCCTCACAGGCACTTGAACTGATTGGAATTGCTTATTCTTAAAGGCAAAATCACTGACCATGACTCAGTTTCCTTTTTTCCTTCCCTTGTCCTGATGTCTTATAATTCTGTATTAAGTCAATAAAAGGCCCTTTCCTTAAGGGCCTCTACTGCTACTCTCTCTGGAGTACTTTTTAAGAAAGAACTCTTTAGAATGCGCTGTTATTATTTGGTCTAGTTGTGTTTGGTGCACATCTGCTTGGCTCCCTTTTGTAACTTGATCTGAATTCATTCTGCGGGAGAAGTCTTCTCTAAACTTGGAAAAAGCCTGTAGCAGTTACTGAATGGTAGCAAGGTTGTTTTTGTAAGCTGAGGCTTTTCCAACCACTCTTTTGCTTTAAAGAACAACAGACAGACCGAAAAAGACAGCAAACTGCCTTTCAAAGTCAGCTAGGAAATGCATATACAGCATAGAGAGAACTTGTATTGTAGTGCATGTAGGAGTAGGATGAATGAAGCAGGGTGGGTGTATGTCCTCATTAGTTGTTCAGATTTGTCATGTTCTAACTAACCAGTTCATAGTCTCTCAGCTACCTCCTGCCATGAAGGACTACTTACTTAGGCAATTTACCATGAATGTGCCCAGGAGAAAAAAAAAAAGTGAAACTACTATGTAAGCGGAAAATAAAGGGAGCCTAACTTAAAGTTGTCACACACTTCCCAGATTTCCTGTGAAGTCTGAGCAGTTTTGACCCTACGCTGGATCCTCGTCCAGCACCCATGCTTGAATCACTGCTGCCTGAGGCTCTTAGACTCCTGCTGCTACCCCACCGTAAGGAAAACTCAAACTTCCATAAATCTTCTTGCAGTGACTTATTGCTCAGCCTGCATCAAAATCCAGTTTGATGGATAGTTGTGTTGGGTCCAAAAAAAGAGTTTCTTCTGTATGAGAAGCGGATCTCATCCAGCTCCAGCACATTTTCTGCATTCATTTTCTGAGGAAAAAGCAGCTAGGCATTCAGGACTTATGTTACTGTCAGAGAGGAGGAAGCCCTAACCAAATCCTAACCCTCCCATTGCAAATCCCCTCGTGTTCCTTTCAGTGAAAACTTACCCAGTGTGTTTTCCTTTGGATGCTAAAACTTTGCTACATCTGGTCCACACAGCAAAGTGTTTTAATATTTGTGATGCTCTCCTTTAAAATACTGAGGTGCAAGGAGAGCTTGCTCTCCAAATAATCTCGGCATGAAATGCCACTTAGGAGAGGCCGTGCTGCTTTGGCAGGAGGACATTCTGGCTTCCAAATTCCGCTTGTAGGTTGGCTGCAAACTGCTGACATAGCAAGACTGTGCTATGTTCATAAGCACATTCCAGCTGTAAAGAGAGAAAGGTAAATGAGGACTGACAGTTTAAATGGTGCATGTTTGGCTAGAAGTGTATTATGCTTAGGTGGCCAGAAAATCATTTCTGGAAGGTGAAGAGAAAAACCCTGTTCTGATTATTTTTTAATTTCAGAATTTCTGTCTCTTTACATGTTGTCCTTCTAGACTGTCAGTCGTCACTTCAGGAATATTCCTGTGAATGAGAAGGAGACTCTTGCATATTTCATCTACATGGTGAAGAACAACAAGAGCAGGCTGGACCAGAAATCAGAAGGTAGCAAGCAACTAGAATGAAAAGCAACAAGACTTGGAATAAGAATGACCTTGAAGGAACAGATGGTATTGTGCATTTTAGGTATATAAAGACTGTTGAAATATATTGTAAATTTTTTTTTTAATGCAGTAAGTCTGGATGACAGAAAAAAAAATATAGACTTTCTTATCAGGAGTATTTGAAAACATGTGCCCAGCGTGTTTCTGAAGACTGCTTCCCCTCATTTCAAAGTCACATTGGAATAAAGAAATGAGGATAATGAGGAAACCGAGCAAACCTGTAGGACTGTGGAGTTGTCAACTCAGCGTTTTAAACCGTTTCTGGAAATCTGCATCTCAGTGCAATTCGGATGACAGATGGAATTTTTTTCGCTGAATTCAGACTGCATCACAAACCACCATGCAGTTTGTCTTGGCACAGGACTGGAATAGCAGCAGAGGTAAAATTCATTATCAAGGTGCATGGGCCAGAAGTTTGTCTGAAGCTTGCTCCCCTCCTACACATGCTCTGTCTTGCCTTGAGTCAGTGCTTCAAGTGCCAAAACTTCTCCAGCTCACAAAATCTACCCCAGTGAACACTACTTGACTAGACTGAAATTGATTTTTTTTGTAAACCATCTTTCCTCCCACCCCCTTCCAACACGGATGCTAAACAACTCTCTTCAATCTCTTCTTCTAATTTCTTTTATTTAAGAATTCCCTAATTGATTGTCTGTAAGCATTTAAAAACTAATGCGTTTCCTCAGAATGTGATATTAAGGCAAATACAGCTTATTTGCTGGGTTTCATCATGTTGCTAGAAATGCTCATTTAATTCACTTACACATATTTCCCTCATTCAAGGCTCAATGGTGGTGGGTGAAGCAATGGTTTAAGACATCTGTCTCTCGATCTCTGTGTCAGATCAGGTATCAATCACAAGTAATGTGAACTTAATTCAGAAGCTAGTCTTTAGCAGGTGTCAAAAAACTGCTGTGTGGATTAGTGGGTTCAGCAGACTGTTTAGTATAAAGCAGACTTAGACTGATGAGGGTAGCACCATAACTGGGGTAGTGAACTGACTGGAGCATGATGCATTTCATCTGTCTTTGCAACAGGCAAAACGTATCTAAGCACTTGCCTTTTGTGAGCATTGCGTGTGCTTTTACAAGAGCTGTGTGAGCAGAGGATGGCGTGCTGGTGCTCCTTAACTGGGTGCTGTAGGAAGAGATCGCTCTGAGTTTGTTATTTAACGCCAAGGTGTCCTTACAAGTAACTTGGTTGTTGTTTTGGCAGAAGGAGCTTATAAGTGTTGGTTGTGACTGACTGTTCTCCAGTGACCTCAGATTCTGTTCAAGGAGATCTCGTGATTAAAGCACCGCTCTGTTTCTTTGCTGTCCTAACCGATGTCTCCATTCTGTTACAAGATGCCAAGACTCCACATAAAGAGTGTATTCTCAACAAGCCTTAAGCAACAAACTCAATAGTAAAAAAACTTTGGCTACTGTTTTGTTAATGGCAGGTTTTAATATTCCAAAACTGGATGAAGCTTTGTTGTAAGAGCTAAACACACAAAACACAATCCCAGCTTAGTACTACATCGTGTTCCATAAGGCGTAAGGGGGTTCAGGTAGTGAAGCTCTCCCAGGGTCTCTTTAAAAATCAAGCCGCAATTTAATGTAAGCTGTTCACATCAGCTCTGAAGCGTTTGCTAATACTCCAAAAACACATTCAGCAAACTTCAATATGTCTCCTGTGTTGTAGGCAGAAGTACACTGTTATGGTACCTGTCCCGTTTCTGAAACTTTGGTGAGTGTGATTGTTTCAGCATTTCCTCGTTTGGTTCAGTATTGATTTTGAGACCATCAGATAAGTGAGAGGCTCAAGGAATGAGGAGAGAATGTCTTGCGTTGGTATTTCATGAATGTTAAAAAATTTCCTAATTGCTCTGGTCCTTTCATTATTGAAAGGGTGGAATAATTCCCACATCAGTCAACGTGATCTGGCTTCTCTCATTCAGGACAGACAGCTGAAAGGGTGTGTTCTCTGACCATATGTTAATCTTCAAAGTGTCCATGTAATCAGAGGACATTACCAAGAGAAGATGAGTTTCTGGGTTGAGAGTGTTATGCCTCATTGTACCTTCTAGACCAAAACTGTAAAAATATAGTTTGTTTGGGGTTACTTTTTTCATTGTTGTATTTTGTTTTATTAAATCTGTTGGGGTGTTTTAGCAGCCAGCAGCAAAATTATTCTTTTCAAGGAAATAAGGTGGCAGGTTCCATCTGTTCAGGTGTATTCACTGCAGTGCTTTTATGCAGAGGTGGTATCCAGGAAACTTATTTTTCCTTCTGAAAATAGTCAGTGGATGTGAATGTGATCCTTGTTGGTTTCGGTCTTAAAAAAATTCTACTTTTTTGAAAAAATTCTTGGTGAAGTGTGATGACGAAGAGATGTTTACCAGCCATTAGCAGCTGTTTATAAGGTGGAAAGCTTGGAGGCAAGACACCAAAGAAGCAGAAGTATCTTTGGCTGTCGGACCCCATGGCCTTATAAACCCTTGCAAATGCCTTATTACCTTGTTCTCAACTTAGCTAGAGCAAAACGCCTTGAGCAAAAGAAAGCCGGTGACTTGTTGGAAGGGTAAGCCGCTTAATGGCTTCCATGCTATAAACTGAAATCACACGTCAATTCAGTAGCAATATCCATGTTCAGGGTGCCTGTGATTCTTGAAAAGCATTTAGTGTCTAATAACCAGAAAACGCAACAATGCAATTGTCATTCTGTATAGTAACATTCTGTGTATTTGATTCCTTATGCTGCATGCCAATTAAAAGAGACTTTCCAACTTTTTGTTTTAAACTTCAAAGTAAATGTGTTTGAACCTCACACTTGTGAAGCCATGAGGTGGGACATTTTCTCAGCACTTTTAGATGGGACTTGTTGGAAAGGTGGAAGACCCAAACCACTTTAGCTGGTATGATGAGATTATTTTCTTTTTCCTTTAACATTTTGCTTTTCACAGATGGGCCTTAAATTCTGTCTAGCTTTGAACCATGGAGCACAAGCCTTGGGGGCACGGGGGGTGACCGGATGTCATCCTTCCATTTATAATAGTGGAAGTTTGTTTCTTACAAGCCTGCATAGGTGACATTCACCCTGGGGCAGAGGAATCGTCTTTGAAGCCCTCAAGCCGCTATATAGCCTCATCCAATTACATAGCCTAATTCAATTCTCATTGAAGAGTTGCATTACCTTCATTAGACTTCTGAACAGATCCAAAGCCATTAGTATGAAATCCAAATAAAGCAGAATCATCTCTTCTGGGGTTAATTTCATCCTGTATGCTCACCCTCTTCTCGCTTTAAGGGAAGAAGAAATTGCTGCTAGTTATTGGCTTGAGCTCAACTAAAGGGAGTTGGAAGCATGCAAAGATTTGAGTCGGTGGCAATCTGATGGCTGAAAAGTGCCAATATATCCAGGGAGGCCGTGTTAGAATGCAGGCGGTTTGTATTTTTGCATCTCAAAGAATATTGTATATCAACCTGAAGTGAACAATTGTATTAAAAGTTAATGTTTCTTTTGCCAGGCACTTTAGATGCTCAGCCTGAGAAAAGCAGAGCAGGCAGGTTTGTACCACTTATCCCAGTATTCTGGTGTCCCAGTTCTCCTTAGAAATATGGCTGTAAACCACTAGATACACTGGTGTGCAAGACTTGACTGAAACATATCAAGTCTGGCATTTAAAGTTAGTCTTAAGTGCAAGCTGGCTTCAGAGAGGCTTTGAAATCAAGAGCAAAAATAATCCACAGTAAGTGCAAGTTTTCAAGCGGGTCATAATGACACAGAGAAGATGAAACAGGACATGGCCCACAGAGAGACTGAACAAAACACTTCCACAGTTAGCAACCCGGAGGAAGATTTGTTCTGTGTTAGCTCTTGTAATGGATGTTTTATGAGAGGAGAAGGAGGGGGGAGCTGTGCACTTTACGTCTTTTGGTTGAGCCAAATGTAAATACCAATGGGAGATCTTCAGCAGTAACTGCAGTTGGAGGGGAGAGAAACGGTCTGCTGTGGGACTGTTTATTTAAATTTGCAGATCGTTACACTTCCCGAGAGCACTAGAGTCACTTTGCCTCTACAGTTTAAAAAAAAGTGGGTACTACAAGGTAGCCTTATGCATAAAAAGGAGTCTTTGTACTGCCCAGAGTATTGACTGAAGAGTCCCAAAGGTGAACGAATGTTATTGATGCCTCACTCCTCTTGTTACTGATGCCCTTTAGCCATCACTATTTTGTCGAGTTAGGGAGTTTTCCACTTGCCGAGTGCAAATGAACTGTTATGATGTAAGATACTCTTTGCACTTTTTCACAGCTATCCCTGGTCTCACATTTTTGACTTGCCTGTGACCACATCTGTTTGGAGTGAATTAAATGGTCAAAGAAAGCGTGGGGAGAGGGGAGGCCTCCTGCCTTAAGCGTGAACTTCCCTTGCAAGCAGGTTCCATAAGCAAGTTCCAGGAGCCTTGCCTAGCTGTGCCCTAAGAGGGCTGTGCTCGCTCCTGTCCTTGCTGCAGCCCTTCCTTCTGCAGCCAGAGTGCAGAGGAGGCAAAGAGCAAGGAGCTTGCAGAATGGCTTGGAGTCTTTTAGCAGGCTTACTGGGAGAGAAAAACTGTGTTTCCTCTTCTGTTTCTGGCCTCCATGTGTTGTGCTGATCTTATGCCAAATGTTTTGGACACCTTGTATTTTTAACTGTGTAATATAGCTGTGTATTGTTAAAGCAACTTAGTAACTTATAGCAAAAACTGTAGAACTCATTTCTCTGAGGTGTAGGAAATGTCCTGCTTCCACTGTGTATGAGACTTTAACTCTGTACTATCTGACAAAGATAAAATGCCGAATTTCACTTTAATAAATGATCTATCTAGCAAAAAGGCCTACATTCCCTTCTGTTTCCCTTTCTGGCACTTCCAGAGCCCATGGAGTTTTGCTTTGCATGGATGTTTTGTGCCAGGCTTCTCTGATTCACAGTCGGTTCCCACCCACCTCCCCGGGGTCTGAATGGCACTGCCGACAAGGGTGTGTTGAGCCTGACTTAGAAACCTCAGGTGATGGGACATCTTGTGACAAACCTGCATGAGTTGCATGGATGCAAATCACAGTCTTTTGAATGCATTAAAAAGGCAACTCACAAGAAAAACTGAGATTGTTGCAGGGCCACGTGATCTTCCATTTTGGAGAGTGTTGGGCTTTTCTATGATGGGGATCTTTTTCCCCCATTTCTAAAGAACAATCCATCAAGTGCAGCATCTCACTGGATTTCCTAATGAATCTTTGTTGTGTGTAATTGAAGCCTGTGTTGCTGTTCCTTTCCCAAGTAAGCCTACATTTCACGCGTGACTTCTAGCTCCTGCTGTCCAGAAGCAAAGCTGCGTGCCTGGCTGACAAGGTGGGTGCTACTCCAGAGCGGCGCTGACATGGAGCATCCCAATGTTCAATCCATTAAACTGCAAGATCCTTTCTCAGGTACTGTTTTGTTTCATTCCTTCTTCCCATATTGCTCTTCCTCCTGATTGTCTACCTTATAGGTGGAGGCCTCAGGTTTTCTTTCTGCAGGGAGGGAGTGAGAGGTGCTAGAATCTCGGACTTGAATAATTGTTCTCCTGAACCTTGTCATGGCATTTCCTAAGGCTCTACTGGCACGGACTGAGGAAGCCTGGATTTTTAGCCAGGACAGGGGCTGTGGTATAGCTTTTCAGACACTTGGGCTATAACAGAGGAGAAGGATAGGATGTTGAGAGCTTTACACTCAAAATACATGACCTGAATTTATCGCTGTCAAATTAAATTACACTGTTGACGTGCAGTGAAGGTTTGCACAGATAACTTCCCCTGAAACAATCCCACATTATCTGCTGTATTCTCTGGTGCTGTCCTACTGACAACTGACCTGTCTCCTCCTCACTGTTCAATTCATGGCAAGGGATAAAATGCCCTCTGGGAGGAGGGTGGCAACTTGTGTTCTGCTGTATGGTGACTTCAGCCATGCAGAACGTGGCTGTTTGTACTGCCAGTGATGCATGCAGGAGGCACTTGGTCCCCCCTCTTCTACATCCCGTGGTATTAGCTTTCAGTGGTAAAGGAGGAGACCACTGAGAACTGAATCAAACTGTATTGGTGCTTTACTGCATTGTGAAAAACAATCAGTGAGGAGTAGTTATGTTGAGTCTAATATTCTCTTAGCTAAACATTGACTTTGATGTATTGGAAAGCTGGAAGAGACTGAACTGGTGCATCAGAAACGGATCGCACTGTCAGTGCCTGAATTTGTGGGCTCTGTCTGGAGGCCTTTGCAATAAACCAGGATCTTTTGGTGCAAGGTAAGATGCTGCCATTTTACAGGTGTTGTCCCTGCCTCGGGGAGCGAGGCAAGACCAGAGGTGACGCAGGTGGGCACCACAAAACAAGAAGTAAGGCTGGATCCCTTCACAGGGCATCACATTTGCGTTGTCAGGCATCTTTAGGAGGTCACAGGGAAAAATTTTCAGGTGAGGACAAGGGCAGTATCTCCAGCGGGAGGGGAAAAGCAGCATCATTTGCGTTCCCAAACTGGTGAGTGTGGGCTTTTCTACCAGCACAGTGAAGCAGCAACCTGTTGTGCATGAGAGGGTGTAACAGTAACTCCAGCGATACAGATAAACTCTGCCAGTTAATCTGTTATTTGAACGGGCTAATAAAGAACGCTGCTGCATCTCACGTTTCCTCCCTGCCCAGAAAGCCCACCACAGATTTCTGCTCAGTCTTTTTAGTTCACGCTGAAAAACTAAACCCCCAGCAGACTGATCTGATGGGGCTGAAGCTGCCTGTCCCTCTCTGTGCTGCCGGGCGAGGGCACTGTTAGCTCGGGAAGCTCCGAGCCCAGGGCTGCCTGGGGACCAGAGCCCTTGTCCCATCCCGAAGATGCCTGCTCGGTAGGAGCTGGCTGTGCTTGTCAGATAGCGGAAGCGGGATTACGCTGTAGTGGGATGTAGAAACCATAAAAATGGTTTGTTTGGGTTGCTGGGGATTTTTCCTGGTTGGACATTGAAATTGAACACGTCCGATTCTCTGCGTGAGCCGTCCGAGGGCCTCCTCACAACATTGATGGAAAACAGGCTTCGGTTCTCCGCTCCCCAGCAGAAAGGGCAGCACAGAGGACTGGGGAAAAATGTGAATGTGGATTTAATGGTTTTATGCTTTAGAGATGAGCCTTAGAGCTTGCCTTTCTTTTTTTTCTTTTTTTTTTTTCCCCCTTCTTTCTCTTGTATCCAATCAGGGATGACTGCACGGCTCTGCCAGCACTCTGTCTTACTTTGCCAGGAGCTGGAGCCCATTTCATATCTCTTATCCTTACAAGCAGTTTTGCCTTCTTCCCTAAGTACCTCAAAGCCCCCCTAATGTGCTTTTATTTAATTGATTTTGGAACTTTCTCCAAGATCTGCTCACTTCAGGTGTTGCAGCAAGAGCTCCGTGATCACTGCAGCATCCTCAGCAGGGAGGACCGTGGTGCACGTGGGGAAGAGCAGAGACTCCAAAACGGGGAGAGGGAATCTCAGGTAGATGAGGTGACTCTACTGCTTCTCCTGACATGTGTATGGACTGGCATGGACCAGAGAGCACTGTATTAACACGCTCGCTAACCCAGGTTGGTCATAAAGCAGAGAAGAGGCTGTGAGTCCAAGAGGGGTGTGAACATTGCCTGTGCCTCTTCCTGGTCTTGATGCCTGTGTGGACAAGTCCTCATTGCTCTCTACAACTACCTGAAAGGAGGTTGTAGAGAGGAGGGTGCTGGCCTCTCCTCCCAGGTGACAGGGGACAGGACAAGGAGGTTCAGACTGGATATCAGGAAAAAAATTTCACATAAAGGGTCATCAGGCACTGGTAGAGGCTGCCCAGGGAGGTGGTGGGGTCCCCATCCCTGGAGGTGTTTAGAAGACAGGTAGATGAGGTGCTCAGGGATATGGTGTAGTGGCAGATAGGCATGGTTGGACTCAATGATCCAAGAGGTCTTTTCCAACCTGGTGATTCTATGATCTTTAGAAAAAGGAAGGTGGTGGCTTTTATCCAGTGGTCTCGGAATAAACTCATTCGTAGCTCAGTCTGGGTTTTCGCCAGCTCCCGCGCCTGTTGAGCAGACGGCAGGCCAGCAGCCGTGGCCTGGCAGGCAGCCCTGAGCAATTTGATCTCCTGTTTGGTGGCTTGCTGTCCAAATTGCAGGCCCTTCCTTGGGCTGGGGTGGGAAAGGCAGGCGCCACATCCAGCCCCTCTGCACTGAGATGTGGATGAAATAGTCCGGCACCTTCCTAGCTCTGCCTGGCCACAGAGGGCAACCAAGGTCCCTGTACGTGTCCCAGAACAGGACGGTTAAGCTTTTCCCAGTCCAATTTGCCCTGGAAAGATCCCTGTACTCTGCAGGTTCTCATCCTTGTTGTTCCACACCCAATTTCCCAACAGAACCACTTCGTTTAATTTGTTCCTGGAATTCCCAGTGGCTTACTGGTCGTAACCCCAGGTCCTCCTACAAAAACTGGGGTGGGGATCCAGGAGCTCTCAGTGCATCACTGCTACTCCCAACTCACTTCACCCCTCTGAGTCTCCATTTTCCTCAGGCTAAAAAGCAAGCTGAAAGTTCTTCATTGGCACAGTGATAGCACTGGGTACAGGCAGGGCTCCTCCCTTCTCTCCTTTTCCTAATCTTATTTTCCCCACTCCTCCCTGCTGCTCCTGTCCTCCGAGTCCTTCATGCACTCCTGAAAGCAAAGATATCTCCACAAGGACCTTCCTACCTCTTTATGCCACATTCCTAGAAATGGTAGCTGAAAAGGGAACTGGGTGTGGAATTGCGTGGGTTTAGTCCTAAGCAGCTGGCTTGGTTCCTGGTCGTTTTGCAGAGAGAATTGTTGAACGCAGCAGCCCAGGCTGGAGTTTGAGTCAAGCTGATGAGCTTCCATGCCAAGCTGGCCCTTCTACTCTCCATCAGCTGCAGGACCATGGTAGTGGAAGCTGAACACTGAAGGTGAGCAGAGGAAGGAGTTTCAGAGTTGACTCAAACTTTGTGCGCTAGCTCAGACTTGTGAGTCCTGCCAGCTCCTCAGTTTGGGAAGGAGTTCCTGGCTGAGGCAATTAAACCAGCCTCCTCTGGCCCCCACGTCCCCCCCGGCTGTTCCTGAGGGTCAGTTACAGGCCATGAGAATTTTGTCAAGGTAGCTGCAGTCTAAGGAAAAAAAAAACCCTTTTCCTCTCAATTCTTCAGCTTTCAGTCGCTAGTGACGCCACAAATTCCCTTACTTCTCTGGTTACTGTGAAGTCTTTCAGGGTGGTCAGGACTTGAATTCCGCACACGGAAGAACAAGCCGGGGAAAAGGAAACTCTGCAAACAAGGACCTCCCCTGCCTTGAGGACCCATCGCAAGGAGTCAGCAAGGCTCCAAGCATGTGCTCTTGTCTTGCAGCCCCTTGGCTCAAGCCTCTTAGGCAGCTGTCCATCTTGCTCTCCTCTCACCAGTAAATAACTTCCCTGCAGCCTGCGCTTCCAGCTTGTGCTCCCACAGGTCCATCTGGCTCCTTGGCCCCTCTGATCTGCAGGCTCTCGGAGCAATGGCAGCTCCAAGTTTTCCATTGCACTTCAGCTTCGGAGTAACTAGGGGAGACAGAGTTTGTCCAGCATCACGCGGCTGTGGAGGTGGCACAGAGTCCTGCTGAGCAGAGTGCTCGGTTGGTTTTATCCCCTGCCCCAAGCTGTATAGCACCCATCCTTCACCAGATAGCCCCAGCTCCCAGCCAGCTTCTATCCTAGACCTTAAATCCAGCTGCTGTGCCACCCCATACCACCCAGCTTCACCGGAGGACTAGACTGAGATGTCATGGGAGAAGATCACTGGGAAGTTGGCAGCAAAAGATTATTGCTGCAGGAGAAGGTGCTTGCTCATGGGAGCAAGGACAAGGATGGGTCATTCTGCAGGTGGTGAGCACCTTTGCTACCTCCACACGAAACACATTAGTCTCATGAGAGGAATAAATTCTTACTTCCCCGTGGGAAGGGGCCTTCATGGAGGGCAGCAACAAAGGTTGTGTCTAGAGAAGTAGGGGCATGAGCTGAATGGTGAGTTTGTCCATTTTTCAAAGTATGATCTTGGGAAGGTTGACCCAGGGTGCTCTTGGTCTTCTCCCAAGACAGGCAGCTGCACGGAGAAACAGACCCGCAGATCCAAGCAGGAGCAGCCATAGGGTAAAAACTCAGTTTGGATCTGTTTTTTTAAAAAAGAAGAAAATTATTATATATATATATAATATATAAAAAGAAGGAAATAAAATAGGCCTTCATCTGCCTCGGAGCTCCACTGTCTTCCTGTGCTTGGATATAATTTCTACCGATATGGATTGAAAATGTATTTTCATTTTTAGGTGGATCCAGAACCGCGCGACTCCAGAAGCATGGATGGGGATGTTAGGACGAACTATTGCATGTCATGAACTGTGCAGCTGAGAGGGGCCTCTGTTGGACAGAAAACCTTCCCACCTGAGCGGTACGTCCAGGAGACAGTCTGACTTGGGAGCCAGCAACTGGGCTGAGAGGCTCCGAGTGCTGGGAGAGGATCAAAAACTCCCCTGGCAGTAAATCTTTCACCTGCCATGTTACTCACTGGGGCTTGTGGCCATTCCTCCGAGGTCGGCCCTGGGTCAGGATTTCTCCTGTCTCTTTAGCCCCCAAACCTGGAGATTTTTGTCTTATCTTTGACGCCATCTTGACACCGAAAACAAATTATGGCCCAATTACCCTTACTGTGAGGGGCTGGGGCTACCTTAAATGGCCAGAACTATCAGGCACCACGTTAAAAGTGGGTAATTAGAGTGGGGTGCTGAGTGGGGAGAGGGGTGAGGGCTGGGGGGACCCCTGGCATTGGCAGGACAGGAGGGCACATCCCATCCAGCCCCATCCCGTCCTGTTCTACTCACTCTGGCTGCACCCTTGGGGCTCTGGGGAGGCCAGAGAAGAGCTGGGGTTCCACGCTGCGCCCTGCAAGTGTGGTGTCGGTGGGTCCCACCTGCCCCATGCCTCCCCCAGCGCTGTGTCACCAGCTGGGGCCGGGCCAGAGAGGCCCCGTGATGGGACAAAGCCACTCTGGCCCTGGCCGTGACCTTCGGGGTGACCTTGAGTGTGTCCCTGCTGGCACTGAGGACCGGCTGTGCCTCTCATCCTGAGCATTTCCACGCTCCCTGCAAGGAACCACAGAAAAACGGCAGCAGTATGGTCAAATCGATGTAGAAAGTGACTCGAAACTTTAAAAAATTCTTTTTTTTTTCTTTATTTCAGTGACATTAAAATGCGCTCTCCTCCACTGTGAGCCTGGGCATTTCTTGTCCAGGGTTGTGCTGCCAGCCTGAAACCAGCAGCTGGTTGGGGGGTTGACAGATGCCGAGCTGGGTCCCAGCCCGCAGCCTGGACCATGCTCGTCCCGGGGCTGCTTCCCTAGGAATGTGGTGTCCGATGTGAGCAGAGCATGGACACCTTCCAGGATCCAGCCCAGGGAGCAGCGAAGAAGAGACGTGCAGAAATATCAGATGCTCCCCTAGCCTTGCAGTTTTGCTCCAGGTACCTTCGCACTCCTGGGTGAGTGGGTGGCTGGGACTGGGTGTTTCTTTCCCTTTTTTATCTTTTTTTTTCTCCTTTTTTTTTTCTTTTGTCAGATTGGTATTTTATTTGGCTCCATACTGTCTACCGAGCTGTCCAGTGTAACCCTTCCCTTGCTGCTCCTGAGATAAGAATAGGCTCCCCCGAGATCAGATAAACAGGCCCATAAATACCTACAACAACAACAACCAGGGTCTGGGCTTGGGAGGAAGGGGAAAAAAAAAAAAAAAAGGCAAAAAAAGGAGCCATTTCTTTCCATGCTGAACTCCATGGGTGCGGAGCATGGGGTGGGATGTTCCCCACAGCTCCTCTGCCCCAGTTCTTGCCCCGTGGCCGAGCAGGGCAGGCAGCAGGGTGGGAAGGTCCTGTCCATCATCTCTCCTGGCTGGATTGCAGGGGACACGGCACGTATGATGTTGCCCTGGGGCCCAGCGATCCCTGCACGCGTGTGCTTCTGTCCAGGCAACTGCAAACTCCAGCTTGCATGCTGGGAGCCTGCTGCTTCCCAACGGCATCAAGTTCACGGCAGGGTCGAGCTGTAGGTGTGTGCAGGACCATCTCCCCTGGGCAGTGAGCTGTGCTCTTAGATGGCCAAAAATTCAAAGTTGGTGGCCAAACCGTTCTTCCTCTGCCCAGGGTTGGTGCAGCTGTCACTGAAAAGCCCTGTCGCTGCCTGCTTGTGGCTGTTGGGATGCCTTCATGCGACTCAGGTTTGCAGCCTGAGGAAGGGAGGCTGCCCCTGCTCAGGATTTCCACTCCTCTGCAGCTCCTCTCTTTGAGGGTGAAGGGGGTGATCCCAAACCCAGGCTGGGACCAGTGCTGAGCTCAGTATCGACACCCTTTCCCATCACAGGAGCAAGAGAGCTGCCTGTGCGGTGCCGTCGTGGGGATGGAGCTCACTGTTTGCAAACAAAAAGTGTGGGGTTTGGGAACGATGAAGCCCTGGGAGTACAAGAAATATTTTTTTCATCCACCCTTCCCCAAAATGTTGAGTCAATCTCACAGGAAAATCCTCTCGCCGACAGGGAAACCTTCCGCAGGCGTGGAAACGGAGAGTATTTTCACTTGCAAAATCATGAAGGAGCAAGGGCACAGGAGAGACCATTCCCAGAAATTTGCAGCCATCAGCTACCACGACCAGAAACTGGCAGCAAGAAAAGCGACTGTCCTGTGGGTGAATCCCCAACTGGGCTGGGTGACCCCTTCCCAGAGGCAAAGCTGGAAACCCATAAGAAAACAAACACCAGAGGGTTTTGGTGGGCAGGGGAGGATCCCCAGGCTGCAGATGATGCCTCAGGTAGAGCCTGATGTCCTGGGATCCAAGACACTGATTCCTGCATCTAGTACACCCTGCCAGGCAGCAGAGCAAGTCCTAGATCCCCGCTTAACCCTTTCTCTCATCAAATGCCGAGGGGCAGCCCCAGCTGGTGCCGTGTGGATACAGGGATATCGGCTGGTTCATGTGAACAGAACTGGGGCTGGATGCATTTATGGGGCACTGGGTTACAGCTTTAGTGACAGCTTGGGAGCTTTTCTGTAAAAACCCATGCTTTTAAGGGATTGTGTTGCCATTTAACAGGATATTTGGGGCTGGTTTTCTGTAAATTTTCTTTTTTTCTTAACTCCCTTTTTTTTCCCCTTTTCTTTTGTTCTTGAATGTGTTTGGGTTGGGAATGAAGCCCTATTCTAGCTTCACTTCTGAACTCAGTGCCGTGCTAAACTTTTTATAGCCTGAACAAAACAATACCACTGTGGGCGTTGCTCCACTCATGCAGTCAATTTTCATCTCCACCTCGTTCAAAGAGATCGGAAAACAGATTTGGGGCTAGTAAAGCAGCCCCATGCAGCAGCTCTGAAGTGAGGGAAAGCCGATTCCCATAGCCTGATCATTCTGTGAGCTTTAATTACACAAGATTATTATACCCTCCGTGTTTTTTTGTCCATCTGTCTGTACTTGTACACATGGACAAAGCGATTGTAAAACGCAAGCTGCTTCCCCTCAGGTGAGCTGATGTGGTTTTGGTGTGTGTGGCTGCACAATATGCACAGATTGATTGACATGACAGCAATTTACAGACGCTGCGTCATTATTTCTACACTTCTACTTGCAAGCAAAAGCTTGGTTTAAAGTAGAAAATACAATGCTCCCAGCTGAGCGCTCAGATTAACCCTACAATAGGGTATGACTCTTCCCCACCTCAGTTTTCTTTGCCCAATCCACTGGCTGAGGAGTAGAGGTTATCCTGGTGTCTCTGGGAAAGGCAGCGTGGCCAGGTTGGGAAGGCTGGATCAGGCCCTGAGCCCGTGCACACACAACTTGGAAGCTACCCTTCAGTAAGAGAGCCGTGTGAGCACAGAATAAAAGAACGAGGATTGGACTTTAATTATTAAGAATTATTAATCATTTGTGCTTGAGAGGTGACTGAGCGAAATTTGCGTTTTGTGAGCTTTCGTGCGCCTGAGGCTGGTGGCATCCATTGTGTTCGGATGGTGAGGAGGGGATATTTCTCCTTCCAAAATATGGCTGAGAGCATCTGGGAAGAGATCCCTCTGCATGAGCCAGAGCTCTGCAGGGGAGCTGCCTGGGCAGGGAGAGGGAGCTGACCCCTGGCTCTGTGCACGGCAGCCGTGAAACGGGCTGCACAGCTCCGTGGCGCTCGTGCCATCCAGCTGCCTAAAGGCCTGATCCTGCCGTCCTTCCCCAAGCAGAATCCATGTCTGGTCTCTCCACCAGTTCTCCTGGGTGAAGAGGGAAGGGGTTGCAGTGCAGGGGCAGAGTTGGTGCCCTGGGACAAATAGAGGGGATGCATCCCCACTGCTCCTGGGGTGAGTTGACAGCTGGAAGTCCCGAAGGATCCCATGGAGATGCTGGAGCTCCAAGGGTGAAAATTCACTAAATTCGCTTACATAGATCAGCCCCACAGCATGACACTGATTTAAGGGGAGTCCTTAATCCTCAGCATCCCTCACTCCTGCGGGCAGGGAGCCCGGGGATGGCAGGAGCAGGACAAGGCAGCGGAGTCGGACCCAAGGCTGTTTGCGTAAAGTTTAAACTTTATTTTATTTAATTTTTTTTTTTAATTATTCTGTTTTAAATACGTGGTGTGGCGCGCCCGGTCCCTCGGGAAGTGGTCATACAGATCTGAGGTAGAAAACCCAGCACAGGAGCGTTCCCAGATGCACCTCTAGGTAGTTTCACCGCGGCCACACGTCGGTCGGGCAGCGGACGGGGGACGGGGACAGAAGGGGAAACTCGTATTTACAACAGCAAACGAATCAAACCGTTTTAGCCCGGCCCGGGGGGGGCAAAAGGCACCGATCGCCGCAGACAACGGGAAGGAGCAACGATTACTGCAAACGGGGGAAGGGGCGAGGGGGGAAACGGCAGGATCCGGCCCCGCGAGGCTCCCTTCGCTCGTCTCCCGCGGAGCATCCGTCTGGGCGAGGGGGAGCCGAGCTGGGAACCCGCATCCTGCGCCTCGACGGGCTTCGGGAACCGGCCCGGGCTCTCTCCGACATTGCACATAGAGCGGGGAGCGCCGTCCGGGGCAGCAGCTCAGGGGTTCAGTTCCAGAGCCCAGACCTGCTGGGGCCAACCCGTCCGGCCCTTCAGCTTCTTCTCGCCGTGGCCCAAAGGCTGCGAGTAGACCTCGGGCTGCTGCGGGAGACGAGATGGAAGGAGCGGTCAGGAGGGAACTGGGGGCCCGGCAGGGGCTCTGAGCGGCTTTTGTCAGCCCGAGGGGAAAGAGGGGGGTTTGGGGTGTCGTCCCCCCTCTCCTTCGCCCGCTGCAGCCGCTCTTGCTCCGAAACAAACCCGGGAAAGCGACCGGGAGAGGGGAAGGACGAACGAGCCGGAGGCTCCGCCGCAGCCGTCCCGGGGCTCCATCCCTCGGGCCGCCGGGAGCCCTCGGGGCGAGCCGGGGAGGGCGTTTTACCCGTCCAGGTTCCCCCCAAGGATGCTTTTTCTTATTGTTAAGCTGGAAAAAAGAAGGCTCCAGCGGGGCATTTTAGAGCTGGGAGAGGGGCGAAAGGCTCCAGCGGGGCATTTGTAAGCTGGGAAAGGAAAAAAGCTCCAGCGGGGTGTTTTAAGCTGGGGGGAAGAAAGGCTCCATCAGGGCTTGGAAGGGTTTTATCCCCCCAGTCCCAGGGTCCCGGCTCGCTTCTTACCGTCTCCCTTTTCCTCTTGTTCTCCCTACTGTCGGTCTTCTTCAGCTCGGCTTTGAAGCCCTCGGTGTCCCCGGGCTGGCTGTCCTTGGCCAGCACCTCCATCAGGTAGGCGATGTAGCTGGTGGCCAAGCGCAGGGTCTTGATCTTGGAGAGCTTGGTGTCCGCGGGCACGTTGGGGATGCACTCGCGGAGCTCGGCGAAGGCGCTGTTGATGCTCTCCGTCCTCCGTCGCTCTTTCTTAGGACCCCCGACCCCTTTCCGACGACCCAGGCGGTTGCCCAGGGCCTCCAGTCGCCCCTGGCCAGCCGGGCTGTACTCGCCGGGGCCGTAGCTGGGGCTCTGCCCGGGGATCTCGGGGGGCACCTCGGCGGGGTTGAGCACCCAGCCGGGGAAGTAGGAGCGCTCCGGGTGGCACCGCGCCGCCGGCCCCAGGAGGAAAGGGTCGTGCAGCATGTGGTGGTGATGGTGGTGGTGGTGGTGGTGCTGGTAGCCCCCGACCAGGTTCATGGTCCGCCCCGCTGGCCCCGGGGGCCGCGCTCAGCACCGCTCCATGGCCGGGCGGGGGCTCTTGGTTTGGAGGTTTTGTTGTGCGGCTGGGTTGGTTGTTTTTTTTTTGGTTGTTTTTTTTTTTTTAATTATTATTATTTTTAACCCCTTCTGGAGCCTCCCAACCCTGCCTTTATATAGGGCCGGGCCCCCCCTCCGCGGAGCCAATGGGCAGGGGAGGATGCTCGGGGGCCCCGGGGGGAGCGGGGCGGCAGAAGGGGCGTGCTGTGCGCTCCGTTTATTTGGGCTCACACCTCCGCTCTTTGCTCTCGCCTCCCCCTTGCTCTGGGCTTGCGGGGAGAAGGGAGTGAGGAATGACCCGAGGGGAGACACCCCCCCACCAGCCCCATCGTTCTCCCATCCCCTCCGTTCTCCCATCCCCTCCCATCTCCCATCCCTGCTCCCAGGACGGGTGGACAGCACCGGGTGCCTCCACCGAGTGGTCTGGGGGACAGGAGGAGGCGAGGGCACTGGGGGAGCCAGGCTGAGTCCTCCTGGGGGTGATGGTGACGGCATGGGGGCTCCCTGCACACAGGATGCGTTGCTCACACATGCTCTGTGCACACGTGTGTTGCACAAACACGTGCTGCACACGAATGTGCAATGCTCAAACACGCAGCACATGCCCGTATTGCACAGATAAACCTTACACACGCACGAATGTTGCACACACATGTGGTTGCACACGCATGCGGTTGAACCGCACGCATGCTGCTCGCACAGACATGCTGGACAAGTTGCCTACACGTACCACAAACGCTGAGATGCTGCATACACTGCACACACACCACGAACGGGTTGCACACGTGCACTTAGCTGCACCCAAACGTTACATGCACACACCAGCAGCACATGTATGCTACGCACACTCTGCTACCACATATGTATTGCATGAATACATGTTGCACACACATACTGCCTATACAGACATACACAGTGCATGCTACACGTGTATGCTGCACACCCGTGCACAAACACTACACACGCATAATAATTATACCAGCCACACACACAAACCTATTCACGACAGGGCAGTGGGGACTCTCCCGGTGTTTCCCTGCCCAAGCCTGGCCACAAAAGAGCTTGAGGGTCCCACTGGGCTGGGCTCTTGTACTTCGCCGCAGCCCCCAAACCCAAGCCCAGCGTGAGGCCCCGCAGGGGACAGCGTGTCCCGCTTGCCTGTGCACCCATGGGAGACAGATCCACAGGGTGACAGCTCCCCGACCCCACCCTTTACCCGCAGCCTGTCTGGGTGACACTGGGGCCAAGCCCTGCTCTTCCTCCAGTTACTCCCAGTAAGGAGAGACTGGGCATGGCGGCAGCGATCACAGCATTGCGGGGCAGGAAGGGGCTTTGGGCCCAAGGTATGTTAGCGATTAACGGCGCTTTCCAGCGATTCATCTTGCAGCAGAGGGTGGAAACGTTGGAGGGTTGTTTGCAGGCGCTTGTATTAATCATCCGGGCTAACACACCATTAACGTCCTCCTGCATTTTAAAGATGACAAATTTTATTTGACTTCTCTCAATCACAGTTCCCGGGCGGATTCGGGAGCCACTTAAATGCCTCGGATTTTCCATCGTTAGTTGTTACAAGGCGAGTTCCAAAGGCAGGAGGCCGGGGGGGGCTGGGGCAGGGTGCAAGCGGGTCTCTGGTTCTGCTGGTCCCCGGCAGCCCAGGGGTGGAGGGTTTGGGGGGTTGGCCGTACCAGATCTACTCAGCTTTGCTCCCCCTGCTTTGTTCTTAGCTGCTGCAAAGCCCCCCCTTCCCCACCCCCTTTGAACAAGCGCCCTGCAAACATTTGCTAGTGATTACTCTCCGGTTAGAGTCAGGCCTTGGGTAGGGTGTCGTGTCCCCGATTTCATCCTAAACACCCATGGCTGGGTGGGATCCCTGAGCCCGGCTTGGAGCCAGCACAGACCAGTGCCTTCATGGAAGAGGTTCTGGAGTCCAACTTTACACTTCACATCCCCTTCGTGCCATCACAGCATCACCTGCAGTGCCTTGCTCCCTCTTACAAACCAGCCACGCTCTTCATTGAGCTTCTTCCAAGCTCTGTAAAAGCCCTGACCCAGCAAACCACCAGGCTAGGGGGTCTGTGCCACCCAACTCCATCCCTGGAAAACATTCCCCTCAAAAAAAGCCCCTTCCATCCCCACAGCCCTACATTGCACAGGGCACTCACAGCCACATCCAGCTTGGAGCCGTTGCCTCGAGCCATGCACCAGAGCCACCTCCAGCCGCTCAGCCAGGTAAGACCAGCCCAAACCCGGGCATTATCTTGCTTTATGCCCCCCAACCAGACATCCTTTGGACCCCGCGCAGTTTAGAAATGCTCAGCTGAGCAAATAGTGGGACCGACGAGTTGATTTTCCTTCGGAAAATCATTCTAATCTTTCGTGCTTTAATAAAATAATAAAACTGGAGCCCTTTTCATGCCGACACCTTCTAAATCAAACCAGACTGCCTTTGTCATGGCGTCCAAATTTAGCACTTCTCAAAGTTTTGGTGAGTTTCTTTAATTTCACGTCTCTGCACTCGTGCAGGGGGAAAAGCCAAGCAGTTCGGATTAGGCGATTTATGGCTGGCATGGTAGGAGGAACCATGTTTCTCTCCACCTGTTTTCCTTCAAATCCTTCCCAGAGAAAAATTTCCTGCCCTCATGGCCGAACGATGGTGAGGGAGGCCCGGTGCTGCTTGTTGGGGTTGAGGGGTGAGGTTATCCTTGATCTCGGCAGCCCCCAGCACCCCTAACCCAGCAGGAGCCACCCAGCTCCGCACCCATCCTCTGCCCTGGGATGGGGGCTGCGGTTTTGGCCCCAACCCCTCAGCCACCTCCTTATCAGAGCCCAGCAAGCAGCAGCCTGGGGTGTCCTGTGACTTTGACGCCAGCTCTGCTCCCCCCCTCTGGCTCCCTTATCTAAATAGGAGCGTAAATCAGGGCCTTGGCAGATGCCCTGGCAGGACAGGGACTCCATAAAAAGGGGCTCTGCTCCAGCTCTGTTTACATTGCAGCCCCGTAAAATATTCCCCTTGTCTTCCCTGCTAGCATCTTCCTGCAGCATCCCGACACCCTCCTGCTCCCGCATCCCCCTCGCCCCAGGCTCTGCTGCAGCCCTGGGATGCAGCTGGGAAGGTCCCAGCCCCAGCATCCTGCAGCCCCCCACCATGATCCCCATCAGGTTATGCCCCAAAGTACCTCCACACCCAACTGCTGCCTCTGATTCCTGCCTCCGACAGTCACCACAGCTGAGCCAGCTCCCCTGGGCAGCTGGGTTGTGTCTAAAGGTGCCCCTGGGTATTTATAGCACTCGCCCAAAATAATGCAATAATAATCACTCAGCACCTTCCTAACAGTTCTGCTTCTGGGGGCCTTGGGGGAACAGTTGTAAAAAGCCTTGGGAAACTGAGGCACAAGCAGAACTTGCTTCGAGGAGCTGGCTGCATGCGTGTTGCTGCTCTGGGGGATTCTTTTCCTCCTGATGTTGTGAGGAGGGAGAGAACCTGCAGAAGCGAATGCAACCAGGTCAGTTTGGTCAGCAATGAACCCAGCTCCAAGGTCACAGCCAAAGCTGCAAAAGCCACTCAAAAGCCTCCCCATGAGGGTTTGCCATGCAACTTGCTCCACCAACACAGGTCTTGTAGGGGCTGGGAGAGTGCTGGGACACAAGGGAGCTCGCATACATGGGCACTGGCACGTTCCTGAGCTTACACGTTGCCCGCATCCCCCAAACTACGTCACTGGCCTGCTTGGTCCTACAACAACATCACACACACAACCCTGAGTGGGGTTCGGGCTGTTGAAGCCCCATCAAAGGATCAGGAGGAACTGGAGATGAGCCAGGCACCCACCGTGACTGTGGCTGGGCTGTACTGGATCCGAATTCTCCTGTTCTCCGCAGCAATTCATGGCATCTTCTCTATACACACACCTCCCGTGCCGTCCCTCTGGCGACATAAAGGATGACTGCAACCATTGCCTCTCAAGAAATACAATCTATTTATGGCCAAGCAGCCACTGCCCTGTCTGGATAAATCAAAAGGAAAACAAAGCTTTATGGAAAAAAGATTATTAAATTTTCCATGTGCTCCTGAAGGGATGCGCCAGGCACTCGCTGTTTATTTTTTTCCTCTCTTCTTGCTCGTACTGTAAATGACATTGTGTTTACAAAAGTTTTTATGTCATCAGAGCGAAGTCACAGCTCAGCTTCCTCTCCTGTGTATTTTATGTAGATGGATGTGTCTACGAGGAACATTCAAGCTAAACAGAGCACTGGTTTATAGGAAAATGTATTTATTTGAAAAACCGTAACTCACAATTTCGGCAAAACCGGGCTCCACATTTATTGCCTCTAATGGGGTGTGGCGGCCATAAATTAACCTGGAAAATTGCTGCGGCCCGTATCAACAACGGCTCATTGTGCTGACGGAGCAGAGCAGAGCTGTTGCTCCCCAAAGACGGCTCATGTCAATTTGCAATTAGGTTTGGATGCAAACAATAGGCAAAGGGAAGGTAACGGCGACCTCGCGGCTCGCCACTGGAACCAGCCTCGAAGCTGGTGTAAGTTGGTACCCCCAGTCTTACTTAAAACAGCACTGTTGCCCCAGCTGATTGCCCTGGAAATCAGTGGAAAGAGGCTCTGCCCGCCATAAAAGGAATTTTCTGTCTACATTACATTACCCGTCATGGACATGCAGTCAGAGATTATGGAAGGAATGAGTCCATCAGCTCTGACTGGCAGCTGAGGTGACTCACATGCATAGAGAGCTGGTCTGCTTACTCCCCATTTGACTTCTCTTAATCCAGAAGAAACTTTTGCAGGCAAGTAGGAACTATATTTTAGCCCTAAATCCTCTTCTTTCCCAACTTAAAATCCCTACTGAGATGAGCACTGACCCCAAAGTCCCAAGGGCGCGTGCTGACCCCAGCGCAGGATATGCCACCATCATCTCCTTGCCCCTGATCCCATTGCTTGGAGCAGGGTTTGGATATTGACCCACGGTGGCTCCTCTCCGCTCATGAGGAGAACTGGAGAAGAGCTCCTGGCTGATTCAGGTCCCTGACGAAAACCAGTGCCTTCCCCTCCTCCGTCCACTTTCCACTCCTGAAGCAAATTTACAAGGGCTCTAAAATGTCCTGCTCCAGGGTATCAGCCAACTGCTAATGGCTGGGGATTGGGAAAGACATTTCCTCCGTGTGAGAAGGATTGCATAAGTGCTTGTTAAGGCAGCTCCTGGCGTCTTCGTCTAAGCCATCTGGTTTGGGGCATGGCTGGAGACAAACTACTGGATCTGGATGGGGTAGAGTTGGGCTCCTGGCTGCCAACTTTCCCTGCATCCAGACATGGGTGTGGGTTCGAGTTGGCTTGTATGCACCAGTGGGGAAAAAGGAGGTGTGTCTTGATGTGAGATGTGTCTCTCTCCTGCTCCCTCTGCTCTCCATCTGACCCTGGTGGTGCCACTGTGGGGATGCACCTTCGCACCTTTTGCTCCATTGGCTCTTGCTTTACAAGGCTTGGCAGGAGGAGGCACAGTTTGAGCTTGGGGCCCTTCCCACCTGGATGCTCCACATGCCCAAGGGGTTTCCCCAGTCCCTAGTCATGCCACCATCCCATCTTTCTTGAAGGAGGGGCTTCCCTCCTGTCCCATCAGCACTGTGCTTTGTGCAGGGGCTGACACAGCTCTTTGATTGGGCATTGTACTGCGTTTGTGTGACATTGCAGGTAAAAGGGGCTTCTGTGCTTGACTTTGTGATGGGAGAAGGTTGATGACAGCAGTGCAGGCCACCAAATTAGGGTGGGAAGCTCTAACAAGGGTCTGCTGCTGTGCCACAGGCTCAGTGTGATGTGCCGGCCCTGGGGAGCAGATAGAGTTGGGGAATGGTATCCTGCCCACATTTCCCTGTGATAAGACCTTTTCCCAGTATCCATGTCTCCCACTCTTCTCTCTGTGCCAATCCAACTGGAAATTTAATTCTATAAGTTTTTGGGGGCAATTCCAATTCTCATTGCACCGTGCCTTGTGTCAGGTCTGGCCTTACCTGCCCAACACTACCAGGGTAGGAGGATAGGGACAATTCTTGGTGCCTTATAACCCTGGTTATCCTCAGCTTTCCCCAGAATCCCAGGGCTTCTCTCTCCCTGGATGCAGGAATTAATGCTCCACTCCCAGGGGAGCAGAGGGCTGGCTTTCCCTTGGTTCTCCCTGCTACATCCCGAGAGGTCCCTGCAGCCACTGGGCCAGCCTTCAGGTTACGACAAGAGTTACAAGACAGTTTTCTCCGGGTTGAGTTCCTTTCCAGCAGATTGAGATGGTTTTAAAAATTAACAAGCGTCTGTTAAGACTTTTTTTGCAACTGAAAATTATTTGGGGGTTGGGGGCTTTAAATCATTTTAGTGCTTTTTTCCATCCCTTTTTTCCCTCTGTTTTATAAATGGGAGGTGGCAAAAGCAGGAGTGCAGCCGGCATCAGACCAGGGCTGCAAATATTTTCCTTTTTAGGATGCAAGTTTTGAGGGGAGAAGACAGTGGGGAGCTAGGGGTCAGTTATTTGTATTGATTCCCTGGGTTTTGCTTTATAAAGAAAAGGCAGAGAGAAGAAAGAGAAAAATGGAGATCCACAAGGCAGCTGCTTCTTTAGCTAAACCAACATTTTTGTATGCAAAGTCGCTGTGGCCCACAGGCTCTATCCAGCCCTCCACCTCACCATGCTAGTTTTTATAAGCAAAGCCCATGCAAGAAGCACTGTTGAGTTTGGGTGGTTTAGGTGAGAAAATATCTTTTTAATGAATTTTTTTTTTTTTTAATGAAAGCTACCCTGGTTTCACTCCCCATCATCCAGACAGCCTCTAGGTTTTGAGTTTAGGGTGGCACTTTGCCTCCCCAGGGCTCATTATCCCTCAACCCAAGGTGGGACCCACCACTGTGCCGGTGCCTTCATAGGTGTAGAGGGGTGATGGGGATGTTTTCTGAGAAAAAAGGGCCAGAGACACTGGGTATCTCACTGTCAGTGTGGTCTGTGGTGCTGCCATAGACATCACCCTGCTTTGCTTCCACGGAATTTTGAGATGGAGACGTGCTGAGAAAAATGAATCCAGACCCACAGAGAATAATGACTTTATTTATTGTATATCAATATGTGACTCCTTCTAACATGCTCTGGAGGAAAAAAAAAAAAAATGTTTGAAATAGAGCTTATTGGAAGGAAAAAAAAGATCTTCCATAAAACTGCTAATCCCTCCCAGTTCTCAAAAGTGAAACAAAATAGTTTGCTTGTAGCTGAAGACAGTTCTTCTCTTGGCTCCTTGTTTCCCGAGAAGAGCAGTGAACATGAAGGAGAAACAAGCCTTCCCTATTAAAACGCATTTAAGCGAAACTCCAGTTTTCTCTTAAACTTTGCTTGGAAACATTTGGAGCAGCTTCGTGCAAACCAGTTCTGCCCTTTCAGAAGCCTTTAAAAAAAACCCACCAAAATCAACCCAAAATAGCCATTTCTGCAGGAAGGATCTTATTTGGACAGAAGAAAGAGGTTTATTTTACCCCACAAATCCCAAAGTCCCCAGGGAAGCGTGTTGAAACCTACCCACCAGCACCAGTGGCAGAGCAGCTCCAGGATGTTATGTAGGACACAGCCGAAGCCTGCAGGCTCTGGCAAGGCAAGGGCCACCACCCATGTTTCACTGCCAGTTGTCCCAGCTGACAGAGTATCTCTGTCTTCAGCACAGTGTATTTTCCACCAGGATGAAGGCTTGCAGGGGGCAAGTTTTGACAGGGAAAGGTTTTGGACCGATGTTCAGCCCCGCTTTGAGCTTGCCCCAGCGCTCCCATGGCCTCTCCCAAGGGCCCAGCCCAAGGAAAGTCACCCCAGGACTCACAAAAGCCCTTCCTCAACAAGTTGTCAAGGCCCTTCATAAAGTCCTTTCTTTTCACTGAATCCACCTTGCAGCTTAAGCACAGAAAAAAAACCTCCTAGTAAATCCTTAAGCCAGCAATGTGCACACCGGCAACCCTGATATGATACTTAGATATAGAAATATATATATATGGATAAATAAATAAAATATGGTGTGTGCACATATATGATGCTGCTTTTTCTGTTAGTAGCACCAGACTGATTCAGGCACAAATATTTCTATCCCGGGGCCTTTGACAACGAGTTTTTGACATGCAGCTGCCCTCCTTATGCAGAAAGCCCAGCCCAGCGAGCCCCTGCCCAGGCACTCAGCCTGATACCTGTGCAATTAGGCAAAGATTGTTACTCATGGATTTGTGCAAACGTGACGGTTTATAAGGGGAGCTGGGATCCTTCTGGATGAGCCCTCCTCCTTGCTGTGGCTCTCCAGGAAGGAGCTGTCTCAGCCTCATCTGCTTCGTGTGATGCTGAAATCCCAAGGCACAGGGTTTCTGCAGCCGGACAGCAGCGAACACCCACTGCCACGTCCTCACCACCCCAAGGGCTGTTGCACCCCACTTTCTTTGGGATAGGATGGGGAGGAGGGCACACTGCTGTGAAACTGCAGTTTTAGAAGGTGGCCGTTGTTTCCTGGAGACAAAATGGCAAGAAACATGTCTGAAGATGACAGGCTTAATTTGCAGTGTCATTAACCAGAGCCGAAACTCTAGATGGGCTGGGTCTCCTGTGTGCTGAGCGCTTGCTCCCCGTGCTGCAGCTGATCTTTCTCTGATTCTGCCAGATAAAGACCTTTGCGGGTGCATTTCCCTCACTCTGACCTTGTTTTTCTCCACATGGATGTCATTATTTAGTATGCGGGACAGGGAAGTAGCTTCTCCCCCTCTCTCCCACACGCATCCATAGTGGGTGAATGCAACCCCTGTAACATACAGTTCCCAAGCATGTTTGTGCCCTCCCTTGTGTTTTTGGTGAGTTCAAATAAGTACAAAGCATGACCGCTGGCAAACATCCCTACTCACCAGGAGAAAAAAATCATTTCTGAGCTTGCCACAGCCTCGAGATCTCGTAGACATAAGCCTCAGGATCCAACCCAGGGGTAGTGCATTGAGGTAGGTATGAGCTACAGGTGTGCAGCAGGGTGGGGAGGACCCACAAAAGCCCTATCACTACCTGTCTCTTGCTCCCAACAGCCATTACAAAACACATCTCCACATAAAAGCAGCTGCTGAGACCCAAACATGCTGGACGTGGAGAGCAGCCTCACACCGCTGACTACACTGGGATTATGGACACCAGCACTTAAATGCAAACTGCTTCTTTTCATGAACGCAGTTGCTCTGGGCTTTGAGCAGCCCCTGCCTTGGCAAGTGGAGAGATGGAGGTGAAGGAACTCACGTGAAGCTTGCTGGCAAGCCAGTGGTGGAGCTGAGTGTGCCGCCTGCCTGCACCACACAAGCCAGCAGGGTCAGAGCACGGTAGGAAAAAATACCGCAATAAGCAAAGCATCTCCCATTTGCCCCTGAGCTCCAGCTCTTCCTGTGCTGATAACGAGCTCAGTAAATCTCCCTACAGTGTAAGACTTTTTCCCCTCTCCTCCTCTGCCTCCTCTGCAGTGCCTCAGTGCAGGGGACTGACTGCTGAAGCCGCAGCGGGGCTGCCCTCCTCACCCCTCTGTGGGGAAATACCCCAAAGCAGTGCAGCCCCTTGAGCATCCTGGCAGGTTCCGAAGGCCCTGGAACTCTGCCCTGCAGCACGGGAAGACATTCAGGTGCAGCAGGATCTGTCTCCTCTCTAATTGTACCCCCTGGAGCCCACTTGCTGATATCTCAGACCATTGTGGCTGGTTCCAGGCTGACTCATGCGAGATTCAGACTGATACGGCCCCTCAGCCTCGCACCAACAGGGATACAGGGCAAGAGCGGGGCAGGAAAACCTGGAGTATACGTGTCCAAAGCCTCCTTTGCCTTAGTGCTTTGGCTGAACTGGGGAGATCGGGCAGCAAACAGCTTTATATGTGTGGATCGCTGCTCAGCTGGGTGCACTGCCCTGGCCTGGGAGAGCTTGAGCCTGCTCAAGCCCAAGCGGGATGCAAAGTTCCTGCTCTGAAAAAGTAGCTCTGCACGTGCTCAGAGGAAGGATGGGGCCTTCTTGATTTGGGAGTCATGATGGGAGCACAGGGATAATCATTTTCCAAGCCAGAGATGGTCACAATGCTGCCTCCCAATTTCTCTTTCATGGGTACCAAAGAGCCAGGACCCCTTGTTTGTCCCACCACGCTAGTGTCCCCTCCCGGCAGCTGGGTCCCTTCCACCAGGTCACCCACAATAAATACTACTGTGCCATGGCTAGGCTGCTGCCCCATTGGGACCTTCCTCCCTCCTGCACCAGCAACTGCTGTTGGTTTCCCTTGTGCTCTACCAAATCCTTCATAAATTTCCCGTTTCCAGCTCTGCCAGCACCATGTTCCCATTAAAGCTTGCAGGCTGATTGCATCTGTCAGTGTCACTGTCTGGGGCTGGAATGTGTCACCCTACTCCAGAGGAGTCATTTATTTAGCTGTAGCAGAGCATTTCAGGACAAAGTGCTGGGTTAGATCACGGTGGGACAGTTTTCCTGTGGTGGCAAGCGTTGATCCATCTCGCACAGTGGGAAGAAAGTGCCGCTGCTGGATTCTTTCCTATTTATTTTTCCTAAACAGAGAGCTGAGGAGTGGGAGAGTTGCCTACCAGCAGGATCCTGCACGTTGCTGGAGCATCCCAAGGAAAGGAGGTTTGTTTTAATAATTCCCCAAATCCTGTGAGTCTGGACGAGACATCCCTTACCACTCTCCCTGTCCTGTCTCACTGTTTCTGTAAGGAAAGGACTGTCAGGGTGCCTGGCTGGTGGCAGTGGTGGTCCCGTAGCTGGGTGTGCTTCAGGGACCCTACTGTGCGGTGGCAAGGGCAGGGGCTTGTAGGGTCTTGGACTTTCATGGAACTGGAGGAAGCACAAATGACTGTGTCCCAGCGTGGCTCTGCATTTCTGCAGGCAGGAGAGCACTGGTGGTGACAGTGTGGTGACAATGGGGAGTAATCAGCTGTGATGTGCCTTTGCCCATACTATGCACAGCGGGTCACAGGGAGGGGGCCTTTCTTGTAGGTATTAGATGTGATAATCAGGCCGTCAGGGTTAAAACATAAAAAGAAATCAGATGTCTGGTTTCATTACCCATGTAATGCAGGAGCCCTGGGTGCTGGGAAATACTCTGCCTTGACCATGGCATCCCCTGTCCTTGCCTGGCAAGAGCTCATCCCCACGTGTGTTTAGAGGGGATGAAGTGATGGAGATGAGGAACCAAAGGGATGGCTGGTCGCAGTGAGGACAGACCCCCTTCTGCACTGGCTTTGCAGGAGAAGCAAGTCATCTCTGGGCCAGCGATGAAGAACTCGGGTGCCTTTCTTTGGGATCCGTGCCACTGTGTGGTACTGTGCCACTGGTAAACAGGTTTCCACTGCATTTTCCCAGCTACCTGTGGTGGTGTCCTCCAGGGGGGCTCAGATGTGCTGGGAAGTGCCTCTCCTCGGGGTGCTGCCCGGTGACCTGCGTATGGTAGGGGTGGAAGAGACAGTCGGTCTGTATTGCTTTGTTTATAAGAACATATTTGCAGTGATTGATGTCTGAGCTGGGGAAGTATGCTTGCAAGTGAAACTTTAAAACATGAATCAAACAATGTTTGGAATACGTACGCTGCTCTGTCAAACATTTCTTGGCGTTTGGAGTCTGCAGAGCTTGCGCGTCCAGAGGTACCAGTGCCTGTACGGAGGTGTCTGGAGGGAAAGCATCCGCCCCACTGTGAGGGTGAATGCGGGCATCCTTCAGCCTCAGCTTCTCCTCTCCCCACCAAGAGGCTGCTGGGATGGGTCAGGGTTTTGCTCCCTCAGCTGTTCTGCAGAGGGGTGCGTGCAGAGGTGTCCCATTAAGCCCCGTCCATCATGGGACATTCCTTTTTGCGACGCTCCTTACTGCCAAATCATCCCCCGGGGTTGCTAAGGAATGAGAGTGGCCCTGGAGGACAGAGTCAGCTTTCAGGCTTCCTTCCCTTCCAGATAACCTGATTGCCTGTGGAGAGAAGAAAGGTTTGAAAGGGGCGGGCCATGTCCAGATGTTCACAAAGTGCATTAAGACCCTCAGCCAGAGGAGCACATGCTTCAGGTTAAGCCCCTGAGCAGTCCCAGCTGCAGTAGTATTAATGAAGTCTTCATTTAATCGCTTGCTGAATAGTCTTCCTGATAAGGGCTGGAGTGGTTTCTAGGGGACAGGGAATCTTCTCTTTGCAAGATCTGCTTCGGAAGTCCTGCATAGACACCTCTTCATGCTGGCATCACTGCTGCCATAACATGTTCTTTGCCCATGAAGTGGTGTGGGTTTCCCAGTTAAGATCATGCAGGGGTTGTGGATCTGGACCTGCCTTTTCTGGACCTCTGCTTTCTCCTCCACTCATAGGGATGATATTGCTTCCCATTGCCCATGGGCTGGGGCTGGATGTGGCTCATCTCAGCAGAACCAGCTGTTGAGTTCACTGCCCCATTCCACTTTCTCCAGGTGCCAGGAGACACCTTGTCCTCCTGGCCCTGAGCGGCCCCAGGCCACCACCTCATCCCAGCAGAGAGTATCCATCCCCACCAGGTGAGAGGGGCAATGCCCTCAGCCTCAGGGACCTGCACATGTGACCTGATGGCGCTAGGCGACGTTCTACCCTCCAAGAGTAACATCCTTGTCCCAGCAAGCTGTTCTGGCAAGCAGGTACCTAAAGTGGTGCCAAATTTGCCCTTCCTGGGAAAGGGTTTGGGGGGAGACAGCTTCAGGGGCATGGGTGCCACCTGGCCACCATTTACTGGCCGTAAATGATACTTCCAGCCCCAGATTTGGTGAGGACCTTTGGGATTGAGAGGGACACCAGAAACTGGGCGTACTTCCAGGATGAGCAGACCTTCTTCCTTCGGGCTCTCTGCCTGCTGCTGTCTATGGGGACAGCAGGCCTGCCCATGCCATCCCTCTACCCAGCCATTATTTATTTATTCCCCGCCTCCAGGTACCCCAGGAAAACCATTAGAAATATATTTTCAATCACTGAAAACCAGGACATCTATTCCTCCACCTAGGAACACCGACCCTGTGCAAAGCCTCCTTAACCATGCACACGGAAAATACATCCCATGAGCAGATCCCCCTCTCTCATGGGCCCACTTTTTGTTGCCTTTTAGCACAAGGGAGATTTATTCACTCTGTGGCTTTTTTTAAAAGGTATTTTCTTTATAGCTGGGCTTCTCCTGCTTAGGCGAGATTAGGAGATTGTATTTCACGACTTCTTGTGGATCCCCTTCCTGAAGTTCTAATGAACTATGGATGAGTGACCACAGTAATCCAGTCTGTGCAGGAGCTCGTTAAGTTGCCAAGTCCGTTATATTATAATAACTAGCTACATCTGATCAGATTACTTCTTTAAATCGCTGATTCCGCTGGCATATGAGAACCTGCTCTTGTCCCAGCGCTGGCAGCGAGAGTTTTCCTCTGGGCTCCATGAGTGTCGGGCTCTCACCTCATGTGCTGCTAATGAGGCACAATTTGATTACAATTTGATTAACTCACACTGCAGAAAGGCCACGGGATTTCCCTTTGCTGCTTGAGTTGGCCAACCCCAGCCGGAGCAGGCAGCCGCGCTTCCCACTGGAGGCACAGGGGTGTGTGGCTGGTGCACAGAAATGATCCAACCATTTCCCTTTTATGAATTTTGGGAGAGGGCTGCTGCCCAGGGCCACATCCAGCCCAGGTCCATGTGAATAGCACCAGGGCTTCCAGCTTTTTTCCAGCCATTGGGCTGAGTCCAATGGGATGAGGTTTAACAAGGCCAAGTGCCGGGTCCTGCACTTGGGGCACAACAACCCTATGCAGTGCTACAGACTAGGAGAAGTCTGTCTAGAAAGCTGCCTGGAGGAGAGGGACCTGGGGGTGTTGGTTGACAGCGACTGAACATGAGCCAGCAGGGGCCCAGGTGGCCAAGAAGGCCAATGGCATCTTGGCTTGTATCAGAAACGGCGTGACCAGCAGGTCCAGGGAGGTTATCCTCCCTCTGTACTCGGCACTGGTGAGACCGCTCCTCGAATCCTGTGTTCAGTTCTGGGCCCCTCACCACAAGAAGGATGTTGAGGCTCTGGAGAGAGTCCAGAGAAGAGCAACAAAGCTGGTGAGGGGACTGGAGAACAGGCCTTATGAGGAACGGCTGAGAGAGCTGGGGGTGTTTAGCCTGGAGAAGAGGAGGCTGAGGGGAGATCTCATTGCTCTCTACAACTACCTGAAAGGAGGTTGTAGAGAGGAGGGTGCTGGCCTCTTCTCCCAAGTGACAGGGGACAGGACAAGAGAGAATGGCCTCAAGCTCCACCAGGGGAGGTTTAGGCTGGACATTAGGAAAAAATTCTTTACAGAAAGGGTCACTGGGCACTGGCACAGGCTGCCCAGGGAGGGGGTTGAGTCACCTTCCCTGGAGGTGTTTAAGGCACGGGTGGAAGAGGTGCTGAGGGACATGTGTTAGAGATGGATAGGAATGGTTGGACTCGATGATCCGGTGGGTCTCTTCCAACCTGGTTATTCTATGATTCTATGATTCTTTACACCGTGCAGAGAGCAGCCTGTAGTGGCTCCCTGCTGCCCTTCCCAGCAGCTGCCTGGCCCCAGCCTGCCCCATCCCATCCTCGCCAACCTGATGAGCCCACAGCCACCACTGTGGCATCAAGCCCTCCCTGTAGCAGCAAGGCTTGTAGCTCCAGAGTGGTGGGATGGAATCCAGAATGGTGGGATGAAGCACATCGCAACACCCTGGGAAAAAGGCACCCTGCACCCCAGGAAGACGAGCTGCAGCCCTGTCGGTAGCAGGGGCTGCCTTGCCACCTCACACCGAGGAGGTGGTTATCCCAACCCCTGCCTGTATCCTGCACTTACTGAAAGCAGGAGCACCAGGGACAAGCAGCCATGAAATATCCAGAGGGGGGAAAAAAAAAAAAAAAAAAGCCAGATCCATCTGCAAAAACACAAACAGAAATGTTTCTTTGTCTTGGGAAGTGTCAGCAAAAGAAACTGCCTTTGAGGATAGGTTTGTGTTTGCAAGACTTCAAACCCCTCATCTGGACAATAACAGCTTCTGTCTAAGGGAATCAGATCCGTAAGGTACCAGCCAAGCCTGGAGTATTAGACGTTAGGACAGTAATTAGGGCTCTGGTGCTGATAAGGGTGCAGACCTCAGCCACCTTCTGCTCTGCTCATGCCAGAGGAGTGAGTGTGCACCCCGCCTGGCTGCTTGCAGGGCTCCTGGCGGCGCAGAGGCACCGGGGGATGTAAACACCACGGTCTCTGGCCTGGCCAGGGCTCTCCATCACCCTTGTGCTGCCAGGAGAAGTGATGGGGACACTCGCTGTGCCCAGAGGCCACCTCGGCACCAGCACCTTATGCCCAGCAAAAGGGAGATGCGCTGAGCTTGCCACGGTAAGCAGGTCCCTGCTGGCAGGGTAACATCAAACCTGACTTAGTATGGAGGGAAAAAACATTTTTTTTCTCATCTTGGCCACTTGTGTCAGTCCAAACCCCGGCAGCCCCCCCTCAGCCGTGGCTTTGCCGTAGGATACCATCTCATAGAATCATAGAATAACCAGCTTGGAAGAGACCCACCAGATCATCAAGTCCAACCAGCGTGTGTGTCTCCTGCCAGCGTGTGTGTCCCTGATGTGCAGGCGCACCCAAACACGTTCAGGACCAAAAAATGCTGGGTCCCAGTCTTTACAGCTGCCAGTCCTGTAAAAATCAAGGGTCTGTCTTCGCCGCTTTCTTATTCCCCTGGCAAGGAGCCCCGGGGCTGGCAAAGGGGCTCATGCCAGCGCTGTGCAGCTTCAGGCTGCAGAAGAGGAGGTTGATGCACAGGTCTGCAGGCAAAGGAAGGCTGCCAGGGACTTCTGATCATCTCATTAACTCACGAGAATGGCAGAAAATAATTGCTCACGTTTCAATGCAGTCCATCTGTGTGGGATTTTCTCAATAATAAGTGCATACGGCCTGGTTTTAATGTTTTTCAAGGTTTTTTAAACTGAAACATTTCCTAGTGCCGAAGCCCAGGCAGAAATCAGTTCCAGCCCTGAGGGCAGTGAGGGGATTTAGACGCACAAGTCTCAGGTTGACTTTTTAACAGGGTTCGTACAAACTATCCTGCCCGTAATGCTCATGTAATTGATGCTTTTGAATACTCCGAGGAGGCCAAGGTCCTCTGAGGCTTTGAAAGTATGTTTTACAGTATTTTCTGATGTGATACATAAAAATACCCCTAATTGTGAGTCAGGCAAGCAAAGCTCCTGAGACCAACTTAAAATTATTTACACGCACACACACCCTTTTTTTAAGTGATCACATTTAAAACTTTTCAAAAATGTATTTTTTTTTCTTAGCACAAGCTGATTTTTCACACAGTCACAGGACTGTGGCAGTTTTAGTGTAAAACCTGCCCCACCACCGGCTGTGAGGAGGGCAGGATGCGCCAGCTGAGTCCTCAAAGCAGGGGCTGATTTGTCTTATTTCCCTGCAATATGTAGTTTGAGACTTTACTCCAGTCAAGCAGCAAGTGACTGTGAGTTGTTTTAGTCATCAGGATGGGCAAAGTGATGGGTTTGGTGCTTTTCAGACCCCAATGCTCACATTCCAGGAAAGCCAGCCAGGCAACTGGAATAATTTCCCTGGGATAAGGGAATATCATAAGCATCTTGCAAACACACACACACACTCTTGTTAAAGCCAACACTGTTAAATTGATGTTCTGATCCCTGTCAAAAATTTCTCCTAATAATTTCCCCATGTAGTGAAATGCTGGGCACTCATTACAGCTTTATTCCAACACCTTTATTCCCCCTAAAGAAAGCGCAGGGGGCTGCGTATCCTGCCCACTCCACCAGCAGCCCCAGCCCCTGCCCTCTCTGGCAACTGAAGGGAGTGGAGAAATAACCCTCCTAACTCCTTATCAGGCATGTACTCTTAATCCCTCTTTTAAGCAGCACCGAGTTAACTGGCTCCCTTTCTAGGGTCATTGCTTGAGTAGGTGCAATGAACCCCACGAAGGTTGTGGAGAACCCCCAGACCCCTCCTCTGGCTCTTCTCCTTGGGGCTGCCTCCATGAGACGAAGAAGATCCTGTCCTGTTCCCACCGTCTTCCTTATCCCAGGGCTTCTGTGGGTGTAGCTGCACCCACCCCAAGGACCCCCCAGTGGCATGGGGCCGGTGGCATGGCTGGGAGCTATTTTGGGGAGGGTTTTTTTTTCTGGTCCGCTGTTGGAAAGCTCAAATGGCACAGGAGTCCGAAGCTGGCTTGAAGCATTTCAAATATGCCTCGCCGTGGGCTGCAGCGCTGAGCCTGCCTTAAGTGGGCAAGGGATTTAGTAATCTCAGCTTCCCATCGTCCCGTCAAGGGCACAGGAGCCCAGCTCCAACCGCTGCAGAACACTTGCTGGAGGCTAAATATTGCACAATTTTCCACCTAGCCCTGAAGGCTGCAGTGGCTGAGCCCGAGCTGCTACACCTGCCCTGGCTCACATGCTGTGGTGTTTGCCATGAGTTATTTGGATAATAATGTCCTGGCACAAACTATTGTGATCAGCGACACTCCAAGAGAGCCAAGCAAGATATAGAAAAACTAGATTTTGGGAAGCTGGCACGGTGTGGTGGTGCGTGCTGGGTATTGTCACAGCCCCCTGGGGGTGTTCCAGCACGGCAGGGGAACAGCCAGAGTCTCACTGAGCCTCAAGTTTTGGGAGCTGCCACCAGAGCTCCCCTTCCCCACATGCCTTCAGAATGATTTGGGTTTCACAGTTGTCCCCAAAAATACATAATGAGGAGCTGTGGAGATTTTGGTGAAGGAAAACTACCAAGAAGCTTCACTTATAGGTTGCAATGGTCTTTACATGACCCCAATAGTCCTATCTCGGAGTAGATGCCTTCCCGCTTTTAACAATTTTTTGTTTAACCCCTTCAAATCCTGGAAAGTGAACACAAGGTGGAGATGAAACATCTCCTGGACATGGAAAACCAAGCTGTGTGTTTAAATGGCATGTAGCCTTCCTCAGCCCGTACCCCAGGCAACCCTCCAACCTTGCTGGAGTTGTTTAGAGTTTGATTGGAATTTTTAAATAGTTTTGTTTACCCCCGAATTTACACTTTTTTTGGTGCATATGGATTTCTACATTTTATTGTTGTAGCTGATCAGTGTGACCTGCAGCCAGCGCTGCTGCCTGGCAGGATGAGAGATGGGATTTTCCCTGTGTGGCTTTGCCAAGGAGAGGGGACTCCAGGAGCAGCAGCGTGTCCCAGTGCAGTCTGGTTGGCAACTATAGTAGGGACATATGCAGGCAGTAGGGTGATACAGCTCAGAAATAGGGTGATTCATGCTGAGAATGGGGTAACATGCTGTGAAATGCATGTGGTGCGTGCCAGGCAGGGGTGATACACTGGGAATGGGGTGACACACACCAGGATGGGGGGGGGGAACGTATGCTGGGGAGGAGGAGGCACACAGCAGGGTAGTGGTAGCGCACACGCTGGGAAGAGGGTGACAAACACTAGGAACAGGTGACACTTGCTGGGAAGAGTTTGGCAGACACAGAGAAGGAGTGATGCCTGCCAGGAAGGGGTGACCCCCACTGGGAGAGCAAAGCAGGACCACATGTCCCAGCTCGGCAGCTGCAGATGGGATGGCACAGCCAGGACAGTGCTGGTGTGCAGTAGCATGGCTGGATTCTGTGCTTTCAGGCCACCTTGGCCACCACACGTGTGCCTGCACGTGGGGCAGCCCCAGCATGGAGCAATACCCACCAGCAATACCTGCCACTGGTGCTCGGTGCTTTGGCTAATGTCCTTTCACCGTGTATTATACAAATAATATAAATAACTCGTCCTCAGACTTCAAACATGCCACTTCAGATGTATGGTGGGAGATTACAGAGTTTGTTAAAGCTCAGGTCTTCAATCACCCGGGCAGCTTCAAAACTGCTCACTAAAATACAGATCAATGCTTCAATTTTATGGGAGGCCTGTCCCATGTGACCAAACTCAAATCCCTTATTTTATGGCTTGCTTATACATTCCTGGTGAAAAACGGTTTACATTTTGGGCCCCGGGAGCTCTCCTAAATCAGCTGCCAGGTTTTTGCAGCTGGTAGTAAAGGGAAGCGCTGTCATCGGGCTGCCCAGAGGTGAACAAACGAGCTGCCAGGCACGGGACTGACGGCTCGCCCTGAGCCATACGCCAGATCCCTGGCTGCTACCGTGGCGAGGACGCTGCTCCAGTGAGGGGACGCTAGTTGTGACACCCTGGACATCCCCCAGCAACAGCTGCAGTCTTCCCCCTGGGAGACCCCAAGGCTTCGGGGCTTTGGAGACACATGGATGAAAGGGTTAAGCCAGGCTGGACTGAAGAGGAGAGGGATGCTAATCCCCCCTGCTCTGGCCGCTGCTAATTATTTGCTGATTCAGCTGCTGAGCTGAGCCCAGCCCCAAAGCGGGGCCTTGGGATGCTCGGGGCTCAGCACCGCCTGTTTTCTCTCAAGAGTCAGAGCTGAGCGTGGTGTTGGAGCCCTGGCTGCAGGCAGGTTTGGCAGGGAAACTGAGGCATGGGTTATCCCTGGGCAAACCTGTAGGAGCTGTCATTTTAACCTCTCCCATCTTCCTGCAGAGCTTCACCCCTTCCCTTCACCATTGAGCATCAGAAAAGGGATCAAGGCACTCTGGGGGCTTGGTCCCTTTGGAAGACCCTGAGCCCCAGCTGAAACCAGAGATGCCACACACCGCGATGTCACAGGGACCTGCAGGGATGCGCTGCAGCTGACTGCATTGCCTCTCCTCCTTTGATGAGTACGGGATTCCAGCGTTCTACATCAGCCAGGTTTCCTGAGGTTAACACTAGCAAACCCCCTCTGAAGTCCACAAACCCCCTGCTGCTGGCACCACCTTACCTGAGCAGCTTCAGCATTGAGTTATGGCTGGGTCACCCCTCGTTGGCCAAGCAGAGCGTGTCAGTAGCAGGTGATGGCCATAACTCCTGCCTGCGCAAACACCCCAGCACCCCAGCCCCTTCCCAGTGGTGCTGTGATGGAAAGCAGCTGCTTTGCCAGAGAAGGGACCTTTGGGCTGCGGCTGGTGGAGGTGCCTGGATGTGCTAATGGGGTGATGAACCCAAGGTAATGTGAAGCAATAGTTGGATGTGGTGCTGTGTGGTGGGAAGATGACTGAATTCATGGGGCGCACAGCTTTTCCCTCCCATTGCTGCCTTCCAAGGATGGGAATAGAAAGCCCCGCAGGGAGGTTTTGTCTGACCAGCTCCCTGGCTCTCCCACACAAGGAGCTTTGTCTCCCCATGGGGTCACCGCAGGTTTTCCCAGAGAAAGGATCATTCCTCAGGCCTGGTGGCTGAAACCAGCCCCACAGATAGCGTGTTGCCTCCAGCCAGCCCCGAAGTGGAAAGCAGCACCACTGGCTACTAATGTCTAATAAAGGTGACAAGGAACCTACATCTGTAATGGGATGATTGGGTGAGGTGGAGCTGAAATCCAGCTAGGGTGAGCTCCTCCAGGTCCCGTCCAAATGAACTTCAGTGGTAGCCAGGCAGCACCCTGAGAAAACCTGAACCCTCGCACTGAGGCACCCAAACCAAGATAAACCCAGCCCTTGGCTCCTGACCCTGCGGTGCTGGTCTCCTGCTCCAGATGTGGCTGAGCAGGGTTCCCTGTCCTCTACTTCAGGGATAGCCAGGGCAAGGCTTCTGTAAATGCCAAGTGATCTTGGCTCACTCTTATTAAATAAAGCTGAATTTCCATCTCAAGGAAAGTAGACAGCATCCTCCTGCTTCCAGCTAGTTAGGGATGGTTGGGCTTTTTTTCCTGCTGCAAATGGGTAGCTTCATAAAGGAAAAAAAATAAAAAGGCCTTAGTCATCTTGCTTTGAAAACGCTGTAAATAAATCAATTCACTCCCAGGGATAAGCTCTGCCTTCTCTTTGCGGTTGACTCCTGCCAGTGCTAATTGGAGCCAATAGGCACATCATGAGGGGAACAACCCCCTTTATAGGCAACACTTTAGCCTGGTGAGCATGTTTACAGCCTTATTTCAAAGCCTTAAGGAGGAGGGATCTGTCATAAACCCTGCCAGCTTTCACTGAGCACATGGTGCTGCTAGAATATTTTAAAACCCAGCGTTTGGGTGGAAAAATATAGAAAACACATGTGTTTCCATGCGATCTCTGCTGCCGCTCAGAGCTGGATTTGTGGCAATGGGGGGTGGCAGAGTGGATGGGCTCAGGGCAGCCGGGGAGCTCAAGACCTAGACCTGCCAGGTGATGAAGAGCCATCGCTGGGAGGGCTGGGGACCCTGGCCCAAGGGCACCAGTAGGTCTGAGTGGCCCTGAGGACCTCCTGAGGCCCCCACCCTGCCCACAGTGGGGGATCCATATGAACTCAGTGCAAGGCTCAAGGAAGCATATTCCCTACACTGCACTTCTCTTGAAATGAGTCCAAAACAACCACCTTTCCCAGTCACTCTAAGAGTTTGGTATTGCTTTGGGGTTTTTTTAAGGGAAGAAGTATCTTTGGGAAACTAATGAAGTTAGTAAAGATGTTTTGGGGATTACTTTTATCTGAAGAAAATAAGGAGAGATTTCCTGCATTAAAGATGTCAATAAGGTTTACTGGGAAAGTGCTGCGGATGGGCTGGTGAATGGGTGAAGGAGCCGCACTCTGGGTGTGGGATGGGGTGTCCCTGGCCCCTTGGGCTGGAGGAGCAGCAGGACCAGCCGTGGCTGATGCTTCTTGATGCTGGATGCCGCATCTTTTGCAGCAGTGCTGTCTGCTCAGCAGAACCAGTTCATCTCTAGCACTTGGGGATATCCAAGTGCAAATAGTTAGCAATAAATCAGGTCTTCCTCGTGCAGCCCTCATCCCCCCAGTCCAGCCCAGCGCCCCTTACCAGCCACCGTGCACAGTAGCTAGTGGCACGATTCCCACCCTCCGCAGGGTTAGGACCTCTCTGTCACATCAGGGTAGGGAGCAGGAGGTTGGACGGGCTCCAGTGGGGACACGGCATTGCCACAAGTCTTCCTCCAAAGATGAATGGCTGCCAGTTTTCTTAATCCAGCCACTTTGGAAAAATTGTTTGTTCTCATCCTGTTTGAAACAGCTTCAAAGTGGCTCCAGTCTAGACTGTGCCAAGATAAATTACAAACCCAAAGCGCTGATATAAACCGTAGGGGAAGGAGTCATTTGCTCTAATGTAATTAAAACAAGATATCATAATGTATGTAAGTATGTATATGTGCAGGCACACTCTCTCCTGGCAGGGAAGGAGTGTGATGCTGCCAGGCTGCTCCCAGCAAAAACTCAACCAACTCCACTGGGGTGGGGGCTTCTGCCCCCTTTAAAGAGAGTTTGAGCAGGGAAACCACTCCCCCAGTTCCTACCAGCCAATCAGGCTGTGGCAGGAGGCTTTGGGATCACCACCTCTGGGATAAAAGGTGAAGGGGGTGAGCTCTGCTGCATGCGGGTGGTGGGGGCTTCTGCCCTTGACCTTGGTGTATGATGCCCATGTATGGGGCTGGTTTGCAGTGTCATTGCTGGAAGCAAAGGAGAGGACTCCAGAAGGGCAGCAGCGCACTACGGGAGGTCCAGGTTAGAGTCATGGTAGGAGGAGAAAGGCTGCCCCAATGCAAGAGGTGAAGTAGGGAATGTGAGCCTTCCAACATCAGGATGCACCTGATGGGAACTTTCTTCCACACCTCCTGTGGGGGTAGTTGAGGAAAAGGGCTTTTTCTCCACAAAAGCTACAGGGTGAAATCAACACTTCTTTCTTTGCCTGGAATGGGTCTGGTTTGTAATGAACTAGGTAAAAAGTAAGTAAGTAATCCTGCTTTTAATTCAAATAAATGCAGCTCAGGTGAAATGGATGGAGTTCCCCCTTACACCTTAAGTCTCCTCTCATTTATTGAAAATGGGAAGGGAGAAGAGAAAGGAAACGGAAAGAACAGCCTCTTAAATTTTGGGGAAAGGAGATTAAATCAAATTACAATAACAATTCTAATTTTGAGTCATTTTGTTGCCAAATAAATGCAAGAGCACTTGATGAATAATGCTTATATAAATTTAAGAGTCTTCTTAAAAAGCTAATGATTGTTCATTTTCCAACATGACCTGGCATACAGACAAAGTGCAAAGACATTGAATCCTATAAAGAGAAAAAAGGCATTTACCAGCAAAATTGTAAATCATTTTGTTTCAATAGCGCTATTACACTTGAAAATTAAGATATGTGTATGTACAGCTGGAAGTTAATATGTGTATAAACATACATGTACATGTTTGAGTGCATATCTGTTGCTATTCATCATCCTCCACACCGCACTCCTGTTCTTCCCCAAGGCCACTGCTGTGCCACAGTTTGGCTTTAACCTCAGATCTTGCCTCTGGGTCTCCTTCCTGCAGCTTTCAGCAGCAGATCATCCAAATATCATCTCACCTGTGTTAACGGTAACACAATCATTTTCCAGTTAGCTCTGAAATGTCTTTTCCCCTGCTGTTTCCCAGGTGCTGGCCCCGATGGTGCGGTAGCAGTGCGGGTGGAGTGGCAACAACCCTAAAGCTGTGATGTGACGGCTGATGGATGCATGTGGAGTTTCAGCTTGTGCCGCAAGAGGTCTCTTGGATTTCATTGGGACCATCAGAGGAAGAATATCCCAATTAATACGAGCACAGGTAACACCTGTGGGACTTCTCCAGGGCAAGTGGAGCATGGTTGCGTATGGGCTCTTACTTTCCTCGGGAACAGCCCTAAATCTTCTGCCTGACAGCCTATGAGCTGATCTCTAAAGCTACTTTATGCCTGGTGAGACAGTTGTATGTGAAAAGCAAACCTCTCAGAATATGTTGTTATGGGATGCTTTGGGAGCCCATGGATGCAGAGAGCTCATGGCCATGGAGCAGAACCCCAGCCAGGGCTGACCTGCTGCTTTTATCGTATCGTGTCCATCACAGTTCAGCCTGCTCAGCTTCTTGCTTGCATCATACTTACATCCCACAGGAGACTTTCAGAGCCATATGGGCAAGCTGTGGCCCTGGCACCGCTTCCCACCCATGTCCCAGCACCCACAGGGGCTCTGCGGCCACATACGTCTCAGCTTGGTGCTTTGAAGTTTCCAAGAAGGAAAGCTGTTGTTTTTGTTTGCAACATGGCTTATCACCGTGATGCCTCCTGCCTGTCTCTTGCCGCATGGCCACGGCTCGCTGTCCGTGCAGCCCTGCTGCCAAGGACCGCCGGGCTGCCAGCACCGCCTGATAAGGATGATGGATGGGGAGGAGGCTGGCTCCACTATGGCCCGGCTGCTTCCTGGGAGCCGGAGTGATCCCAGCACTCCCTGAGCCTGGTGGAATGCGTGTTCGAGGGATGGAGAGCCAGCACAGGATGCGAGCGGCTCCCTGCTTGGGATGTTGATACCACACATGGGTACCCCTACCTCAGCCAGGGTTCCTTCTGTACATCACTTCCCCTCATATCTGGGGTTTCCTGGCATCCAGGGAAGACCTTTGCAGTGATTTTCAGGCCTGAGCCACTGCTAATACACTTGGAGCGACTTCCATTACAGGCCAGCTCTCATTCCTGACTCAGAAAGCCAAGGGAAACATTTTTGTGCAGCTGCTGCAAGGACCACACCACAGTTTTTTGCAATGCCTTTCTTGCTTCTCTTTCTTTCCATTACATTTCTTTGCTTCCATTTGATCCTAACCTCCCTATTTTTTATATTTCTTTCCCATTCCATTTCCCCCAACCTGCTTTGAGCTGCAGAAAGCAGTCAGCCCAAATGTCCTTCCCCTGGCAGGAGTCTGGATTTGGTCCCCTCTAACAGGCAGGATAATGAAGAGCGCAGAGCACGGAGGTTACCACTAACCTATATCCCCAAAGCATCACTCACCGAGCTGTGCCAAACACAAACCTGGGATAAAACACACTAATTGCAGTGCATGGGTCAGACAATGGGGAAAATTGGATAACCTTCCAGGCCAGCCTCATTATGAAGTTTCTTAAATGGTAGCTGCGCTTGTAATTAAGTAGCCATATCTTGGCTCCCAAAGACAGGAGGAAAAGGCTATTTGAAACTGTATTTAAACAGGGGGGTTGGCAATTCTCCTGGATTTAGAACAATTCATGGATTTAAATTGATCCTTTTCAAATATGGATGTTTGCTTCCGATGGAATTAAAGATGTGCAAGGTGGAGGGGAGGTGACACTTTTCCCTCCCCTCTTAGGGGAAGGGGTAACCCTGGGTTCCGAGAACTTCTTTGCTAGCAGTGTGTTTTCTGGGCTGCTCTGTGCCTCTAACGCTGTGGCTGGCCCAGATGATAAGTACAGGGAAGCAAGGAGTCCTGTTAATGCCAGATTTCCTAAGTTTTCCAGCCTAGATTCTGCTTCCTCTCCTGTGTCCCCTACCATATTCCTACCAAGGTGGGACCTGCTCTCTGAGCATAAGCCATGATTCTCTGGGGATAGACAGGTTCCTTGTCTTCAGCTGCCTTTTCTGGAGGGATGCCACATTAAAAATAGTAGTCTGAAGGTTGATAACAAAGGACTCCTCGGGCACCATTCCTTTACATGACCTCTTTGATTTAGCTTGAAACATTGGTTATATCATCGTTAAACAAGTTTCCATTCCTATGGGGAGAAATGCATCATGTATTTGAGAATCACATGAAAATCTAACGCCTCTTTTACTCCAAGAAAAGAAAATTAAACCCTTAATTGGTCTTTAGACAGCAGTTATCAGGCTGAGAAGGTTTATCTCAGTGACAGCACTCAAAGCTTCTCACTTGACCATGGGTAACAGCTGGAGAGAAAGGGTCCAGCAATACCCCCAAAAGATGTTCCTTCTTATAGGTAGCTCCAGGAGAGAGAAAGCTCCTTGCAGAGCACTTGCATGACTTTTCCTGCTTGGTTATTTACTAGTCACTTATTTTAAGTCTCAGTAACAGAGAAGTCCTCTGCCTCCTCTGGCATCGCATGTGTGTGCATGTCAGTGGGCAGCTGAGAGGGGAATGGGAGATCAACTGTGAGATGACTTTCTCCAGCAGCAGGGAGGGTGGAGGAGTAGTTTGAATCCAGCCCAAATCCTAAGCTCTGTGGGTTTGACTTAAGCATTTAAGCCTTTGGTTGGGATCTGGTGATAGAAGAGAGCTGGAAAGCACATTTCTTTTGTGGTTAAGGGTCCTTTTGACGGTCCATAAATCCAGAGGGAGGTCTGTTTATTCTGTTTACTGCAGTTACCTAACCTGTGAGCCTCTGTGTAAATCATGGCAAGCCGTGATTTAGAGAGGAGCTGGTCTCCCTGTGGCGTGTGCACTGTGTCCCTGCCCCGACCCCCACGCAGGCAGCGTGCTCCTCCAGAAGCCAGGAGATAAGAGCAATAAAAGCTGCAGCGGTTTCTCCAGCACCACTACTGCTTCATTTTTTTCTGGCACCATCACGCATTGCTGCTAACAGATGGGAAGAGGAATCCGAGCCCAAATGACTTTTTTTTTTTTCCCCTTTTCCTTATTTTTAGGAATCAGAAGGCATTTCCCAGCGATCCTTGGCTGCAATGTCCCATTTCCACCCTGTCGCCCCTGGGGATGTCCGAGTGTTGCTGTCTGATGCTTCTTGGCCAGACGAAGAGGTGGCCAGGCCGATAACCCGCCCATGGGTGCCGGACACAGGCAGCTGGTAACCCAGCCTTCCTCACCTGAGAGGTGCTGACTCGCTGGAGCCAACGTCGGCAGCCAGATAAGGGAGAGACTCCCAGATAACGGCGCCAGCGGCTCCATACGAGCTCCCCAGGGAAAACCGTCTGCGTTATCTGTCGGCAGAGCACAGGTAGCAAGAGGAAGAGGAGGGTTCAGGCAACCAAAGGGGGGAAAAAGTACCTTTGAAACTCCAGCCTTGGCACACCAGGCTTGGAAGCACAGGTTTGGCGATGGAGGAGGGATGATGCAAACCTGAGGAATGGCTGATGGAGAGCCAGCTCACCCTGGGGGGAGTGAGCCCCCAGTCTGGAGGGGAAGTCCCCACTTCCCACAGCCTAAGCTCTGTCCTCCAGGGTCCCTTCAGCCCTTTCTCCACCTCCTCCCGCCCGCTTCCATTAAGCAACTGTAGGATCCCCTTGGCCTTCTCCGCTAGGACATCGCTGCCAGGTTTGATGCTAACCATTGCACTCCCTCGAGCCCCCGCCGTTTCCAGGCCAGAGCAGCACAGGGAAGGATCAGCCCGGGTCCTCGCTGTTTAGTCTACCGATCAGATTGGTGACGAGGAGTCTAGCTGCTGGCAGAAAGCACTTCTCTAATTGCTTGGATGTTGGCTTCGAGCTGTTTGCCTGGTGGATCTTTCTTTTAATCCTAGAGCAGGGGGAAGGGGAGGATGATTGGCAAGGATGTTATAACCCAGGTGTTGAAGGAGAGGGCTCTCTGCCGACCTCAACGCAGAGAGATTTGGGGTGACAGTCACTGGGAAAAGCAAAATCAAGAGGCAGGTGGACAAAGCACAGCATTCTACAGCCAGACCAGGTTGGCTCATTGCAGCTTCAGGTAGGAGCATCCCTAGCTGAAAAGCTGGACAGAAAGCCCAGAGCTCTGGGCGTGTGGATATGCCTGCAGATGTACGTGTGCATTTTGGTGGCCCCTCACCAGGAGTATGAGGGTCCAAGGACCCCCAGCCTGGAATGCATGGACAATTAGGTCCTCCTAGCCACAGTGCAGAATAATGTCCTGCCTTGATTTCAAGGCATGCAGGGTTGAATGTCCCATGCCTCATGTCCAGCAATGGATGAACCTTATTTCCTGGAAACCACAGCCACGTTTCTGAGCAAAACAGATGGCAGAGTGCTTTGCTGCATGTGGCATTGCTGAGAGCCAGCATGTGCCAAAGGGGGAGCCCAGACAGCCAAACCTCACTCGAAGCCTATGAGTTCCCTGCCTAGCTTTGATTTGAGTGCACTCCAGTGAACAGGCAAAGCAAGCAACCTAGGATGGTCTTCAGGACACTGGGGTTCTTCCTTTACCTCCTTCGAACATCGGTCAAAGCGAGCCCTGTGGGGCTTGGGGCTGCTGGCTTGGGGTGGGATGCAGGCAGTCAGAGGATCCAGGGCAGCAGCAGGGATGATGAAGTGGATGGTCTGACTTGGCCAAAGGGATGGGGTTTGTTTTCTCTAGAAAGCCGAAGACTCGGAGGGACATGATAAGAGTCTCCCAAGACCTCGGAGACAACAGTGATCAATTGGTCTCAGGGTCTGCTGGAGCTGGGCCAAGATGTAATCAGCTTAATTTGCAATGAGAAAGCTCAAAGGTTAGATATTAAGACAAACGATTCAGGCACCCTAGGAGGACAGTCAAGCCTGGACCAGGTTACATAAAGGGTGTTTTAAAACTGAGCTGGCTGAGGTTGTGTGTGAAACAGTCAGGTGCAGCCATGGGGCTTGGAAGGACTTTAATCCCCTGAGCTCATGTGCCAGGCAGGGGACAGGCAGTGGTGCCATACGCAGAGGACATCATTGTCCTGCATCCCCAGCCATCTCCCTCCCAGCAGCTCTGTTTGTCTCCGAATTGGCTGGATAGGCTTGATCTAAACCACGTGTCACTCCACCACAGCCTGGATCATTCATTGTCCCCTCAGCAACTCCTGCTCTGTAGTGGGATGGGGACCGGTGACACCCCCCATCCTCAAGCCCTAGGTCACCCTGTGGCACTGCTCTGGAGGTGGCATCTCTGACACTAAGAGAGGAAAGCTCAGAGGCTTTCAGACACTTACAAGGTATTTTACAGGAATTTCTTAAGCCTTGTTTTGGGCTCGTGCCTTTTGGCATTTTAAAGAGAAAAATTATGAGGGGCATGAGGCTTATTAAAATCTGAAACTCGACCACTCCTGCAAAAACAACCCTGCTTGTTCCAGGCTGGCTTTTATGGCTGTTATGTGTGTGTGATAAAAACTGGCTGGGGCTAGCGGCAGAGTGGTGTGGCTATTGCCATATCCCAAACCGCATGTTCACGGATGTGTTAGAGATTTGCTGAAGCGCTCCAGCTTTGGAAAAGTTTCATTCAAACGAAGAGGGTGGGGAGCAGAGCTCATTTGGGGTTTTGATGGCTCTTTTCATGTAAAGTTGGGTCTCAGGTTAAACAAACAGAATTAATCAAGATTAGTAAAAAGAAAAACACTTTCCTCCCATTTTGGATGGTGACTCCAAGGCTGCAAGGAGCACCCTCCGTGGCCACCAGCTGCTGCAGGAAAACTCCCCAGTCCTGTATCTCCCCAAGATGATGCTCCTGCTCACATCCTTTGGGTTGGTGCCTACTGTCCGCAGGAGACTAAGGCAGTTTATCTGCAGGGCTTCACAATCAAAGGGCTGCGATAGGCAGGGTAGGATTAACCCCAGAAGGGGAGGAAAATCCCTCACCGGTGTCCTGCCCTGTACATCAAACGCAGAGGTCCAGTGGCTAATCTGCTGTGTGGCCCAGCAGTTCATCACAGAGGAGCCTGACCCTTTGAGACTGAGGAGAACTGAGATCTGGTTCCTCCACCAACAGGCCAGGTACCTTCCATGCACCCCTCCATCCCCCGACACCCATTGATACCCCTCCATACACCCCTCCAGCTCCCAACACCCATTGATACCTCCCCATATGCCCCCGATGCCCACTGATACCCCCCTACACACCCCCGATGCCCATTGATACCCCCCATACACCCCTCCAGCCCCCAGTGCCCATTGATACCCCCCCATACACCCCCGATGCCCATTGATACCCCCCCATACACCCCTCCAGCCCCCAGTGCCCATTGATACCCCCCCCCCATACACCCTCGAAGCCCATTGATACCCCGGAGCCCCCGCTCAGCCGCGCGGCGCGGGCAGCGGGCGGGGCGGCGGCGCCCCCTGTCGGCGGTGAAACGCACGGCAGCGCCCGGCAAGGGGTGTGAGAGCTGAGGGCAGGGCGATGGATGGAAGGAATCACAGAATCATAGAATCCCTAGGTTGGAAAAGACCTCTTGGGTCATCGACTCCAACCATTCCATCTGTCACTAAACCGTGTCCCTGAGCACCTCGTCAACCTGTCTTTTAAATACCTCCAGGTACCCCACCACCTCCCTGGGCTGCCTGTTCCAGCACCCGATGAACTTTCTGTGATTTTTTTTCCTGATATCCAGTCTGAACCTCCCCTGGTGCAGCTTGAAGCCATTGCACCTTGTCCTGTCCCTTGTCACTTGGGAGAAGAGGCCAGAACCCTCCTCTCTACTTCCTTTCAGACAGTTGTAGAGAGCAATAAGTTCCCCCCGTCAGCCTCCTCCTCTCCAGGCTAAACAACACCAACTCTCTCAGCCGCTCCTCTTAAGACTTGTTCTCCAGCCCCTTCCCCAGCTTCGTTGCTCTTCTCTGGACACACTCCAGAGCCTCAACATCCTTCTTGTAGCGAGGGACCCCGTGGCAGCAAAATGCACACCAGGGCAATGCACATCAGGACAGGGCAGCGCTGGGATGCTGCACCGTAAGGTGCCCCTGCCCATGGCAGCGGGGTTGGAAATAGATGTTCTTCCAGGTCCCTTCCAACTCAAACCATTCTGTGATACTATGAAAACGCGATGCAGGATGCACTTGTTGCCTGTGCTGTAGGAGCCTCCTGGCTATGGGTAACCATCACCAACCGGCACTTTGGGCAGCAGCATCCCTGGGGTGACCCAAGATGCTCTGTACAGTCCATCCAGGAGGGATGGAGCCAGCCAAGCTCTGAGCAAAACCACCTAGCCACAGTCCACATGTGCCACCCCCTGGACACTCAGCGTAAACGACTGGAAGCCACCAGATGCTGCGGCAGAAACTTTCAGGCCTGGCTGCCTTTGGAGTTTTCCAGGTGTTCAGCACCGCTGGGATGCATTTCCCAGCATGGTAGGACCCGAAGCATCACCGGGGCTTGGAGACAGACCCCTGGACAAAGGGAGCTGTGGGGGGATTTAACCACTTCGCCCCCACCAGCCTCTGCACACCCTCCCAAGTGGGCTCTCAGTGCTTTGGAGGAGGTTCAGCTCTCCTGTCCTTGAGGAATCCAGGGCACCACAGGGAGCAGTAGGTTTTAGAAACTATTCCAGTAATTTCTTTCTGAATTTGCAAAAAAGCACCCTCAAACTTCTGATCTTTTTTACTGTCACATTTCTGCCATCCCACTCGCCTAGGGTAGCTTGGATTGGTGGCAGCTGAGGTGTCTGTAGAGCTGAGACTTAAGAAACAGTAGGAAGAAATTGGACCTTACCTGCCCCAAGAGCAGAGGGCATAGAAACAAAAAATTGCCTTTTGTAGGAGGAATTCATTGAAAATGGGGTTTTATATAAATTTGTGGCACATATAGAGATTTGTGTCTATATGTACATAAAGACTACTCCTCTTGCAGAAACGCTGCTGTTTTACCTGGCACCGTCGCTGTAGGATGCTGACTCTGGGAGCTGAGATACTATCTCAGGGATTAGCTGGCAGTCCCAGCCAGAGCCAGGGCGTATCAACCTGTACTGTGCTGAGGACACCTTGCAGATGTCCCGATGTGTTCCTGAGATTGATTTCTGGGCTGAAGCCAGGCAGGAGGAGGCTTCCTGCAGGCAGCTGCTTGCCAGCCAATCTTTCCCCCTGCCCCGGGATGGCAGTTTTTCAGATAAACCCTATGCCCCCACAGGTCAAACTCCTCCCTTTCTAAAGAGCAAAAGGCCTTGTTTTAAAGCTTTTAGGTTAAAGAGAGATTCCCCTAGCCGAGAAAGTCAGTGTTCTGGACTTCCAGCTGTGTTGGACGTGCTCAGTCCCAGCTGGCCAGGCAGTGGATGGAAGCAAACCTGGGCTCAGGCTGCACCTCTGCTCCCTGCACTCTCCTGCTCCATGTGCTCTCCTACTTCCATGCCTGTCCTGGAAGATACCAGCAGTAGGATTTCCATCCAAAGTGATTTTCCTCATGTGGCAAGGTTTTTTCCTTGCTCTGCTGTGCCCTGGCTCATTTCTCAGCAGGAAAGGGGCAGCACATGGGTACATTCATGCCAGCTCTGGATTGCTCCCTGTCCCCAGCCATCCCAAAGCCACCACCATGAGCTTTGCAGGGCACATTGACAGTCCAAACATCTCCCTGCCCCATCCTGGGGTTTCATCTTTCCCAGGAAAGATAAGCAGTTCCCACTGCATCAACCAGTAGCTTTTGGGCCCACAAGAGAGAGCCTTGGGGGTGGAAGAGAAGGGGAAAAGCCTGCTTAAAAAATAACACACTAGGAAAATTAAAAAAAAAAACAAACCAAACAAAGCACAAGGCTGTGAGAGCTGTGAACAGGTTTCTGGAGGGTTTTGCATGGTACCTGCCCTGATGACTGGGAGCACAGCCAGACCCCACTGGGATGCATGGCTGGTCAAGGTAGCCAGAGCTCTGCCTCAGCACCCAGTGCCAGGGTAGTGCTGGGAGGGGACCGAGGACACCCCCTCTTCAGGGTGCTTGGAGGAGTCTGTTCACAGAGGCGAGTGATTTTGTTGAGTCACAAGTTGGGGCTTGGCGATTATCCAGTGCTGCACCGCCAGCCAGATGGAGGCTTGAGGCTGTGCCACCTTGAACAAAACAGTGGGGGGAAAAGCCTGTAGCCTCTGGCGGGGAGTTGAGAGCATTTTCTACAGTACACTGGGCTCCTCTAGCACCCTGCTTGGTTAAAAAAAAAAAAAACAAACTGAAAAATAGGAAGAGAGCAATATCTGCTTTGTGATCTCAGAGCCCTTGCTGTGGAACAGCTCCTGTGAGGAGGGTGGGAATGGGGATGGGGTCAAGCTGTCCCTGGATGTGTAGTGGGGGCTGCAAAGCTGAGGTGAGGCTCTGCTTCGATGGTCTATGATTATAGGAAGCAAGCCTGGTCACTGGGGCACTGCTGCAAGCAAGCAACAAGTCTTCAAGTCTTCAAGTGCGTCTGAGCAAGAGGGGAGGTGGTTGCAAGCAGCCAGGGATGGTGGTGGTACAGCATCTGCAGCTCCTGGTGCTGAGCTGCCCCCAGATTTCTCTCCTCTACTCCCTGGAGTCTCTTCTCCCTGGAAGCAGGGATGAAGAGATTTGTCCTATGGGGTCTGAGGGCAAGGAAGGGGGCACCAACACCAGCTTCTGGAGGACCAGCTGTGCAGGGAAGCACAGCACAGCTGCACCGACTTGGACTGCACCAGCACCAACTGTGCTGGGAAATTCTCCCTGTCAGAGGCAGCCCCCTCTTTCCTTTGCCAGCCCTGCCTCCTGGGTGCTGCATTATCTCCAGTGCTGGTGTCCTGGGTGCCTGTGTCACCCCACCCAGCCTGGCTTGCCAGAGATGCAGTTAAGAGCCGGAGCTGTTGTCTCCTGATTACAGACGTGGATGCTGGAGCTTTTATCATGGGCAAAGCCCTGCTGGCTCATTCGGTCCCTTTGGCCACTCCCAAGAGCCCTGTGCTTGAGGCCCAGGTGTGCTATCTCCCCTCTTCACATGAACCACACAACTCGCCTCTCTGAAAAGCAACACCAAGCAGGACAGGGTCCCTGGCCTCTGCTGAAGGGAAAACGCCATTTGCCACTGCCCGAGGATCTAGTTCTTCCAGGAAAGGATGGATCCTGATTGCTCTTGTGCTGGTGTTATGACCTCCTAACCACCAGCAGCTGCTCCTTGGCCATGTCCAGCTCAGGAGCTGGTTCCAAGCCCTGTCCTGTCTCTGGGAGTGGGATGAAGGGGCAAGGTTGCTCTCCAGCAGCCAGCAGACCTTCAAAACGGGCTGAAAAAGATTATGCAGTGTTTTAGGAAACCTTTGAATGTGAGCATTCAACCTTACTGCAATTCCCCTAGGGGGTTTCCTGGTGTTTGGGCTATCACACAACCAAATACGTCACTAGTGGAGTTGTAAAGAGAACAGCTTCACTGGTCAAAGCATCCAAAACAGCAGCACTTGGGGAAGCTCCACGGGAGCATCTTCCACTGCTCTGTGAAAGGACAGTGCTATCCCAAATAGTTCCCAAAGAGTTGATGGGGTCCCTGCATCCGTCTCCCCATCCCCTGCTTGGAAAGCAGACAACATGGAACTGTTTTGTCCCTCAGAGAGCATTGGAGACGGGAAGACCGTCTGAAAAGCCCTGGAAGGAGGTATCTGCATTTGAAGATGAAGCGGATGATGTACCCAGGTGCCCTGCAGTTATAGTGACAACTAGCAGCTCAACGCTCCAGCCTCCGCCAATACTATCAGCAATCCTAACGTGCTCTCACCACGTGCAGAAAGGCAGGAGGTGCCTTAATGAAGCTCACTAAAGTAAATTATTAAATTAACAACTAAGGCAGTACAGCTTCAGAAACAACCAGTGCTGGCGCAAGAATTGCAGTGCCACGTGAGCAGGAGGGTTTGTGCCTGCCAGAGGGAGCGTGCCAGGAAAAACTGCCTTGGGAGCTGCTGGGAAGAGGAATTGGGGAGCTGGTGATCTGGCAAGTACAAGAGGGGATGGATGTATGCAGAAGGACTGATGCTGCCCTGGGTTTTCCTCTATAATGGCCCTGTCCCAGCAGGCAGGAGTGAAAGTCAAAACAGCCTCTAATGTGGCTTTTGTCCTTCTCTCATGTTGTACTGAGGAGGTTTCATGCCCCACCAGCGTTAACCATGCCCAGCTGCTCTATGGGCTCCAGCTGTCATCTCACTCCAGGCTCTGAGCCACCATCATGTGCTCCTCCCAACTCAGATAAACTGCAGGGATGTTTTGGTTTGGCACAAGCTTTGGTTTTGCCTCTTTAGGAGAGGAATTACAAAATAATAAGATAAGGCTGTAGACTGGAAGTAACCTCAGAAAAACCTGTTTCAAATGTAAAAAGGTCTCTCTTGCCTGGCAGACTCGTGGGGTGATGTTGATTTAGGACATAAATCGCTGTCAAGGGTTTCTGGAGAGCTGGAAAGCCCTCGGTGATGCCTTGAGGTGGTCCTGTGCTGACCTTGTGCTGTTTCTACTGAAACAGAGAGAAGATTTTGCTGTGGGAGCAGGAGCTTAGCAGCAACTTGCAGGGGTGGAAAGGGGCAATATGTGTTTTTCCTTACGCTTTTAATTTTCTGAGGATAGAGAAGACCTGAAAAGTGTCTCTTTCTGAAGAGGATGAGCTCCTGTCTGGCTTCTGCTGTTTCATCTCTGAAGTCCTGGCCGTGCTTTCTGTCTGATGAAAATGTGTCTAGGAGCAAACAGGTTAGCTAAGAAGCAGGAAAATCAGATGGACTGAAACACAGGTGAGAAATCCTGGCTCTGGCTGTATACAGCTTCATGTTGCATTCATTTTGCTCATGATTTAACTTCAAAGTCTAACAACCAACCTGGCATGCGGTCAGACTCCCTTACAGGTCAGCAGTGTCCGTTTCACCAGATGAGCGAAAGCTCTTGTATCATTGTGAAAACGGGCAGCCAAAATATACTAAAACCCACCTGCAAATTCTGCCTTTCTGGACTGAGGTTCCGTTCACCCAGTGGGGCTGGAGCTGGTCAGTAGCTGTCACTACTGGAAAAAACTCCATAAACTAGCATCATCAGGACTACTTCATTTGGTTAATATAATTGATATTGCTTGATATAATTGTAAAAATGAATCCATCAGTGCAGAACACAACCACTCCATTCCCAGCTTTGCAATTAAACTTCCCATCTCGCATTAATTTCAACTGACAGCATCAGAGGCAGAAAATTTGTCATTTCCCTGAGGTGGGTCTGTCTTTCCCTCGTTGCTTGCTTGGCTGTCAAGAACCTCAGAGCTAGCTGGGAAGCACAGGGGCAGAAGAGGCAAGGGCAAGAATAGAGTCATAAAACAGGGCCTCTTGCAGCTTGGATTCTTGTGCCAGTGGCTCTCCATGGGCAGTGGTTTTGGGATCCTCCTGGATGCTTTACAGGAGTGTATCCATGAGCCTTCGATAGTCTTGCTTGCCCCCTGGGGCTGGCAAAGCAGACATGCTATATTCTGGGGTTAATTAGAGATACTCTGACCGATGCCTTTGCAGCTACTGATCTTGATGAGCCTTTCCTACAGCAAGGGCTTTGGATGACTCTTTTAAACCACCAATGGAGCGATTCCTTTCTATTTCTCCCATCTCCAGAATAAGATGAGGTTCTCCAGCCCTCCCGAGGGACATTACAGAGCCAGGGAGCTCCCTACAACCTTCCAGACACTACAGCATTATCTGACATCCCCAGTCCAGGTCACTGCAGGGAGAGGAGCCAGGGGATTGGGGATGTTCCACTTGCCATTCTGCAGTCCCAATCCCCATCACTCCTCTGGCTGCTCAGCTGTCACAGACGCTGCACATCCAGCCCTCCACAACCCATTCCCATCCCCAGCGACCTCCCTGTGGACAAAGCTCAAACATGAGCCCTTTTAGCTGCCATGTTTGTATACACAGGTCTGTTGCTGACACAGATCTCTTAATCCCCCTGCCTGTGTCCCACAGACCGTGCTTGTACAATGGTGGCCATGGCTGGGTGCTGGCACTGCACTTTAGTGAAGCCCTTTTTACCTCCGACTCACTGATCAGCTGCTGACTGGGTGTTATTGAGAGGCTGCAGCAGGCTCAGTGGCAGTGCCAGTGTTCTGGCTAAGGGGACTGTCCCCAGCTTGATTTGGTGGCATCAAGACAGGCTGGCAGGGGGTAGAATAGTGTGTGCTGCTCTACGCTTTGACATTGCTTTGCTTCCAGTTTATCAGCTCTCCCACTTCATAGGCCATCAGCTCAGAGGTGGAGGTGGCTCAGCTCCTGATTCAGCACGCTGATGTTTCCTTTGCACTAGCAAAATATTTGGGAAAGCAAACACAAAGCTGGCGAGGCTGGGTGGGAGTTACAGCCAGAGAGCTGGCTCACTGCAGGGCGCAAGCGAAGAGGAGGGGATGCTCAAAGCAGGTCCCCTTCCTGCACCTTAGGCGCTGGGTGCAGTGGGAGAGCCGTGCTGGCTGCTGGGGGACTATTTGTGAAGGATGGAGACAGTGTGGGCAGGAAAGCCACAAAAACCAGCTCGGCGCAGAAACCTTCCTGCAAAAGGAGCAGGGACAGGAACAGAAAAGCTGGTAGTGGGAGATCCTCATCCTCACTGGGAGCACATCCCGGTGTAACACATGCCCACAGTTAAGGAGAGGTCATTTAGTCGTACCCAGGGATCAGGCAGAGCCAGGGGCTGCCCCCCTTCTGACCCCTTTGTTCACAAGCACGAAGCAGCTCTTTGTCACAAACATGTTGTCCACTCCCAGGGTTCTTTGTCACAGGTGGGGTGATGGCTGATGCTCAGAGCAGGCAGCCAGGCTGGGCTGGGGAGGGACTGTGTGTGTGCAGCCCCTCCGCTGTGGGTGTCAGGAGGAGACCTAAATGCCCAGGCGGTTCGTCCCTACCATTCAGGATTGGCTCCTGAAGGGGTTTCCTGCCTGGTTCCTCCTCCCCTGGTAGCCCTGTGATGCCCATTGGAGCCTGGACTGCTGGATGCTTGTGCCTGACGCCAGAGTCAATGTGGCTGCAAAAGTGAGAAGAAAAGCATCATGGTAGGATGCCCCGTGCCCTCAAAAGTCAAGGAGGAGATCAGCACCCATCGGATCCACACACACCGGTGCAGTGCATGTATCCTAGCATGCTGTCTGCCAGAGAGACACTCATTTTAGGATGCAATTGTGCTGTGGCTCAGGGTAAGATTTGAATGGCAAAGCCCAGGGCTTTGCTTTGACTGCAGAGGGGTAAAACAATATTTAAATAACTGCCAGCCACTGAAAGGAGCAGGAGTCCCATGGGAAAAGAGAGAATTTGCGGCCATGCGTGGCTGATGGTTTTATCATGAACGTACAACCTGCAAAGGGAGTGAACGAAGCTGCTGGGAGCTGCCTCTGATTTAGTATTTCATAACTTTGGTGGCTGACTCCAAGCCTTTTGGCTGTTAATTATCCTTAGGTGCTTAGAGGAAAATATCCTAGCAATTCCACCTGTAAATCTTACTGATTCTCACCTGGAGGCTCCGGGAGCTTTTAGGGCACCTGCATAAGCTGCCATCACTTGAATTAATAGAGCTGTGTAGAGCAGCTGCTGGCTGGTGCCTCCCTGCACATTAGGCACGAGGCAGAAAGATGTCAGTCAGCTCTGGCACAAGGTGCTGATGGCAGAGAAACACGGACTCCTGGGACTCCCAGCACACTGCCAGCGTGCTTCGTTTCTTTGTGGGAATGGCACATCCCTGGTTGGGCTGAGCCACAGGCCTCCAGGGCTGCAGTGGGCAGTTGGGATCTGGGAGGGATGAAGGGTGTCTCATCTAAAGCATAAAGAGCTTAAGGCATTTTGAAGAAGGATGCTACAGCATTTAGATCTCTTTGTAAAAGTGTCTGAAATGTTTTTTCTGAAATTTCTGATGGCAGAGGTGTGGCATGAATGGTAAATATTCATCAAAGAAAATATCAGCTTCAGTGGTCAATTTATGCTGTGTTTTCATGAGCACCTGGAAACTGAAATGATCTAGGGGACACGTTAAGTGACCTTGGACTGGTATATCTACAGTGAAATATGCAAGGTGGGAAATTCTGGTCGAGAGGAGGTATTGCTTTCTACAGCCAATGTCATCAATAACTAAGAAATGGTGGGAGTCAGAATTTTTCTTGAGCAGATAAGGTCAGTTACTAGCTTTGGCAGAGTCCTACATGAAAAGTGGCTTTTGGAGGAAAAACTTGTGATGATAAAAGTAGTTGTGTATCATTAGATATTCCCCCTTCCAATCTATTTATTAAAAATTTGCAAAAACTGCACATCAAACTTAAGACTTTTAATTACAGGATATTTACTCTCATTTAAATTGAAATTTTCAATAGGAATATCCATGCAGCACCACTTCCTAATGGGTGGAAGCAGCGAGGGGCCAGAGGACCTGCGGAGCTGATGGGAGCTGGTGTCGACCCCATGCTTGGCGTGAGTGGCAGCACGGTGCCTACAGCTGGGCTGCAACATCAAACTGCCGAGCCCAAGACCCTGGGCTGTGGAGTCCTGCTAAGTGAAAGCACTTTTTAATGGGGATGTAATGGAACTCATTAGTGTCTGCTGTTTTATTACGTAGGTTGAAAATTACTTACTAGCACGAAGGCATTCCCTCTTCATGCTGATCACTCATATGCTTTGCTGGCATGGTCCAAGCGCATTTATCTTGGAGACAGTGAGTATTTTCCATTTTTCCAGATCACATGGCTGCAGACAGAAAAAGCCTATGGGACTATCCATGAGCACTTGGTGTATCCTTATCCTCTTACACCAGCAGGAGAAGCAAAAGGTTTGCTGCTCTGGCTGCATGTCATGCTTTTGTGCACAGCTCCTCTTCCCAGAGCAGGGGCATGAGCTCTGGCGTTAAAAACCCTGAGCAAGGAGAGGTTAAAAGCTGGGTTAAAGAAGGTTGGAAGTTAAAGGGTTGGAGGAGGTATCTCCAGCAGAAACCTGCAGGAATGAGTGCTTTCTCCTGGTTCTACAGCTCAGCCTTTTCCCTTGGGTCACAACATGGAGCTTGTGCGAATACAGACAAAATTAGGCGAGTGGAACCTGGGAAAGGGGCTGAGCTACCCCCCAAACAGGATGGTGGAGGTAAGGGGTATATTGGCCACCTTGGCTGTGCTGTGCTTCTCCTCTACTGCCATCCCTTGCTCCAGACCACTGAATTGAAGCTGTTCCCAGAAGGAGAGTCGGGACCCCAGGTGAGGTCAATGGCCCCATCCAAACATCCTTAAACCTCCAGGCTAGCTTTAAAACAGCCAGGCACTTGTGATAAATATGCAAGCCATGCATCAGCCAGGGAGAAATAAGTAAGTTATTGTACACGGAGCAAAGGAGGTGAGGAGCTCCTGCCCAAATCACTGCTCAGCGGAGGGGTTTCCCCGGAGACTGCTTCCTCCAGCCTGCCCAGGGCTGGCACAGGGAAGGGCAGCAGCACATGGAGCCACTTGGCATGGCCCAGGCAGGCACCAGGACAGAGCCAGGGTGAAGGAAGAGGCAGAGAAACAGCTTGGGGATGATTGGTAGGGTTTTTTATTGAATTTGGAGAAACAGAACTGAGTTTGCTACTGGTAAACTGCGCTGCAGAAATGTCGTTACTTCTTGGCTGCTTCTCAGCAAGTCCCTGGAGCTGAAGAGCAGAATATCCCAGTGCCGTATGTGCTGAGCAGAGGAGGGAAAGATGGGTCCGGCAGAGGTGTGGACACCAAAGAAAGAGTGGGCTGTGTAGAGCGTGCTAGAAGTGACCAGCGTTTTCACACTAGCTGGAGCTGGTGTGGTCTCAGCTTTCCTTCACTTGAAGGATGGGTGTGTGAGACCTGCCAAGGCTATTTGCCCTGTGAGTGATGGAGAAAGGTTGCATGAACACTTCCCTTTCTCCTCCCTCACCCATGCGTTTATTTTCTAACATTTAAAACTCTGCTGACATTTGGCCTGGCTGGCCACTAAGCGAGCATGGATGCTGAGAGTCACCCAGCTCTCTCCTGCCTGGCAGCTCTGGAGCCAGTTTGGCTCTCGGCCACTGTGGGCTCCTTCCCACTCACGCGGTAGGCAGAGCAGTGTCCTGAAGGAACGCTGCGCAGGAACGCTGGGGAATCTGGGGAATGGAACAGTAACCCCACTGGGCTGCACATGCCCTGGCTGCAGCCACCTTCCTCGACCAGCAATGGGCTGTGTTCCCCATCCAAGGACCTTCTACTAGAGAGGGTAAAGGTGCGAACCTGGCTGGCAGGGAAGGCAGCCCAAACCAACACGAGTTGTGGAGCCCCTGAGCTGTGCTTGCAAGGCGCACAATGACCCCCTAGCAAATATGGGACTGGGCTGTACGGAGTACAGGACATGGCTTGTGTTAATACAACTCAGGTATCAGAGCAGCCCCTCTGGGAATTCAGCCAGGTCAGCAGCCGGCTCTTTTGGAGTTATATATAAACTTCCTTTTGGCATTTTACTGTCCAAATTCTGAAATGTATGTGGCTTGTGGCACATGCTGGTGGTCCCTTAGGCTGCAGCACAGATGGGTGCTCTCTGAGTTAAGAGGCTGGGTACCGAGGGAGGCAGGGAGCTGAGGTGGTCTCAGTAAAGCATCGCCGACAGCCTGAGACTCCCTCTGTGAATCCTCCAGACCCCTGATGCTGTTACCCTTCTGAATGGAGTACCAAGGTCACGTTTGCCTCTCACCCTCTTCTTTCCTCCTAACAGCTTTGCTGTGAAATCAGCTTTTCATGCTTCTCCACGCACCATCATGTGGGATCTACGTCTTCAGTGCCTCATCAGGCCAGTGGGTCTCCTGCTGGGTGTGCACAGATGGCTCGCTGGGACTGCAGGACACTTCAGGCTTCCAGATGAACCTTTCTGGGAAGAAGTGAGGCAGCATGCTCACTCCTACAGAAAAAGCCAGGAAAGGCTTGTTATGAACAAAAAAGGCCCTGACTGAGGGCTGCTGTGAATTACACAGGTTGTGCTGAATGATATTGGCAGTACAAGGTGCCTTTCCACTGTGTGCGATTCGTGTGCCCTGACACACAGGGTTTGGACTCTGTCTTGCTGGTCGTAAGAATTAGGGGACAAATTCTGAGGATGATAGTGGATGAATGAGTTAGAATCCACCAGCTGGAGACCAAGCCAATATTTTAACCTCCTCAGCTGGGTCTTGCTGGGCTCAGGACACAGGAAGAGGTTTTCCCAGGGAAGGATGGTTTCCCTAGGACACCCACCACAACACATCCGTTATCCCAAGGCATGGGTACCCGGGAGCATCCCCTTCTCTGGGCTCTAGGTTGATGCGTGTAGCAACACCCACCACTGCAGCCACTGCTCCCTGGTTCTCATGAACGACTCCCGGGGTTCAGGGGCTCTAGGGGAGTGGGGAGGCCCGGACCCCCCAAACCAGCAGCCCCGTTCTCCCCTTAAGCTGGTGAAGGGGATGGAGAACAAGTCTTATGAGCACAAGTAGCTGAGGGAACTGGGGTTGATTTAGCCTTGAGAAGAGGAGGCTGAGGAGACCTTCCTGCTCTCTACAACTACCTGAAAGGAGGTTGTAGAGAGGAGGGTGCTGGCCTCTTCTCGCAAGTGACAGGACAAGAGGGAATGGCCTCAAGCTCTGCCAGGGGAGGTTCAGGCTGGATAACGGGAAAAAAATTTCACAGAAAGGGTCATCGGGCACCGGAACAGGCTGCCCAGGGAGGTGGTGAAGTCACCATCCCTGGAGGTGTTTAAAAGACAAGTAGACGAGGTACTCAAGGACATGGTTTAATGGCAGATAGAATCACAGAATTATAGAACCATAGAATAGTTTGGGTTGGAAAGGAACTTAAAGATCACTCAGTCCCAACCCCCCTGCCATGGGCAGGGACACCTCCCATTGGATCAGGCTGCCCAAGGCCCCATCCAACCTGGCCTTGGACACCTCCAGGGATGGGGCACAGGAACGGTTGGATGATCTAAGACGCCTTTCCCAACCTACCGATTCCACGATTCTACGATTAAAGCACCAACCCCCACGCCGCGCGGCCCCTTTAAGCGACCCGCCCCCTTTAAGCCCCGCCCCCTCCCTTTAGGCCCCGCCCCCTTCAGTTGACGCTCTTGCCCCGCCCCGCGCGTTGCATCAGGCACGTGCGCGCCGCCGGCCGCCCCGCGGGGGCGCGCGCCGCCCCGGCCCCGCCCCTCCCCTGGCCGGCGCGGCGCGCGCCCCCGCGGCAGTCGCGTGGTCCCCGCGCGGCTCCATATTGCGGCGGCGGCGGCGGCGGCCGGAGCCGGGGGGGGTGGGGGGGGCACGCGCGCGCGGCGGCGGTAACGGGAGTTTCCTCCGCGTAGCCGGGGCGGCGCGCGCGCGCGGATGGCGACGCAGGTGGAGGCGCTGCTGCCCGGCGCGCCGCTGCTGCCCGGCGAGGAGCGCGCCCTGGTGCTGAAGCCGCCGCAGGACGGCGGCCGGGAGAAGGGCGAGCCGCCCATGGGGCCCGACGGCGGCCCCGCCGCGCCGCGGCCGCCCAGCGCCAAGCAGCAGAAAGAGGAGAGCAACAACCAGGAGAAGGAGAGCCTGCTGCGGGCGGGCGGTGAGGGGGACGACGGCGGCGGCGAGGCGGGCGGCGCGGGGCGGCGCGAGTTCATCGAGGCCCCGCCGCCCAAGGTGAACCCCTGGACGAAGAACGCGGCCGTCAACGGGCAGTCGCCGCCAGGTGGGAGCTCGGGGGGCGGTGAAGGGTGTGTGTGTGTGGTGGGGGGGGGGGGGGGGGTGTTGGCCGCCGACCGCACCCCGGCGGCCGCGCCATGCGGCAACAGCGTGGGGACCGCGGCCTGCGGGGAGGGGCTCGGAGAGGTCGTTGTGAGGGGTGGGGGGGGGGAAGCGGCGGCGCCGCCGCCGTCCCCGGCCATGAGGCGAGCGGCGCGTGTGCGGGGGAGGGGAGCGCGGGCAGCGGCCATGAGGCGGCGGGGCTGGGGTTGGGGGGGGGCGCTCGGGCCCTGTCGCTGGGCACGCGGCCCCCCCCCCCCCCGCCCCGTTCCCAGCATTCCGCCGCGGCGCAGGCAACGTGGTCGCTTCCCCCCCGGGAAAGCGCGGCCGCTCCCCGGCGCCGGCCCCCCGGGAGGGGAGGAGGACGACGAGGAGGAGGGAAGAAGGCCCCTCTCGCGGCCTGGCGCTGCCCACGTGTGCGGCGGCGGCTCCCCCGGAGTAAGGCCGCGCCGCCTTTCTCTGCCGACTCATGGCGGCTCCGGCCCGGGAATTGAAGGGGGAGAGTCCTAAAACGGAGTGGGAGAGGGGAACCGGGGGGAGGCTGTCCACACCACCTCCGCAGCCCGTTGTGGTCACCGGCACAGGCCGTCTTTGCAGAACACGCTTTCCTCGAGGGTGGGGTAGGTGCTGCTCGCACCTGCCTGGAGCGGATCCCTACCGAGAGGAAAGCATGGAAGTTTTCATTCGGCGTCTTGTTTGGGAAAGACTCCTAATTTTTCGGTTAGCTCGGGAATCGCAGTGCCAGATATGACATCAGATTTCCAGTTACTGTATGTGCTAGCATTTTGCAAGAACTGTTACTGCTTAGCGTGGTGATTCACCAGAGGTATTGATCTTTACAACGTGGACGGCTCTGCAGTTTCCACGTGGAAAGTTGTCGTCTTAATGGGAAGTATAGAGGAGAAGCTCATAGTGCCAGTTAAAAGTCCGTGTTCAGGGTGTTCGGTGATTTCTCATTGTACACGGTGACATGAGCGTAACAAAATCCAGGACAGCGTTGCTGTCCGGGTTTGCCTCTTGCGGTATGACATGGAGATGGGCATATGGCTCCCTTGTGTGAAAGCTGCGCTCCATTGCTCTGCTTTCTTGGGTAGCAGTTCTTAAAAATACATCAAAAGATGCAAAACTGTAAGGTCACATGGTCCTGTGTGAGGCACCCATCTAAGACTTGTCCAGTTTCATTACCAGGCCTGTGAGAAAGGTGGGTGGCTCGTCAGAGTTGGCAGACACGGGGCAATGTGCCCAATACAAGAGGGAGGCTTTTGTGACTCCTGAGATGAGATTTTTGGAGGAGAGGGTGCATCAGTAGCATGTCCACCCTATGGTGGGGTTAGGGAGTGATGCTGCAACACTCAGAATTTTCTTAGGCCCAACACGATTGTCTTGGTGTTCCCAAAAGTATTTAAATAATAGAATTGTTTAGTGGTGTGTTTTGGGATGCTTGGCAGCTGCAACTGGTTCCTGCAGTGCCCCAGACGCTCCTGCTTGGCTCTCCTCTCTTGGGGCACTGTTTCTTTTGCTGCCAGCTCGTTAGCAGAAGAGAAAACGTGTAAAATAAACATGGCTGGTGAACTCCCACAAGAGAGGCGGGCTCGCAGCTGACCTTGCCTGGCAGCCCTTTGCCCAAATGCCTTCATGTAGAGTTTGCAGGCTTCTGTCATGTCTTTGCTGCTTTGGGTGGACAGTTCTTTTGGCAGGTGCTACAAAGCAGGTCTGAAGCCTGAGATCGTGTGAAAGATAGTGCAGGTGAGACTAGTTGTCAGTGACCTCCAGGAGGATCAGCTAGGGAAGAGGACTCCTTTGTACTGTTGAAGCAGATCAAGAGCTTTTAAACTCTGGAAAGACACTATTGGATCCTTTTGGGTTTTCAGCAGAGCTTAGAAAACTGTGGCTTGTGATGCAGCAGTGTTCCCAGAGCAGTGCTTGTGTTCTGGAGATAGGAAATGTTTCCAGCGCTGATCCTGCCAGAGGCAGTGAGGAGACTAGTAGCCTAGTAGTAGCCTAGCAAGGACAGCTTTGTAAAGATAAAGAGATCCTTCCATGACTTGTTTTACAGGCTTTGAAAGCCCTGATTCTTTTTTAGAATGATTATATTAATTATAGACCCGCAAAGCAGATTTAATGGACAAGACCTACTCCTTAGGTGCTCATCTGTTCTGTGATGGGCTGTGTGTTGGAACTGGCGCTTATAAAAGGTGTTGAGCTCTGTCCTGGAGAAAACAGAGGCACCTTCACGATCTTTGTAAGTTTCTGCAGTTTCTGGTTGAATATGGATAGGGAAGAGCTTAATGCAAATCCATCTCTGGTTGTTTTGAACTCTTTGACTCGCTGCAGGTGGGAGAGTTGAACACATTGGGGAACTGATGTAGGGACTGAAGACAGTGGCATTTTTGATGCATTAGGATTTATCTTCAGAAGTTGGTGCCTTGCCTCCCTGCTGCAGTATTTTTACACTTAAGTTTGGCAGTCAGGCCTGTAGCAGGGTGTTTGAGGAAATGTTCCTGCTTTTTCAGGAAGGAGGTATATTGAGGCAAACCCTTTACTTGCTGCTTAACCCCTCCTCCCAAAAGCACAGTGTTGCGGCAGTAAGTGGGGCAACCGTGCGATCAAGTTTTAGACAACAGTGATACTGCTGATGCTGTAAGCAGTGGCTGAGGCTGGAATGGCACACCAGAAAATTTTCCTGGTGTCTTGGCAAGATGTGTGTTATGTTTCTATTTGTGTACATTTCAGGGTCAGGGTACAAGAGAGCAAAGCGGATCCTTTGGTCTTGAGGTAACACATGGGTCTTGTCCAGTGTGGCCAGGCTTGTATTGACGCTGCTTACTGCTTGTGAGGGACACTGGCAGAGCTGGTAATGATGCCTCATTTTTTACTCTCTGCTGATCTAGTAACGAGGTCTGTGTCACTATCCCCTCCTTACTGCATGTTCTCTTCTTATCATTTAAATAAATGTGACCAGCAGCCTGACTGGCAAAGGCATGGTGGTAGTGTGTGTCTGCAGTAGCAAAGAAAACATTTTCTGGCAAAACAAGCTTTGCACTTTTGGCTATAAACCAATTTCGGAGTATTTTCTGAAATTCTTCTGTAGAGGAGTGTGGCTTGCAGTTAAGGCAGCTCAACCTTCTGGAACATGTTGTACTCCTCCGCTGTGCCCTGCACCAGGGCTGGTGCTCATGCAAGCATTGGTGCAGACAGGTGTTAACAGCACCCCGTTTTGAAAACCTGCTGGATTCAGTTCAAGAAATGTTGCATCAAGGCACTTGGTACTTCTTAATTTTTAAAGCCATTTACATTTTGGAAGTAAGAACACAGACATTCTAATGACTGCATTGCAATTGTCGAGCTTTGTCTGTAACTTTTACGCTGGTTTTTGCTCTGATTGCAAATGCTCAGACAGGAGAAAGCGGCGTGTTTCCTAGTGGAGATGCAGGAGGTGTTTTAATTTCTTCGGTAGAGTTTCTCGGTTGCCATTTGGCAAGCGTGCTGGGCGGGTAAGCAGTACTTTCCAGAAGGCACACCTTAGTTGCTCGCAGCAAGCACAGGAGGTTAGCTGCCTATTGTTCAGAGGGAGCTTGTGTTGCTTATGCCAGAGCGGAGGCTGGGCTGGCTACTGGCACTGAGGAGAAGACAGGGGAACATTTATGAGCTTCTCACCCCTTGCTGACTAACTCCCCATAGGGCTTTCCTTGAAACCAGCCTCCAGTACAGGAGATAAGGTGCATGGGAAGCTTATTTTACCTTTGGCATTTCTTTGCGTTTAGAGCAAACGCTTGTATCTACCTTCTTGGATATCCAACTCGATAGTGCTGCACACACCTATTTCCAAAGTGTTGAGCAATTCTCCCTGTCGTGGCATGTAATTGTAGAGCTCTTCTGGCTGTTTGTTGCAACAGGGATCATATCGCAGCAGGAGTCTTCCCTCTGCTCGTTTCCTCTCTGAAATACTGTTTTGTTCCGATCCCACAGCTCACATTTGAGTAACTCTTCCCGTCTTGTTGGGGAGGATGAGGGTAACTGGAACTCATTGCTCCAAAAATCTGCAGCTTAGTGTTTTCCCTACCCCTGTACCTTTGCCCTTCAGCTTTGTGCTGGACCTTTGCCCTGTTCTGCACTGTTTGTTTCAGGAAGGCTGGGGAATGCAACGCAGCTCCTGGGAGCTGACTCACAGGCCTTGGTTGCTGGGCTTCAGTGCTTGCTTATGCTGTGACCTCTGGTTCCAGATTGCCGGGTCTGAGGCATCGCTGGAGGATTCTCACCAACCACCTTCTTACTCTCACAACTCTCCTTTTAAGCAGTTTATTGCCTGTGGTGCCATGGGGTTTTCAACTGAGATTGCTTGTGGGATCACTGGATTGGGCAGCAGCAGGACAAATCAAATGCAAAAAGCAGGGCTGGGAATGGGGGCACTGGGACTGCAATGCTCTGCTCTCCCTTCCAAATTATGACACCTGATCCTTTTGCTGTGCTCGAATAGCACGATATTATCCTCAGGGGAATGCCAAATGCCAGCTTGGATAGAGTTAGGTTGCTCTTTGCATACTTGAAACTACTTTGTAATGAATCTCTGACACCACCTCAGTGGTAGTGCTTGTTTGGCTAAATAAGGAGCGCACATTTTAGCAGAAAGCTGTGCTGTCTAGGTCAGGTTGGATGTTTTAATCCTACGGCTCCAAACAGCAAGGGCTTTTAAAAAAAAAAATCATCTCAATGAAAATGGCAATACACTTGAGTGCTGCCAGAGGATTGTGTCCTCATGGTGGTGCACCTCTCAGAGGAGCTCTGCTCCTGTCTCAGTAACCAGGTTAACAGAGGTAGAGTGGCCTTGCTGTAGATCTGGCAGATAACGAATAGGAGAGCTGGGAAGGCTTTTTGCTCTGCTCTTACCCTAATTCCAGTTGGGAGTGGTGAGCTTTGTTCATTCCCAACCACGATGCGCATTTACGCTATGGTCTTTAAAATGTTATTTATCCTCTGGTCATTTTGGCATTGGAACCTTTGCTGACTTCCTGCTAAGGCTGCTGGCTTTGTCAAATCCCTGGCTTGCCGTGCACACAGGGAGCTCAGGGAAAGAGATGGTGAAACCTTGGTGATAGCTGCTGGGCTCTCTCTTGGCAATGCTGTCTAGGTGGAGCTTTGCGTGGGCAAGAAGTTGTCTGGTGGGTTGGGTGAAGCTCTGGATGTGTGCTCTCTGTGTGACCAGCTCTGCATTTGTCCCTTTATTCACTTGAGACCAGACTTCAATTCCAAACTCATTCTACACGTCCAGGTCATAGAATCATAGAATAACCAGGTTGGAAGAGACCGGATCATCGAGTCCAGCCATTCTCTGAATGGAGTTGAGAGGCTCTTCTTGCATTGAAATAACTGGATAACCTGAACATCTAGTAGCAAATGATACAGCTGTGTGAGCAGGTCAGAAGAGAGCTAAGAGAAAGGCTTTGAAGAAGTTAATGCAGTGCTGTGAGAACTTAAAGTGGCTATTTGTGTATTTAGGCAACAGTTATTGGTGACTAGAACAAATGGGAACTGGATTTGGCCTTTAATAAATCAACAACCAGACTTCTTTGTGCAGGGAGTATCGAGTCAGGGTCGATCTGGATTGCTTGGCTGAAAGAAGTGGGTGCATACATGAAGTTTTTGCGGGCATAGTGTATGAACTGACATGAGGTGTTTGGTGAAAATAGGTTTGCTGTTGGCAATTCTAATACTGCACAAGATACATGGAGTTGGTTTTTTTTATGGAAGGATTGTGGAAATGATGGTCAGGTGTCAACATGTTTCTAAAGAGAGGCTCATCCTGTAATTGCAGGTTCCCAGAAGATCCTCCTAGCTGAACTTCCCTCTGTCGGGGCATGTGCTTGTGTTGCAGTTTGGGGGACTCCTCCTGTGGGAAGGCCTAGGTGGGTTGGGTTGCCTTTTCTGAACAAATTGGCACGTGGTGTGCTGTAGCTCTGCTGGTTTCAGTATAGCACCCTGCTTCCAGAGCCATCCTTCTTTGCAAGTGATCTGGCTAAACTTTGGTGTAGCGCTCAGAATGGGTTTTGCCAGGACCGAGGGGTCTTCCCACAGCACTAAAGCTACATTTGTGGGGTGATACTCTGCAGTGACATGCAAGGAGAGAGGGAGGAAGGGCTGTCAACTGGCTGATTTAATACCTGCGTTATCAGTGGTTTACCTTCAATGTCCTTCTGGAGCAAAGCTGACTTAGGAGCAGCAGCTTGCCTCAGTACTTCCATGTGTTGCAGCACTGTACAGGAGCACGCAGCAGGCTTCGGTGCTCTGTGGTGGTTGTGATTTTGGTTTTGTTTTGGTTTTTTTGTTTGTTTTTTTTTTGTTTGTTTGTTTTGTTTGTTTTGAATCATTCTGTTCCTATACATGGTCACAAGTCAGAAGGATTGGTGGAGATTTCTGTTGCAGATAGCTTGGGGCTGACATTGTGTGGGAGATGGCCATGGTGGCCCTGGTTGGATTTGATGCTCTGGCACAGCAGGTCTGGTGGAAGCCTCCGTTTGCTTTAGTAGTGGCCAGCAGAGGTGTCTGTTGGTGAGGTCTGACAGTGCCACTCTATCTGGTTTTGTTGGCACCCTTTGTTCACTTGATCTAGAAAACAGTGCTTGAGTTCCCTTTGGAGCATGCATGACACGCACAAGGTGCTGGCTGGTGCAGCTTGCCCCAGCCTGCTCTTCTAGAGAAGCACATTCACTTCCTCCCAGGCACCCCTTGAAACGGGTCTGCAGCCTCCTGCTTTAGCCAGCAGAGCTGGCCCGTGACCTGGCTGCCTGCCCACAAGTGCTTCTCTGCACTCCTGACCTGCTGCCCACAATGACCCTGGACTCATGGGGTCCAGGAGAGGACATCCCTGCCCCACGAGGAGGGTGATGGAGGAGAAGCGCCTCTGGTGCTCTGCAGTGTTACTTGTTTGGTTGCTGGCATGTTCAGCAGAGATGCCTTGGTAATGGAGAGAGCGATAGCCAGGGCGGCAGTGGGAAGAAACAGGGGCTGGGATGGGGCTTGTGAACCTCACGTGTCTTTGACACACGAGCCAGAGTTAAACCGTGATTGGGAAGCTGGGTCAGGGGGGAGGAAATGTGCTGGATGTCCTTCCTGCCAGTACAGCCACAGGGCCTGTGTCAGCCTGGGAGGCCAGCACACATGTGGGAGCGCGGTGCTGCTCCACTTTTCCCTGTCCAGGTATGGGGGTGCAGCCCCACAGGCTGGTGGGGTGGTGGGAGGAAGCAGAGTCTGTCCCGAGCGCGCTGCTGAGCACGTTTTTCCAGCTGAGCGGCAGCATGTGCTGCACTCCTGCAGAGTGACTCTGCAGTCTGCAGGGCATGGCTGCGTGCTGGAAGGGATCTGCCGGCAAGAGGGAGGACGCAGGGGGGCTGCTTATCTCTTCTCTGTTCCTGGTAGTCATTTGACTTTTTTGAATCATCTGTTGGATGTGCATGTGGAGAGAACAGAGGGTTTTCAGGGCTGGGTAAGTTAGGTTTTAAGAAGTCTGGAATAATGTGAGAAGAGGTGAGTTTTTCCTGAATAAATATCTGGGGAAACAACTATGGAATTGGAAAAGCCACAAAAATGAGTAAAGGGCAGAGTTTTGTTCATGGGAAGTAAATGAAAAGGTTTGTGGGGAGATTGGTGTCTTACCTGCCAGATAACTTGAAGGTCCTGCCAGAAGGCGGGTACATGGCTAAGTACTTACCACTGTCTCCAAGCAGCTTATTTGTAATGTATATTCAGCCTTCACGCTAAATCACTCTGCTTATATTTATTTTCTTTATAACTGTGCTTTTGAAAGCTTCTGGTCAATGGTGCAAATGAGTGATTGCTTATTTACGAAATGTTAGTTACCAGAGATGATGAAGCTAGTGATAGAGTGAAATAGCAGGAACTTACAGTAATTAGCAGCACTCAAATGTTTGATAAGTCAACATTCCCTTCATTTCAAACTACAGGAAATTCAGGTCTTCAGGTTTTCCGAGGTCAGATCTTACAATTCCCGCAAGACGTTTAGGATGCTCACTACGGTAGTTTTATACCTTTACTGTAGCCCTTCCAAACAGTCACAGAGCTCTCCTAGACAGCTCAAGAGCAATGTCTGTGTATATCGGCTCTCTTGGCCTTGTCCAGCACAAGAAGGGATGTTGAAAGGAGTGACTGAAGCATCTTGCCCTACCTATGTACCTCCAGATGGGCTCATGTTGGGAAATCGGCTACAAGGCTGTGCAAGGGGGCAAGTAAAGGGAAAAACAGAATGGAGGATTAAGTTTAAAGAGTGACACCAGCATGCATGTTCCTGAGAAGTTGTGACTGGAGCAGTAGATACTGAAATGTGGAGAAGTGCACCCTAAAAATTTTGTTGGGAGGTTTTTACTCTGGCTAAAACAGAAGTGATAGCGTATTTGTGCATGAGGTCCCACCCAACAAGACAAAAAAGCAAATCACAGAGGTGTCTGTACCATGTGCTTAGATGACAAAGTGTGAGACTTCTCTGGCTCTAGTCATATTAAATTTCACCTCCCAACTCCCAGCTAAACTGTGAGAGCTCAGGGGAATACCTAATACGTTCTAACACATCTGAGTGCTTGGAAGTTCTTTGCCCCTGCAAAAGGTCTTGCACTGAGCTGAGCAAAATGGCAAACCGAAAGATACCAATCCCCCATCTCAGGTGGACTCTTCTAGCTCTCCTTTTTTAATCAGGGAATGACAGATGTGACATTTGCATGCTGTACAGGGAAGAATTTTCTGTGAGTGACCCATATTTTTAAAATGTAAATTTAAACCCGTAAGTACAAATGTGAAGATGATTTGGAAGAGACATGGCAGATTATAGGCAGACAGCCCTCTTAACTTCTGTTGGAGCTGAAATATGAGTCGGTCTAATTAACAGCAGAGAAGTGGGAGTGAGCGAGCAAGGATGGAGTTTGGAGGGTGATTAGAAAAACTGTGCATTTGGTTAAAACCAACCAAATAGCCTGAACTGGAGGCGGGGGACATCTCAGACTGTGGATCTGATGATTTCTAACTCAGTTAAGAGATCTAATTACGGTGTTTTTGCTGTGCTGCCTTGTGTATCCCATAGACCCTCTCCTTGGCCCACTGTCCGCAGTCCTTAGTTGGAAAGCACCTTGCAGTTTCCAGTTTCTGGGGTTTTCATTGGAATTTATTGTATCGCTGCCTGATGTTATGGGGCATACCCACGATTCTTGTGCTTTTGGATAACTTGGGGGATCCCCTTCCATGGAGAGGCTGGATTTCTGGCTACAGTAATGGATCCCCCTCTGTAGGGAGAAGGATCTGTCTTGCGCACTGTTTGTTGAACTCTCCCTGCACAAAGTTTTGCTGTGGTGTCTGAGACTGCCTGCCCTTGATGTATGTGCAGAAAAGCACATTGCAGAGCAGTGTGCAATAGCCCCATTAGACAGAAGCCCCCTCCTGTATTGGTTTCCATGGCCTGGGATCCAGTTGGGTGCTGGGCAGCAGCAAAATTGTTTGTGCATTTCAACCAGACTCTGAGACAAGTTTGTTTTTCTTGATAATGACTGGAATCTTGCTACCTCCAATAGCTTAAGGCACAATTTGGGTAAGGTGACAAGTCATTGGGCCCAGACTTGTGTAGGGTCAGTCTTCTGGAAGGTTGGAGTCTTTCAGTGGTGTCATTTCAGGCTTACTGGCGATTAAGGGATGTGAGGCAGGGAGCTAGGTCACCAGCTGCTTCACGGGAGCAGTCATCAGGCACCTTTAAGGTGCCTTGTACTTTCTCTGCATCTTCTCTTCAGGTGTGTGAATAGCAGCTTTGCTACTTCTCTGTTTTCGAGGTGAGGGGAGAAGGGGTTAATGGGAGAGAACACCCACTGTTTGTTCTCTTCAGTGCAAGTACTGATAAGTGGATGGAAGAGAAAAAAAACAGCCATGACCTTACAGTTACTTCTTGTGTGCCTGTGCATATGTGAGCGTTGGATTCACGGGACTGTCTGTTTGGAGAGCTCTCATTTTTTCTGGTCAGGTTGACCAGATGCATTCCCCAGAACACTGCTGGCATCTCTGGTGCTCTGAGAATAGACCTGGACCCTCTTGCAAGCAGATTTCTGACTGGTGCTTTTGCTGGGCAGGCACAGTGCCAGTCCCAGTGGTCACCCTGTGTTCATCTGGAGTCGCAACTCTGCATGGTCAGCTCTTGCTCCCCTTCCATCCACAAGAGACTGAACACCAGCTTTAAGGTACTAATTTGGTTCAGTTTGTGGTGTGAAGTTAAATCTAGGGAGCTATCTTAGATAGATAATGTTCTGGTTTTGGAGTAGGTGATATTTTTCCAGGGGTGTTCCTCTTGCAGCTCAGTGATGCTTTTCAAGTATGTGAAGTTAGCAGGGACACCATAGCTGAGCTTCACCAAAACCACACTCGTTTATACACTGAAAACTTTATTTCAGGCATTTGTTTTCATGTGGTTTGTGGGAAATGGATGTTGGAGCTCATGTTGGCTGCAGCTTTTCAGCCAGCATAGGGGATGGGGGTGTCTGAGAAGGAACCAAAATTTTCCTGTAGATGGAGAGCAGAAAACCACTCACTGGGGTCCAGTGGTTTGGATTCCCTGCAGAAAAGTGGGTTTGAGAACTGATAAATGCTTCTGCAGCTTTTTGTCTTTTTCTTATACAGACATTGTTAGTGTCTTCGGACCTCACCAACATCAGGTTAGGGTTCATCCATCTGGCTTGGAAGCTTCAGCTTCTCTTTGAGGGTGTTAAGATACTTATTACAGTAGCTGAGTGTTGTTAAGAGGCATCTGAAGTATTTGTCTGGATCTGGCAGCTGGGAAGGGTTGGGAAGATCTGGGTGGTCGAGAGCAGAACCCTCCCTGAGCCTGCTTGGCAGGTAACAAAGGAGGGGAGCAGGAAGCAAGCAGGATTTTGGGAGGGATATAATTGGCCATGCTAATCTTTGGGTTTGAGGTTTCTTGCTTTGCTGCTTTTTCGTAGCAGACCTCACCCCTTTCTCCACTGAGCATTGTTTTGAAGAGGCCTTTAACTGTCCAGGAACCTATGCAGGCAGTGACTTGGTCTCTGGAGGGGGAAGCGGGGTGGGAGCCAGGTGACAGAGATTTGAGCTGAAAAGTTGCCTGGGGACAGAGAAGATATTCCAGCAGCGCTGGTCGCTTTGCAGCAGATGCTGGACTATGTAATTTGGACCTTTTCCCTGCCTGTGCTGTTTGCACTGGGAGCATTGCTGTCGCAGACGGAGGAGCAGAGCTGAATTGTCCCTGCTAGGCAGCAGGTCAGGTTAAGAGGAGAGATCCATAGTGATCCTGCTGTCCTCCAGCATTTCCCTTCCCATCTCTCTCCTGGGCAGCCAGAGCCATTGCGGCCAAGTTCTGGTCATGTCTCTGCTGCCGAGTCCCCATGTGACCTTGGAGGGGTCATTTTTTTGCTGAGATCGGAATCTTCTGTCTGCAAAACGTGGAGGATGATTTAGTTACAACTTCATGGGTCGAAAGCCAGAACAAATCAGGTGGTGTCTTCCTGTAGCTGTGACAGTGTGGATGAGCCCCGTGTCCCACAGGGAGCAGCCAAGGAGTGTGCTATCATGCGTGCTTCAGTGACCAGCAAGTGGCATAAAGTGCACCCAGGTTGTTTCTCCCCAGTTTGGAGAGCAGAGGGGTAATTGTGGGGCAGCGGGGTGCAGGGAACTGATCTCACTGGCACACTGCCTGTGGCCATGCTGCCCCTCTCGGCAGTTAGGATTGTGGGTTGCTGTAATAACAAGTCAGCGTTTCTCTTGCGCCAGGGCTAATGAGCTGCTCTCCAGATGCTGCCTCCTGGGCCCTGCATCCGTGGTGGAAGGAGGGTGCTGGTGGCAGGGGACTGGGTACAAGTAGTGAGTGATGGAGATCCCTTCCCCGCTGTAGCTTCTGAGCAGGGAGAAGGTAGGCTTCCTGTGAGGGTATTTGGATTCATCGCTGAAGCGTGGCTGGTGGAGGACCTGGTCGGCAGTGTGGCTCTGCTGTAAGCAGAGATGAGGGCTTATAAATGGGGTAGCCTTTCTGGACCTATCCCAGATACCTGAATAGCAGCAGTGGCCAGGTAGCCCCTAAGGGGGGGTGAAGGAGTGTGTGTGGATGCATTGGCTTTTCTCTTCATATGCTCCATTTTAGCATATGGTCTCCGGGATTTAAAAATACCATCAGGAAAATAAATGGGATTCTGTATCCACCCCCCAGCACCACCTAAAATAAGGACAACTGCCCTTAATTTGATTATGTCTCCTGGGCTTTTTGTGCAGCAGCTCTAGGTGTTGGTGTTCAGAGCAAGCACTTCTGTACTGTGTCTGCAGCCTTACATGACAGTCCTCAGAGGGGTGCTCCGTGCTCCTCCTTGACATCCTGCCGGCTGCAGCTCGCAGCCTTGACCTCCTCCTACTTGCTCCTTCCTCTGCCGTGCTTCGCTGATAATGGGGAGATTTGTAAAACATGTTTTCCCCTGAGATGTTGTAGGCTATGGATAACGTACAGAGCAAATGAAAATGGTAAAGTGCTTGGGGAAATACCTGGCTCACCAGAGTCTGGACTACAAGGAAGAGCTCACCACTGCCTGTGCTGATTGTAACCCCCTCTGTTTAGACACCAAGTCTTTCTGCTTTGAGGCTCATGCTGAAAAAACAAATGTCAGTATGCAAGAAGGGGAAGGAAATGTGAGACCACAGGAGCAAAATTTCATGGGTTTTTCATACTTGCATCTTGATATTGTTACTTTTTGCGCCTTCCCATTTGGCTGCCTTGGGGCTATTTAGTATGGGCTCAGCTGGGTGGCTGGATTTGGCTGGGAGGTGTGTGCAGGCACAGGCAGAGCTGCCCTACTCCTATGTTGGAGTACCTGCTGCTGAGCAGATGGCTGGTTGGATGGTGGAGAGCATCGTTCTTCAAAGCATCTGGCCTGTGTCAGGTTACCCAGCATCAAGGTGCTTTGGCAGGAGAGCAGTGTATTGTGGCAGGAGTTGGTGCGGCTTCAGCTTTTTTGTGTTGGGACTTTGCTTGGGCTTTAAAATTGCGGTATAATCTGTTGTGCCTGGGTCCTTCACATTTGATTTTAACCTTGGGAGTGCTGAGGAGGGAGCTGACCTGGACAGGCAGCCTCAGCCCAGCCTCAGCCCTGCAGTGCACTAGACTAGTTAGGGAACAGCCCTAGGGGTTTATCTTTGTCCTGCCAGCTACGTGCATTTCTGCCTCCTTCCCGACCATGGCTTTCTTGGGAAAAGAAAGTGCTGCCTGATTTAGACTTCTCTTGGGCACCTTAGGTACTGCCCTTAATTGGCAGGCTAATTTCTGACCTAGTCACTTGCGCTTGCAAGGGAAGAAGGTGTCCCAAAGGATAGTTGTGCCTGGCGGTCCCTGGCCAGCCCCACCTCTTCTATATCTTCTCAGCAACTCTATTTGTGAGAAGAGCAAGTCCTGCAGTCTGATTGCTCTGTGCTTGTTCTCTGCAGCAGGGAAAGCTGCCTGCACGCCCAGCACCCTGATTTGCTGTTCTTGAGAATTTGGAGTCAAATCTGCATTAATTGTAGGCGTGATGAGTTGGACAGTCTCAGTCTTTCCCAGACAGAAGGACTGAGGGTTGGAGGCAGGGGTCCTTCCTCAACAGGAGTTGCACTGGCAAACGTCTCTAGGTGATTGTGAGCACTATCTGCCCCTGACCATCATGCGTGGTCTGTGCTTTCTATTGATCCAAGCCACTGAGGAGTTTCCACTGCTTTCCTAGCAAATATGATGACAAGTCAGCTGTTGAGTTGTGGTTTTTAGAAAGGGGTAGTCTGGACCCCTTGCAGATGGCTGGTTGTGCAGGCTGCAGCGTGCATTTGACAAAGAGTTGGCTAAACAGCCTAGCAGGAACACAAACTGGAGAACTGCACCTGGCAGGGGTAGAGCAAAGGGCATGGTTGTCAAGACGCGTAGTTCTTGGTTTGCGCAAAGGAGTTCCTTTTCTCAGCCACTATTATTATTTATTTATTGAACTTTGGGTTTTTTTGGTAATAGCCATTACAGCTATCTGATCCAAAAAGCTGGGATACTTATTAACTGGTGCTTCTACCTTGTTTGTCTTTGAGAAAGCTATCTGGAAGTGGCAGCAATTGTCTCTTGTTTGAGACCTGTTAGAACAAGTACAGAGTGTTTCTGTTCAGTGTTGTAGAGCCTAACCACACCAGCAGTCACAGAAATACAAGATGTTTGGATGCGCCTGGGCGATGATGTGCTGGTGGAAGGCAGCAGTAGAACATGCTGTCTGCAAAGGATCCAGAGTGGTCCTTGGAATTTTATTTTTTTTTTGATATGTTGGGTTTTCCCTGAGATCCTACCTTCAGTGTAGCCACAGACCATAACTGTACATAATGTCAGCAGGGATTTTGGTTTTGTTGTTTTTTTTGGTTTTTTCCCTACTTGCTTCTGCTGCTCATGCGTGGGATGAATGCATCCCTGCCTGAGGATGTCTGGAGCACAGTGCACTGTCAAAGGTAGAGGTAGATGATTTCTTCAGTGGAGGTGTGTTTTTGCTGTTTGTGTATTGGCTGAGCCCAAGCTGGAGAGCATTGCCCTGTCCAAGGGGTAGTCCTTGCAGCAATTCTTGTGACTTTTCATCTGAATGTGTGTTTTGGGTAGCTGATAAGCAGGAGCCAGGGGACTGCCCCTGTCCTAGTAGGACCTTGGCTTGCGAGCAGCTTAGCTTCCCTTCCCCCTCTTCTAAGTCATTTGAATAAAACTTAGTGTTTTGCCCTCTTAAAAATGCTGTTTTCATAGCTTCTTGAGCAGCCTTTTTCAACAGGGTTTCTCCACATGTGCTGTCCTGTGTGCTCCTCAAACGAAATTTTTCATCTGATCCTTCCCAGATGCTTCAGTGAATGTCTTCCTCCCAGCAATAAACAGGGTCCATCAGGAGAAGGACCTGTAGGTCTAACTGGAAAGAGCTTGAGGGTAGTAAGGTTAAGTAGTCTGTTTTGGTATCTGAAGCAGTCTGGATGCCAGCAGCTCTGTGCAGTGGAGCTGGCAGAGCCAGCTGATATGGGAAGGGAAAAGCAAAGGTGTCCCCTGGGGTAACATGATGTGCCAAGGCCCTGGGCGCCTGTGCAGGTGATGGGTGCGTGCTTCGGGCTGCCTGTTAGCGGGAATAGATGCTGTGTTGGAGGCAGGCATGGTGGCTGCTGTTCCTTGTGGCTGTAAAAAACAAGAACCATCAGGAAAATGCTCATTTTCCTTTTGCTTTGGCTGCTGCCTGCGCTCCCCAGCTGGTCACCGTATTAAGACATTCTCTGTGCGGGTTCCTGTTTGATAATGCTGGCCAGGGGGCGTGCATGGGGATGCCATCAACCAGCTCATCCCGTGGAGTTTTTTATTCCTCACCACTGTGTTAGAAGCCAATATTGAAGGTTATTTGTGAAAGCAATACATTCGGGTAAACACAGACTCCTTCAAAATCTTTTTTGCAATAAGTGGTTGAATTGAGGTGGGTTCCTCACTGGGTTGATGTTTAACTTGGGATACTAAGAAAACACTTCCTCTGTTTAGCCTAAAGCAAACAAATCAAGAGAGGAGGGACCTTTTAAATATGATTCGCTCTCCAACTGCACCAGTACTGATATATTTTTTTCTTCTTTTGTCTTTTACAGATATATTTCCAACTGATGGCCAGTCTGGTATGTATTAATGAAAAATTAAGTTCTTTATGCCTCCCTTTCCTGTGCCTTTCCTGCACCTCTCTTTCTGCAGAGTGAGCTCTAACCAGACTTAGAAGACTGGTACAGGAATATGCAGTAGGCATTAATTTAAAACAAACAAAACTCCAAAATACCTAAAAACCCCAACCAAAAAAACTCAAAAAACAACACCCCTTCAATATTTGGCCCTTCCTGTGTGGCAGTGTTCTATTTTGTGCTTTCAGGTAGTAACTACAACTACTGGAAGGTTACTTTCCTCCCATACGTTGTAGCATGGTAAATTTTAGTGTCCAGGGTGAAGGAGTTTGTGAACATGGAGGACCAAGTCAGCACACAACTGAAAACACTGATGTGTCCAGATGCAAATGTAACTCAGAATTGCTGCTATTTGCCTGCATGGTAGTTGTATACAGCTTGATGTGTCCATGGCCCTGAAGATGTATCTTTGAATTTGCAATACTTTGAAAATATGCAGACTTCCTTGGCTTGTTTCATGTGTGTTGTTGCTGAGCATTGCTGTTAGTGACAACTGATAAACGTGCTGTGTTGCCATTGGTGCAATAAAAACTTCCTGGCCCTGCTAACACGGGCAGCCTTGCAAGAAGCAACCCTAGAGAAATGAATTGGCATTTTAGGGACCGAGGGAAGGCTACTCTGGACATAGGTCCCAAGTCAGGAAGGGGTTGTAATTTCAGTTTATGCCTTTCCCAAACTGTCGGGAGCTCTTCATCTGGGTGCAAAGACTGAAGGAAAGGTTTATAGTTTACCCAGTGATACCAAGACAGGTCAGTAAGATCCTGTTGTCGCGGAGCTGTAGTACCTTGTGAAGATGTCCTGTAGCAAAGGCCCTGGGAACAGGGGTCAGTGCTAGGCTTGGCCTTGTGTGACCTCAGACATGTCACCATGTCCACCTGTTTCCAACATCTTTGGCTTTGCATGGGATCACATTTCCCCAGTTCATGTGGTAGCATGAGGATAAACTAGTGCTGATTGCAGAGGCATTATGTGTTTGGGGTTTGGAAGTATGGAAATAAGTTTCATTGTCTTAAAGCTGATTTCAGGAAAAAGCTACTTGCTGGTTTGGAGGCAGTGTGATTTGACTTCATGAACTGAACAGGCAGCTGGAAATCGTGTGTATGCACTTCCATAGCTCTAGCCAGCTAACAAGGCTGTGAAATATAACAAGATCCACTGGAGCGTTGAAGAAGAAACCCAAGTAGTAACACAACCTGTTTGCAAGTGTCTCATAATTTTCTTGCTACCAGAACACACGTGAGAGTGAAATATTAAGACTGGTTTTGAGGAAGCAAAGGTATATTCCCATGTGTTGAGTTCATAAAGAGTCCTTTCTCCACCCTGCTGAAGATCTGCTTTCTGTGGGTGCTGGGTTTTGGCTGCTTGTGCTGCAGGCTCTGAGATGTCCTTTGTTGGCACAACTCCATCTTTTGCTCTCCAGCTGGTGGGGTTCCTTCACAGCTGCCTCCAGGGTGGGGCATGAGTGTGTGTCCACAGCAGATAGTGTTTCAGTAAGTGCTGTTACATGCTAGTGTTGCAGAAAACAATACCTAGAGTTGGGGGTTGGGTTGTTTGGTTTTGGGTTGTTTTTTTTTTTTACAATTTTGTATTTTTAAGGAGATAAGTGAAAGCTTAAACAGCATTCTGCTTCGTGGCAGCTGCAAAGGCTGTTGCACAGCCCTTTCTTGTGTCTTCTGTAGAAAAGCCTTAAAGTTGGTGATGTGCTTTTCCTTCCCATGCACTAACCTTATCTGAAGCCCTGATGTCTTGAAATGGTGAAGTGTGAGTGCAGCAGGTGAGGGCAGGGTGGCATCACTGGTCAGGGGCATTAGGCTTCCCTGGAGCATACCAGCTCCTAGCATCAGAGTTGTGTGCTCCCAAGGCTGTAGGGTTTGACTCCCTCTCCTCACTTTAATTGCAGAGGTTGTTTAGCGAGTTAAATTGCTCAGTCTGTTACTGCAGATCACCAGGACACTCCCATAGCTATGCCAGTGCCTGATTTTTAAGGTTAATCTTGTAAGGTCAGGTGAGTCTGACTTCTTGCTGAGAAGTCCATTGTTCTTCTACCCAAGGAAGCAGTGAGCCTAGTGACAGAAGATGCTGAGCTGTGGTAAGAGTTGGAACTTGCATGGGTGGGGAGCCTGAGACAAACATCAGCCATTTTGTAGGCACAGCAGCTGTAGCGTGCCCCAAAACGTGTTCCTGCTTGTTAGTGTATGGATGCTGGAGGTGTTCTGCCCTCAGCCTGGTGTCATGTGCAAGCGCTATGGAGGTGGAAGGGCAGCAGTGTTTGTGTCCTGGTTACCTAACAGCACTTGGAAATAAAGCTGTTCCCAAAGAGAGGCGACTGACTTTCCTTCTCTTTTGCACAGCAGTTCCTCATTGCTCACCTCTCCCACCTCCAGCAGCTAGAATTTGGCACCCGTTAGGGTGCTTTTCAGAAGAAGCAACTGTAAATTTTGTGACGTGGAGTTTGGTTGGAAAGTGGAGAGATTTCGGTGCCCCAGACAAGATGCGGTGTGTCAGCAGAGCAGAGGGACAAGCTCTTGTACTCTCCACCTTGGCTGGTTAGAGAAGGGCTGTGAGGACACATCTCCACCTGGACCTCTGTGCATGTGCTGCCTCACCCCTCCGCTGGGCTGCCTGTGCCCTCTCCCCTCCCAGGACTTGTTGCCCCATGGAGTGGTGAAGCTTGCTGCATGCTGTTTAAAGAAACGCTTCTGCTTGCTTTAAGTGGATCTCGTGCTAGCTTCGCCTGCTGTTCCTGGTTCCAGGTGAATGGAAGATGTCCTCCTGGCATGGTACCCCACAGCCAGCTCTCATAAGTGGTGGAAGATCCCAGCCTTTTTAGCCTCACCTCTTAGGAGGCTGCCTTTGGGCAATTTAATCGCTTTCCTCTGTGCATCTGTGATACTGCTGTGCCCTTGCTGAAATGCAGAGACCAGAGCTGACTGCAGGGTGTGGTTATAGATGTGCTGGTGTTCAGCACAGCAGTGAGTGATGCTCTGTCTTGGTCTCACTTCTCCTGATTTTATAATCTTCTGCTGCACCCTAAGCTAATCATTTTGGTGAATTCTCAGTAGCAGCTGAGAGATCTTTCTTGAGTTACAAATGCCGGTTTGAATTAAACGCAATGAAGTTTTCCATAACAAGATGAGCGATGCTCCCGCTGCAAGGAAGTGGATTTTAATCCTTTATAAAGAAGTGGAGGGAAGGTGGACTTTTAAATTAGGAGAGGAAGTGCTGTGCTTGACTTTCGTATCTGGGTATTCTCGACTCTTTTGGGAAGGCTTGCTCTGACCCTAGGGTTTTTTTGCTCTTTTGTGTGGAGGGTGCTGGCCTCTTCTCCCAAGTGACAGGGGACAGGACAAGAGGGAATGGCCTCAAGCTCCGCCAGGGAAGGTTTAGGCTAGACATTAGGAAAAAATTCTTTACAGAAAGGGTCATTGGGCACTGGAACAGGCTGCCCAGGGAGGTGGTTGAGTCACCTTCCCTGGAGGTGTTTAAGGCACGGGTGGACGAGGTGCTGAGGGATATGGTTTAGTGTTTGGTAGGAACGGTTGGACTCGGTGATCCGGTGGGTCTCTTCCAACCTGGTTATTCTGTGATTCTGTGATTTTGTATTGAGACAGGGCAGGCAGCCACCTGTGGCACTGGAATTTCCTGGATTGTAGAGAGTGGTTTATGCAGGAGGATCCATGCAATTTTGCACCCAGGATGGAAGTTGGCAGTACTTGTTTTATCAAAGTTATTTAGAAAAATCTTGAATTTCAGTGCCTCTGCCTTAAAGTGGTGGGCATAAGTGAGGATACTCGCTCTGTCTTGTACTTGGAGAGCGTGTCCTGAAATCAGCGTGGCTTAGGTACAGTAATTCTTAAGTAGCAAAAGAAGGGAGCCTTTCTGCCTGCTGTCAGATATTGCAAGGATATTTGGCTGCCTTGTTGTCACAGCTTTAATGATCTGGATTTGCCAACAGGAGGAAGCCCCCATACCTGTGCTTGGTTTAATCCAGGTGGTAATGGGACTGTAAGATTTCTTTAGCTCATTTCTAGAGGCACCCTGCTTCGTGGTTGACCTGGGTCTGGCCTATTGCCAAATCACTATTGCTTTCCCCTGTCCAAGAGATGAGGCTGGATATCTGGCTAGTGGTGGCTTTGTCTTCCTTGGCCTCACAAGCCGAGCTGCTGCTCGGTCTCCTTTTGTTACACGCCGCTGGGGAGGCAGGCGTGCAGCTGACCCTGTGCAAGCTTCAAGCAAACAGTCTAGTGGTTGCTTTGCAAGTGGCTGCTACACAGGGGACAAGCTGGTCCTGGGGAAATCCCTCAGCCAAAGCTGGGTACAGGGATCACAGCAGGGAGGGACTAAGAATGATGGTAATTTAAATTACCTTATGATCTCCTTTCTAGAAACCCAGTCTCTGTCTCTCTTCTTTGAGGTGGCAGTTTTTTCAGAAGCATATTTTGTGCGGAGTTTTTGCCTTTGCCTTGCATGACCCTGCATGGGCCTCGGCTGGCATGGGCAACGGGAGCTGTGCAGGCCCCTCCTAGACAGTGCGAGTGTGTGGAGCTGGAGGTCTCGCAGCAGGCACTTGGCTCTCGACTCCCATCCCTTCGTTGTTAAGTATTTACAGTGAGACGTACCAGATGCTTCCCAGGGAGGGTTTTGTCAGCTTCCAAGTCCCCAGATGCAGCTGTAGAAGAGGCTGACAGCCGTTAAAGGGATCGCATCAGTGTGATGCCTGGGGTATGGCAGCAGCATGGTGACCTATTCTTGCTCATGCTACAGGCACTGCTGATTGTGCTGTCTCATCAGCTGCAGCAGGATACAGGCAGAGAGCACCCCTCTGCTAATGAAGAGATTAATAATGTCTGGTCGTCAGGCTTTTTCTTTCCTTTGAAGCTCTTCCACTGTGTTGAAAGCAGGGGGCATGGGTGATGCTCTTGGGTTGTGTTGCCACATGCTTTTCTTCTGCCCTTCTTCTGCAGAAGTGGCGTGTGTATGTGGCTGCTGTATGGCTGCCGTTGCTCCCTTTCCGTTCTCAGCACAGCCATGCTGTCTTGTTCATCCAGCCACCCTGCAGACTGGAGTGGGCTGATCCAGGTGAGGCCAACTCCTGTCACCAACCCTGCATCTTGCCAGTTCTTGCAGAGGTCAGTGACCAGAGTGTTGCTGCTGGATGCTGCCCCTGCACAGGTCACACTAGTCAGGTTCCCAGTGTGCCTCCTGTTTTCAAGATAAGGTCCAGGACCTTGGGCTGGGCCCTGTTTGTTGCTCTTGGTGCTTATCAGCTTTGGCTGCTGACAAGGTGACCTGCTGTGCAGCGCTGAGGATGGGGAGGGAAGGTCCTCCCTGGCTCGAGCTGCGCACTGGACAGGGCTCCTCTGCGCAGCCCATGCAGTGCATGCACACCAGGCTCACTCCCATGGCAGGTGTCCCAGTCTTGGCTGGATGAGGGACTTCTTGGGTACCATGGAGGTAGAATCTCTGGAGGTGGCAAGTCCACTCCTCCAAGGAAGGGGCCAGGGAGGGGCGGGCTCACTAGGTCATCGTTTTTCCAACTAAATATAGTTGTCTGTGCTTTCATAAGGATGGGATTTTTGCATCATGTGACTGTCTTATCCCTCCCAGCCGGCAATCAGTCAGAGTAGGGGATCGGTCGGATCTCCTGTGTCTGAATGGGTAATAATTAACTGTTAACTAGCTTTTCATTAGAGCCTGGCAGAACAGGCAGCACGTGCAGCAGAGGTAAGCAGGAGCAAAGGAAACTGCTCCCAGTCCATGCTGGAGTATGGACACCCCCCTTTAATTTGCAAATCAGTTGCCCCCAAAGGTGAGTGGGTTGGGGTTTGTTTTGCTGTGTTTTGTAAGGAGTTGAGTCCTGTCGTGCCTTGTGTGTCTGTCCTTGCCCTCTTGTAGTTCCTGCTCATGTCATCCCTCTGTCCCACCACTGACTTTTTTATGCCTTGAACTATCAGCTGACCTCCAAGCTGGCTGACCCTCTGTCTCCTCCCATGATTTCGCCCACCTGCATTCTCCGAGCCCCTGCAGCCTTGCCTCAGGAACCCTCCTCTCCCAGTTCTGAGATGTCCTTGCTGTGCCTCGCTGCCTTGAGCAGCAGCTGGATCAACGCGCGCCTTTTCTCAGGGGCCCCAGCTTGCCTCTGATGAACTGATGTGGCGTTTACCCGGGAGCACTGCCAGCTTTTTCAGCTCTGCTCCCTGAAACATTTAACCCAATGGAGAGTATTTGCAGGTGTCCTTAGAGGCTTTTCTCTTTTCTGTGCTGGCAGAGGAATTGCTGGTTAAATGCTTTGCTATCTGAAGACTTCTCCGCACCAGACAAGCTGGAACAGTGCTGCCAGAGGAGCCTCTCCTGCAGGGTTGATGGTGCCTTTCTCCCTGCCTGGGGAGCAGGGTGGCTCAGCAGCTGTGGGGTTCTGACTGTTTCTGGAGTCTGGTCAGCCATGTGAGCTTGGCTGCATCCCCAGTGCGATGCTTCCTGGGGTCTGGGAGCCACCAGTTTTCCCAGTAGAGACTCTTTATTTTAGGTCTTGGTTTTCTGTAGAACACTGGAGAATTTTCTGTGCTGCCTTGTTCTGCTTGAGCTTGATGTTTTGGGGACGGTATCAGAGTGGTGTGTGAGCATGGATCGTGTGTCAAAAGTTTCCTAGAAATCCTCTTCAGGGAAGAGCATAGCTTGAAAAGGGAGTGGAAAGATGTCACTCACCCTTGAGACAGCTTGTTTGCTACCTTTAATAGTAGCTGTCTGTGCCAAGAAGAATCTGTGGTGCTCTCGCTGTTGCTGTTAATGCTAGAAATGCCCATCAGCATTTCTTAACCTGCACCTTTCAGAATGCAGCTTGGCCACAGTTTGGAGGGTATTTCTCTTGGACTGGGAGGGTGGTTATATATCCTAGGTAAGTCCAGACCCTTCCTGTCCCTCAGCCACCCTGAAAACCATCTTGACTCAAGCCCTGCAGATTACATGTGTGTAGAGCTTGTAACAGTTACATGCATTTAAAAAGCAGTCCTGTTCCTCAGCTCCCTGTTTTCAGGACTGCACTCATCTGGCACCCTGCGTGCTTTGAAGAGGTCTGTGCAGGTCCGCTGTCGGCAGAGAGGTGAGCTCTGCAAGCATATTGAGCTGCTTTACCTCCTCTTGCTCTAGGGCTGGCTTAGGAGTATGAGCTGAGGGATGTGAGGGCCGGAGGAGCTGGGAATATAACTTAAGTGCCTGTACTCCCAGCCTGTGACAGTGCTGTCCCGGCACAGTCTGTTGAGCCTGCCTGTACCCCTGGCCTCTCTCCCTGCATTTTTCCAGGACAAACTCCCAAGCTCTCCGAGCCTGCCTAGTACACCCAGGTGGGAGTGTTCTCATGCTCTCTGCGGAGCTGTCAGATGCCCTTTTTGAAGTTATTTTTAGCAAGTGATCTTTGCAGCAGTTACAGAGCTTACATTGCAGAGGAGTGTGGGCAGCTCCATGCTTCCTTTGCTGTTACAGTAGGGCTTGTAAGGTGGAGCTGTCTGCTGAGGAGCTGCGGAAAATTGCTTGGGAGGCTTTGAGCCATGGTGCCTGCAGCTTGTCTCTCGCTCTTGCTGAACAGGCTTCCCACGTGCTTTACAAGCCTGAATCCCGCTCAGCCATGCAGCTTAAGGATCTTCTGCTTGGTCCTGACCTTGCCTCTTCTACTGTAGTTTTTCTTCCACGTACAGGAAACTTCTGATATTGCCGAGGCATCGCAATTGTCTCTCTTAACCTTGTAAACAAGGCCAGATGCTGTGCTGCCAGCTGGGAGCTGCAAAACCACATGCTGCAAGTGGTGGGGCCAGCTTTGGTTCTCCACAGTCCCCCAAAGCGGGTGGGAGCCCCTGTGGTAGAGTTAGTAAGTCCGTTATGCTGGAAGATGACCTTGTGATAGCACTTCATTTAAAGCTGTTGGAGAACTCCATCCAGTGTTCTCTTGATTTCTCCCTCCATGCATGCACCTCCAGCTGCAACTGTGATTTGTCGGGAGGTAGCACACCGTTAAATGTTGCAAACCTGGAGGAGATGCAGTCTGCATGCTCAGTTTGACCTGAACCTTGCTGGTTTGCGTACCTTATTTCTTCAGCAAAATGTGAGCATGCCAAGCAGTCATTGCTGTGTAAATCCTGGACTTTTCTGCTTGTGCATGGAACTGCAGAGACAAGCGTTTCTCGTCTTAGTCTGGCATTAGCCCTGACACATGGCTGAGGCTGGTGCTGGGAGCAGCTCCTTGGGAGGCAGACAGAGGTGGAAGCTGCTGCTTGGTCTCTGGGGGTATCTGCACACAGTGGTGCTACCAAATCGTGCTTCCTGGGGAGACGGAGGTCTTCTTCTGTCTGGCCATGTTCCCAGCCCCTTTCCTGTAAGGGTGTGTTGCCCGCTGCTTCCATCTTGCTGATGAAGAAATGAGTGCAGCAGCCACAGGAGGTGGGCATTGGTTTCTCAGGAGGTTAATGCAACGGTTTCATGCTGCATCGTTTTTGCTGGGATGTGATCCCCCTCTCACTTGCAAGCTGCCCAGACCCCCAGCCTGCTTAGGGCTCAACTCACCTTGACTGACCTGCCCTTCCTTATCCTCACCTGGAGACAAGCATCGCTGGTGTGGCTGTTCCCAAGCACCCGGTGTGGGCTGCAGTCCTCAGGTGCACCAGGACCATCCCCTGAGTCCAAGGAGGAGGGAGGATTGTTTCGAGGCTGTCAAGTGGTGAAGTGGATCCCATTTGACTTCTGGCTGGCTGTGCTGCATGGTGTTCTCAGGCTCCTCCAGGGAAGCTGGGGATACCAGTTTGCTCTTCTAGCCCAAGCAGGGCCTGTGATATAGAACATGCCCCTCTGCCTCAGCCTCTCCAACACAAAGTCCAGGCCCATGACTTCTAAACCACCTTCATCAGCAGTTTCTCCTAGGTGCCAGGCTGCGGGCTGGAGCAACTTGGAGGCAGGCTGGCTCCTTTCTGATGAGTTGGCTGCTGGGGAAGGAGGGGTATGCTGTATCAGGGATGGAGTATATGCTGGAGCTGGGGTGCTCTGAGCCCTTGTCTACACTGCATGGGTGGTGCAGCAGGAGCAGGCATTACAGCTTTCTTGATAGAGGTGCAGGTATTTTTTTTTGCAGTATAATGCCAGATCTCTTCCCAGCCCTGCAGATATATTCCAGCTCTTCATCCGCTTCTCTAAAAATCCATTACAAACTGCATTGGATGTAAGAAAAGGCAGGGAACCAGGTTGATGGGTGTTGGGTTTGACTTCCCAGGTAAGGTAGTAAATGTCTCCTAAGCTGAGCACAGCTGAACACAGGCATGTGTCCCTTTCAGGGCAGGCACGTTTAGCTGTGGAGTTGCTGTCACCCTGACTGTCTGGTCCTTGTGCAATGGCTCTTCTCCTTCCAGGTACAAGCCATTTGCTCACCTCGATGCCTCTGTGAGCTTCTACCTCAAGGGCTGCTGTGCTGCTGCCAGCCGCAGGCTGGAAGGAAAGCCCAAGGTGTCTGCACAGTTTTGGTGCTCGCCAGATGTGTCAGGCAGCAAGTGGCAAAAACCAGGGAGTGCTTTGGCTGTGCCTTGGCCATGAGAAGGGGTTTGCAGCCCTGGCACTGGGACCATGGTGTTCCCACCTGTGCCTCGTCCTCTCACTTGTTAAGAAAACCTCGTCTTGGCTGGGCAGCCCCACAGGCAAGTGATCTGGTTCTGGCTGCGGGTGGCAGATCAAAATTCAAGACCTACTTTTCTGTTCCTGGCTGTGCCAGCATCTGCTCTGTGGCCACAGGCAACACCGCTCCTTCCTTTGTTGTGCCCTTGCCAGCCTCACACTGCTAAAGCCCCAGTTCCTTCGGCCACTGCTTTCTCTATCCCCTTACACAGAGGAGCCCTGGATTTTTGAGGGGGCAGTAAAATGGTTCAAGTGCAACTGAAGATTACTGCCACCAAATAAGTACAAAAGGAAGTTTGTAAAATGCCGGAGGTCTGTCAGCAGCTTTTAAGGGCCCAGCTATCAACCAGGGTACTGTGTAGTATCTCCTGCTTGTCCTGCGTGGGGGTGAGCAGCATGCACTTGCTCCCCATTTCCCACATCGATGCAGAGTGGGAGATGCAGAGTTTGCCAGAGTGTCTGCAAGGGAATGTGAGCAGCTCTGGGTTTGATGTCAATGAGCTTGGTTGTTGGGCTGGTGTGCCCTGGAGGGTGCTGGTCATGCACAGCTTCTGCTCGCCTTAGCTTTTGGCTCTGCAGGTGGTGTGTCTGTCTGTCTGCTAGCATGGTCTCACCCCCTCGGTCTGCTGCCGTGGTCTGAGCAGTCTCTACTGTGACTTGCAGATCTGAACTCCATTCGTGCTAGTGAGAGCTGCCTGCAGGCCCTGCGGGCACTGGCCTGGCCGCGCTCCCTGGAGCAGCCTCCTTGCCAGGCTGCAGCGGCTTGTCTTTGTGTTTTGTCTTCCGCTGCGCTCTGCAAATGCTAATTAGTCTTCTCAGCACCTCAGCTAGATAAGGGATGCCTATTCCTATCTTGCAGATAAGGAAACCAGCAGAACTTGTTTCAAACAATCTCCTCCCTTGCCTGTAAAGATAATGGAGTCTGTGACACCCACCCCTGCAGCCTCTGCTGGTGTCCATTCACCAGAGGTTGTGAGAGGGGCTCTCTTTGAGTCCCAGAAAAGCACAAGAACATCTATGGCTGTGAGGCTCCTGAGCTGAAGCAGCTGCAGAAAAGGGCTGGATGCCATTGCCATGAATCCTGGGGCTGCAGTGTGTGGGAGTAGGTGCTCTGGTGGGATGCTCACAGTGAGGAGTGAGGAGGAGCCTTGTTCTCCCCTAGACAGACAGATTGGTGCCTAATCAGGCTGCTGAGCGAGTTTATTTATTGTTTTCCATGGTGCCAGGCATGTCAGTGCTGTTGGAGCAGGCAGGGGTGCTCTGTACCTGTGGAAAACTCTGCTGGCTGTGGGTTTGTGCTGTAGCACTTGATGCCTTTTGAAGCTATATTTAGTTGGTGGCTTCTGTTAGCATTGAGAATTTTGGGGGCTGTTCTGAAAGCGCTTGCTCTTCCTACGCCAGCAGGAAAAATTCAAAAGCCTTGTGGCAAGCTTTGTGCCGTGCAACTGGGATTCTCAATGAGGTGCACATGGAATGAATGAGGAACACGGACTGCTGCTGCTCGTGGTGGGGGCAGTGCAGGTGGGCTGGGGGAGAAAGAGGAGGATCGGGGGACCTCGCTGAGAGCCTGGGTTCTCCTGTGGGTGAAATCCCCACTCCAGAGCCTTAGGGAAGGAAACTGGGGAAGGGTAATGCACGTGGCTGTGTCCTGCTATGTCTGACTCTGCCTTATTGACACTTCAAAGCCTCCAGCTCTGAGCAGGGCTGGGCTGGCAGGATGAATCACAGGTTTCAAGGCTAGAAAGGGGACCGGTTTTGATCATCTAAGCAAGGTTGTCCTGCCTTATGCAGGAGATCAAAGCCAGTTTTGAGTGAAGCTGGGTAGGCTATTCAGGGTGTTTCCCGGGGCATCCCTAGATTGGCTCTAGATTCCTTAGGGCTTTTCTCTTCACCTTGCTCCCCCCCCTCACCCCAGCCTGGTGTGCTTTCTTTTTAAATAGAGCCATAAGAGTCAGCAGAAATTCTCACTCCTGCCCCTGGAGGCAGGTGCTGGCAGCCTCTCCTCCTCCACAGCAGCGATTCTCTGCAGAGAGAGACCCTTGCACATGGTCCTCACAAGGCTGGTTTGTGTTAGGCAGCGGCACGCTGCTCTGTTGGACTCTGTGCATGCCCTGCATGGGCCTGCTCATGATCTGGAGACTTTGCCAATAGACCTAGGAGGGAGAAAACAAGTAGAATTTCTTTTTGTGAGGAAGCGGTGTGTGAGCTTGAATACAAGATGGGTCATGGTGGGGCTGACTTGCTGCAGGTTCTGCATGAGGTCTATGGTGGTTTGAACTCCAGCAGTTGCACTGTGATACCATACAACACCACAGCTATAGAAAGATTTTAGGCACTTCTGAGATCCGGCTCCTTCTCTCTGTATGTTCTCTCTTGTGAACTTGCTGCCCTGTGCTGGGACACACTGGAGATCAAAGCATGAGACCAGCAGTGCCCATGTGCTGCAGATTTGTGTGTCCCTCTGTCACAGCCTTCCTCTGCCTCCTGGGGAGGGCCAGCCACGCTGGCGCAGTGACAGGCCTTGCTGGTTCAAGGGCATGTCTTGGTGTGTATAACAGCAGATCAAGTTTTGCGTGGCGCTTTGCAGAGCTAGCTGAACTCCTTGCCACCCCTCCTTCCTGGCTGGCAAGGCCAAGTAGGGAGGGCTGAGCTAAGTCAGGGAGTGCCTTCCTGTAGCAGGATGGGGTTAAAGGTCCATTTCCTGCCCACCTGGATTGATGAGTTTTCTAATGTTGCTGGGGCCCTTCCTGAGACTCTGCTCAGAAGCTGGCTCTGTTTTCTGTTCATCTTTACCTCTTGGCTCTCCTTTACTGAAGGGGGAGCTGGCTTGCTTCCCTCCAGAGCTAACACTTCCACAACAGTCAGCTGTGTTTTAAGTTTTGTTCTTCTCCTCTTGCAGAACTTACAACTCCTGCAAAAGTGGTGAGGGCTGCCAACCCAAGACAGCGGAAAGGAAGCAAGGTAAGGCTGTGCTTGCTGTCCTGCTGACTGGCCTCCAGCTCCTGGTGCAGTTGTCAGTGCTGTATGAACAGCTTGAGGGTCTGGTGAACAGACCCCACTTCATTTGCAAGTCTAGTTGTGGAGGGGTTGACGTATTGGCCTGGCCGCTTGCAAGAATGTGGAGGAGGACTTCGTGATTCTGCATCTCCTGTTAAGTGTTTTAGTGGTCTTGCATGCAGCCTTTCCTCTTTTTCTGCCCAGCTAAGCCAGGGGAGACCTTCTTGCCTCCCCCCTCGCAGGGAGGCACTCGGAGCGTGGTCCTGGATGTAGAAACCCGCTTCCCCCATCCCAAGGATACCCCAGTTCCCTTGTGGGCTTAGCCAGTTCCCTGCTTTGCAGTGCAGGCAGAGCAGTGGTGTGACAGAGCAGTGTGTCTACAAGTCCTTTTATTCCCATACGATCTGTTCTTTACTGGCACACGAGAGCCAGGGTAGTTGATTTCGAAGTCACTCATTTGGAGAAGCCAGGGCAATCTGTTTAGGGGATGAAAGTGTTGGAGGGATAGTTGCTTCTGACGATGTTGCATGCAGCTGGGACGCAGGTGGAGACAGGAGCTGTTGTTGTTCAGTCCCATCAGCTAGTCAAGATGCATCTGAAACTCAGTACCACTTCCCTTATCTGTTCCATTTTGGGGAGGGGAGGGCTCTGGGAGTGGAAAGTGCCTCGGTCTCTGAAACGGGCATGGCCCTGCACTGGAAATGGTTTTCCCAGGAAACCTGCCTCCTGGGGAGAGGAGCATGGCACATGAATGTAGAGATGTGATCTCCTGAAGGACTTGGTGACTTCTAATTAATTTAGAAATAATAACCTCACAAGGGCAATGAGGTGTTTCCGTGCCCATCTATGATTCATCATGTGCCTGGGCAGCTCTTTGGGTCCTTTCCTCTCTGTCCTGCCATTCCTCTCTGAAACCTGGAAGAGGTAGAAATGATGGTAGCGGCCAGGTCACTTAGCTGAGAAGTAGCTGGTAGTGTCCCCTGTGGTTATGGGGTGTCTGGAACCAGGGAGCTCCCATCACCATCAGGTACCTGCTGGAATTTTCCCACCAGCATTACTGCAATGATCCCTTTGCTTTGTTGTAAGCACTTGCTTGCAGTTGGGCACTGAAGTAAGGCTGTGCCTGGCTATGATCTGCCACTAGGTGGAGGCAGCTTTTTAATGGGATGTTGCTGGTTCAGGTGGATTTAGAATGAGGAAAGCTGTTGCTTTTTCCATCCCAGAGATGGTAACTGTGATGAATGAGTTACCCTGGGCAGCTTGATGCCAAATGCTGCCGCTAAGGCAAAACATTTGATGGGAGCTGGGAGGCTGGTAGCTTACAGGACTGGTGGCATCTGCTTTACAATCCCTGATAGCCATAAACTTGTCTGCAGTTTTTTGGGGATTAATTTGGAGGCCCTGCTTGTGTCAGAAGAGGGATTGTGTGTATGCAGTTTGGGTGTCACCCCCAAACCTCCTGGGGACAGCTGTCTGCAGGATGCTTGGCGGGTGGTGGCTGGCAGGGCTTCTGGCTGCTGCTGCAGGGAACAGCATCCACAGCCTGTGCACTAATGAGGTCTTTCTCTTTGGATACGAGGTTGGTGACTTCGGTGATGCCACAAATTGGCCAACGCCTGGAGAAATAGCCCACAAGAGTGTCCAGGTGAGAACACAAAAATGAAGCAGAGAGCAGGATAAGGCACTTGCAGACCTCCCTGTGCCTCTGGAAGCACCAGCTGAGCCAGGTCATTTGGGGTGCTAAGCGTCATTGTGGAGACAGCCAGGAATAGCATGCAGGCGATTTCCTTTTAGGGCTGCCCTGTGTGTCGAGATCCTTTCCTTGGTGCTATTCTGGGAGCCTGAAGCCTGGTCTAAACCCCTGGGTTGAGGGAAGCAGGTAGGGCAGCTCCCAGACCTGCTCCCCATAGGGCTGCTTAGCGCAAGAAGGGGCCTGGGCAGAAGTCAAGACTTTCATGGGAGAAACTGAAAATGCATGTGATGGAAGGTGTGATGTGCCCAAGGGGCATGGCTTTCCTGTCCTGTTGTGGACATGGGTGTTGTTGAAACCTTTCTATTTTTGGATGCTGCTTTGCCAGCTCCTGGCTGGCTGTCAGGGCATGAGGGTCACTCACCGTTTTGCCATTGGGGCAGTCAGGTCCCCTGTAGAACACCCTTATCCCGGGCAGCCCATCTCAGTAACGTCTGTGCCTGGGGCTTGTGTCTCACTGCAAGTTCTTCCCAGCATTTGTAGAGGCCTTTGCCCTGCTCAGACGTAAGTCCTTTCCCAGGAACAGCACAGCTCTGGGAGGTACAGAGCAGGGATTTGCTCATCCTAGGGCAAGGTCTTCCTGTTCCTGCTCCTGCTGGGACAGCTGGGGTCTGTCTCCACCTCTTCATTTCTCCCACCTCTGACATCTTTCCTGCACTGGTGTCTCCAGCAGCCACACAAAGCACCGTCTCTCCGGAAACTGCCTGTCAAGAAAGACATGAAAGAGCAGGAGAAGGGAGATGGGAGTGATGGCAAAGAGAGTCTGAAGACCAAATCCGATGAGTCTGGGGAGGAGAAAAACGGTGATGATGACAACCAAAAGTCAGCCCAGAAGAAGAAAGGTAAGGCAGGACCTGGCAGGGACAGTACCCCAAGCTCAGCATGTCTCCCCCTCTACAACCCACAGCCAGGTGGAAGCACCCACCTCCTTCCCTAGGGACCTTGCTGCAGGACGTGGTCCCAACACAGGGACAGCTGTGGTGAAAAGGCACAAAGTGTCATTTTGGTGGGAGCAGGACACGAGTAGGGGTGTCTGTATGTCTGTCTTGGGAGTGTGGCAGTAGTCTGCCGTCTCACGTGTGCTCCGTGGTGGCACAAAAATGCCCCTGACTTTGGGTTGCATCAGCCGTGGTTGACATGTGGACTTGATCTGCCCTGAGCCCTCGGCAGGCAGAAATGGGCAGAGGAAGGACAAGTGCCATGAAGCGAAAGGGGAGTTTTGTGCCATGTCCCTCCATGCCAGAGAGTCCTGATCAGAGCCCTTCTGTGTTCAGTGAGGCCGGGAGGGATGTTTGGGGTCAGGCTCAGTCTGGAATCCCCCCTGCTTTCTCTCCTCCATGTGTGGGGGCTGTGTTGCAAGAAGGGGCTGTGGGGGAGGAAGCAGATGCTCTCTGAACCTGTGTCACACCCAAACCCTGTCCTTTTGCAGGCAACAAACACAAGTGGGTCCCTTTGCAGATAGACATGAAGTCAGAGGTGCCTAGGGACAAAACGGCCTCTCGGAACAACCGGCAAAATGAGCAGCACAGGCACCCCTCCAACAACCGCAGCGAGCTGAAAGGTGGGGGCTCGGGCTGGGGACCTGCTCTCTCTGCCCTGTGCGAGGGGCAGAGCAAACCCTGGTGCCCAGGCACGGCATGGGCAGCAGGCATGCTTCCTGCGTTCAAAGGACTCCAGATGCAGCGGGCTTGCTCAGGGAGGAGCATTTATCCTGTAACACTCCTGCCTCCCTTTCCCCATCTGCTGCAGGCTGGCACCCAGACAACAAGCACGAGCGCAGCTGGCAGGACCATGATGAAACATCCAGCGTGAAGAGCGAGGGAGGAGCCGTGCGAGGGGCCTTCCGGGGTCGAGGCAGAGGCCGCGGCAGGGGCCGGGGCCGCGGCAGAGGAGGTGATGACTGTATGAGTCTTCTTGTAACAGTAGGGAGAGAACAGGGCATGTGCTGAAGTGTGCAGGGCTCCAAAATGGACTGAAGAGGGAAGAGCACTGCAGAGATACAGGGAAATAATGTTTTTCTGCTATCCAGGCCAGGCCAAGCTCTTCCACCTGTTTTCTGGTCCTTGTGGTACCCCTACGAGCAGGAGTTGAAGCATACTGATAGTTTGTGTGGGTTTTGTCATGTTGACAGCCAAGCAGGAGTCTTGACCTGCATGGTGGCATGTACACTGGCATTTGGCAGGGCAGTGCCTGTGCTAACCCTGACACGGCTTCAGTGTATGGTCTGTGTGTCACAGTCTGTCCCGTTGCTCCTGGATAAGAGGTCTCCTGGCCTCTTTGGCTTGGTGCGTTGAGACTTCACTGGGATCCCTTCTGTGGTGTTGGATGAGAGCAGGAGGATGAGGGATGTAGGTCAGTTATGCCCCATTGTGGGCTGCAGTGGGGGTACCAGGAGCAGTGCAAGGAGATCTGTTAGTGCTGAAGTCCAGCCCTGTCTAGCAGACCCCTGGCGCTCTGTTCTGACCCTCACCTCGTGTCCCACAGGGCACTTTGACTACCAGTACGGGTACCGGAAATTCGATGGCTCGGATGGCTCTCGCACACAGAAGTACGCTAGCAACATCACTTACTACTTTGACAACATCAGTAGTGCCGAGCTCTACAGCGTGGACCAGGAACTGCTCAAGGACTACATCAAGAGGCAGATGTAAGCACCACCTCTTCTCCTTGTTCAGGTGTTGGTTGTTGGTGGAATGTTGACAGGTGCTCTCCTTGGAGACTGCGTAGCTAATCCCTGGGGTAGGATTAGGGCAGAGGTTTGTTGACTCTGTGCCGTGCAGCTTAGAGCACTGGCTTGCCCCAAGTCTAGGCTCCCTAGGCTGTCAGTCTTCAGCCTCTCAGTAGCAGAAACAGGGGGATTATTTGGGGGTGCCCAGAGGAAGATGGCTTGGAGCTGCATCTGACGTGTTGTCCATGCAGAGAATATTACTTCAGCGTGGACAACCTGGAGCGAGACTTCTTCCTGCGACGCAAGATGGACTCAGATGGCTTCCTTCCCATCACCCTGATTGCCAGCTTCCACCGGGTTCAGGCACTGACCACTGACATCAGCCTCATCATCAAGGTGAGGACAAGGAATGATGAACTTTTCTTTTTGTTCTGTTTCTCACCACCTCTGTCTGAGATCTGTTTTCTAGATGGGCTGAGGGTGAGATGCAGGTGGAGTTTTCTCTTGTCCTTGAGTTGCTCTGTCCATCTCTCGGTCCTCTTAGAGTGGAAGGGCTGGGTGTGAGGCACTCAACATGCCACGAAAACCCCCCCAAGTTAACTGGATATCGCTTTGTTCCAGGCTCTGAAGGATAGCAAGGTGGTGGAAATTGTGGATGAGAAGATAAGGAGGAAAGAGCAGCCAGAAAAATGGGCTCTGCCTGGCCCTCCTATGGCAGACTACACACAAACAGACTTCTCACAGTTCATCAACTGCCCTGAGTTTGTGCCCCGGCAGAGTT